>NC_086446.1:383965953-384293453 GCF_028390025.1 Pseudophryne corroboree | reverse complement strand
CACATATGTCCGTCGGAGATCTGGAATGACTACGGACAAAGGTACTGGATATTGTTGTTAAGTATATGTGGAACATTGGTTTAGCGCTATTATTGTCACATTCCTGTATGTACAAATTAGGGATATATATTGATGGTCATCAATGGTGCCATCATTACTTTACACTAAAGCTGGGTACACACTGTAAGATTTTGGCTACACAATGTCCTAGACTATATCCCATGAAATTCCCTGAGCTCCTGAACAAACGAAATAAAGCATACACATGGTAAGATATAGCACAATAGATTTAGCATAAGATATGGCTTCTCACTTTATTGTGATGATGCAAATCGGATATAGTATCGTACGTTAACATACACAGGTACAGTATGCACTAGATAGTGTACTATATAGACAAAATTGAGCTGCATGTTCATCTGACATAGAACATCGGATAAGACCCGTGGGAGTGCGCACTATATCGCATACAATATAGTGTGTACACAGGGTGCGATATAGTGCACTATATCGCACTCTAGCCAGATAGTATGTGATATAGTGCAAAAAATCGCACCATGTGTACCCAGCCTAATAGTAGGAAATCATTGACAGAACACCATTGATGTGTCATGTGCCCCACAGTAGTGATGCCCAAGGGACAGGACTAAACTGTGCACCAATAATTTTTTTCCATCACTGCACCTCTGGCCGTTGATAGCGGAGAACATCAGACCTTCACCATAGTTGCCAAGAAATGAAAAAAGAAGAAGAAAGAAGCATTTTTATTTGGACGCACTCAACCACTGTTCATTTTCTTAAAATGTTTTTTTATCTTTATTAAGTATGCATTAAAATAATTTGGGGAATTGGTGAAATATTAAAATTTAGTGTGAATAAGAAAAACAGTGTGTGATATTAAAAACTACTAGTTTCCGATCGGTGGTCCCCCAAATGTGAAACCGAATAGAGGCTAGATTGCCTATAACAATATTCAATATTTGTGTCTTTCTTGGTGTTAACCTATAAGCTGCTCTTTTAACAGGTGTAACAAGCTGACAGTATTATTATTTATTTTTCTGCCAGGCACAATTGCAACACTTGCAAAATGCTTTTATAACTGTAGCTGCTTGTAATATTGTCTAAATTGTTTCCGAGCGGTGTAGAAAACTCAAACTGAAACCTATGTGATAAATGTGTCTGTAATCATACTAATATTGTCCCACTCAGCTAAGCCACATTTGACTATAGGAGCGCTCTCCCCCGTGATCTCCGCTGCTAGCAGCGGCTTCACGAGTCGTCAGACGGGGAGAGGAGGGAGAGAGCGGGGGAATCCCGGCGCCAGCCCTTACACACGCTGAGCTCGATGCGGCCAGCGGTAATGAGACATGCGGCTGCTCTCATGTGTATTCACTACCAGTGAAAAAAAAAATATGAATTGGGCAGTAATTAATGATATTGTGCATTGCTAGAGTCAAATAACTACCTTTTAACATTAGCTATATATTAATACCGTGTAGCCGTAATGGCTGCTAAACCATGTGCACATGCTACGCACTCCGTACGCTATTTGCGTATGAAGACCTCGCACGTGGTACGCAAATAAAGTACACACGCTGTGCTGGGTGTACGGAATACCCACAGTGAACATACACACAGACAGTAACCTTTATAAACTTTAAACACAGATTATGCTTACACTGTGCAACACACTATGATTGAGTTTGTATTGTAAAACCTTGCTGCTGAAATACTGCAGCGATATAACGCTGCTTAACCTTGTTAATGTAAATGCTGTTAGAGCGATTTAGAATTCAGAAACCCTTTGTACCAGCTAGAGAGACACAGACACCCTGCTGAGGTTCTAACACCTTATGTGAATGTTCTATTTGTCAAAAAGAATAATACAATTACAAGTCATACACTACAATATAACATAGACTAACTAACCAGATAACTACACAGTAAATACAATACAATTACGTTTAAGGGAAAATTAGAGAAAAAGGAGAAGAGAGAGAGAGAGAGATATGGCCCATAACAACTAGAAGGACAATATGATTGCGGAGAAAACTTACGCACAAAGGAAACGATCGCATGCGCCTCTGGACATCCAGCTCCCGATTTTCAGCAATGATAACCGTTGAAGAGTGAGAGCTGGATGTGATCGGCTTGTCTATTTATGCCCCACACACAATACAATTCAATGGTCCCTACAATCTCATTGTTCATTGGACACAGGAATTCCTCCTCGCATTATAACAAAAGGTCATAGGTTGATTCATACAGGTGGGCTGTGACTATTTCCAACAGCTCAGGTGGGAGGGAAACTGGGTTTCCCGCCGCATGGATAAGTAAGTGCAAATAATAGTAAATGGACATAAACTTCTTATGTCCATAACTATTCGCACGAGCGATTAATCCGCTTCAAACCAACACCGGAATATTGCTAATTAAATACTCTTCCGATGGATACTAAACACCACTGTATTACTCCTGTCTGACCCTTCGTATCAAACAATGAGGGATCTCTTTGTCCAGGAACATGCTACATTAACTAAACTTTCAGAATCTATCAAAGGGACCATAATCTACAAAATACATTATATAGTTAAAATATGTTATGAACGAGTCGCCCGCTAGACGCACACAAACTCTACCGTAAATGCGCATACCGTGCGCCTGTGGGTGCCCGCAACAGCGAGTATGCGCACTCACGGGAGAGCGCACGCATGCGCAGCGGGGACACATATGGGGTGCAAATATGGCAGTGTGCGTCGTGATATTTTTCTGACTTTGACAGTCCACCCTTTGGCAGTCAACAATAACTGCCACTTCCTAAAACATTTCAAAAAGAGAAAAATATATGTCAAGTGTAAATACATTTCTATGGTTGGGTAAGGGAGGAGAGGAGAAGGTAGGAAAAGGGTATGACCTAGTGAGATAGCTGAAGCATGTGTGTATGAATCCGTGTTTGGGGGTCATGTATCATCGTGCCGTACGTGTTTTAAATCAAGCTTCGAGGTATTGCGAAGTATACATTTGAATTCCTTCTTATCCCGTGGTACGGGTCTGTGGATGGGCTGTCAAACTTTACCGAGCTCTTTTCGGCTGTGGTTGTAACAAAATGGGGGAGCACATTTTAGTTGATGATACATGAATGGGGGAATATGTGATTGCTGATATCTGTGCCTGTCTTCCCTATCGACTATGTGTGTCATTACCTGAAGGTTGTAGAGATGAAGATAAGACATAATTACGGTAAATGCAGTGGTATTCTATGTCAGGTTAATGAACATTCGTCGATTGAGGTCTTGTTCGGTGTCTGTTGAATGCAGTCTTCTTTGTGCTTTTGCCAAAAGGCGTGGGCAAAAGCTTTGTCAATGTCCATAGATTTACAAAAGTGTTGGGCTAGCGTAATTTAAAAATTTCTAGGGAAACTGGGGATCTATGGCAAAGTTCATCAAAAATCTGTGTATAAGGTTGTCAAAACTTCTTCTTTAATCCATCTGTTGTCTGTATATCGGCTCATCAAATTCCTCGTCCAAGTGGGTCTTTTTACCTTGGAGGAAAACGGAAAAACAGGTGAAAGAAACGGACCGTATAATCGCATTTTCATTACATCATTGTTTCTACCGTCGGGTCATAAATCAAATCCATTGGAATTACAGTTTCCTCACTCCTTAAACTCATCACCCTGGTACTTCGTTTGCACTTCGTTAAAGCCTGACCGCATCTAAATATCAAGCCAATCGTTATGATAACACCTAAGATACATAGGAGAAACTTCCCAACATCCATTATGACTCCTTGCGCCCATTCTCCTAAACCGGAGAATAAATTTCGCGGGTTCAACCATGACACCCAACTAGTCAGCCCATTACTCACAGCAGCAAGGGTGAGATTGTGTCTCCTGCGAAATTCCCACTTCAATTGGAGAATGTCGTCCATCTTTTGGTCTATGACCTCGACCGGGTCCTCGGTACTATTCGTAATATATGTGCAACATTTCACGCCGTACTGCGTTGCCAGTGTGACACAATATCCACCTGTTACTGCTGTGAGATAATTGAGAACCATTCTATGCTGAACTAGTTCTGTTTTATAAGCTTGAAGTTCTCTTCCAGTATACCTAAACGTGTCATCATACATTTCTGTGATATTATCTAACAAATTTGCAAGCGCAGAGATGTATCTATAGTTCAGCACTCCTCTAGCGGTGCGAGTGATATCTAACGCGATTAGGAATTGAATCCCGGTGGATTCACTGATCAGGTCAGAGGCCGGATGCTCTGTTCTCTCTATCAGGTGCCGCTTAACGATGTGCTCGTAATGAGTATGAGTATAAGGAGCTTGGGCACCACGGTGAATATCTTTCATTTTAGCATGTGATACAGTCATTACTTCAGGCAGTACTTTTCCAATATAACACAATCCTTCAGAGTTTGGGGCAAGCCACTTATACGCCTTCCTCCCGCATATGAAATATGCATCATCGGGGAGAACATATGGGACGGAGTAGGACATAACCATATTACACATCTTCCATGTGAAATCTCCTAACCCTAATGCTCCCATCTGTTTAGTACACGTATCAGTTTGTACGATATGTGCGCAGTATCCTGGTGATACCTCTCCAACTCTCGTAATCCTACTTCCTAGGGTATACCTATATCGGAAAGATTTTTTCTCTACTGGCTATGTGGCGTATAAGCTCTGTATCTGTCGGCATTCTATCTGCTCTATATGAAAAGGTCATGGTTTGGTTACTCCATGACACTTCCCAATTTCCCGGCTTTCAGGGATTGGTAATGTTAGAACATATTAGGGATCTATCCACATGATATTGGTGGAGCTTCAAACTAGGAGGACTGGCGATATTAAACCTCCTGTCCACCGGTCTCCCACCCTTTAGCTCAAGTACCTCCCCTACCGTTAAAGGAAATGGTACTAGCCCTGATTTGCTATGACCTTGAGGTACTTGAGAGCATACCCAACAATCTGTTTGATTTAACACACTACCCACTAAGGAGTGATAGTCACTCAATGGATGCCGGTCCATATGGATATTAAAACTGGATTGGCATTTCTTAATGCACCCATCCTCAACTACATTGTCACGGAGCCTACAGATACAGTTTTCTTCAGCTAACAATCCAAAAAAATGTTTACAAATAACATGGCTGTTAGATTGTTTCCGGTACTCGCCTTTGTTCGGTGCTTGTGTTGCTATTGGAAATTTACACCTCCGTCTTAGTCATTGGAACCTTTCTGGTGTCAAAACTTCTTTCTCGACCTCACTGGTACTCTCACCGAAACAGACTGCTCTGGTCAACATCATGGTCAACAGGAAAAATCCATATCACAGTCTCTTGGGGCAAGTCCATCTTACAGGAGGAGAAAAGAAGAAATTTGTAATGGGGTACAGAAAATCAGTTTGAGGGGGAGAGAAACTTGTTACGATAATTAGTTCTCTCGTCTTGTTGTTCTTCTTGTTCTGCTGTCATCTCAAAGGTGCTGTCTCTCAGTCTTCCAAACGAACATTCCGGTGATGCAATATTTCTTCCAAACCAGCGATCTTTCTGTAAGGAGCAAAAATCTTGCATTACCATTTGTCTAGCTGATGTGTGACATACCATCTTTAAAACATGAAAACATGAGTGAGAAGAGAGAGAAAACAAAAAAAACAAAAGAGAGAGAGAGAACAATTCATAAAAATATATATTACATAAACCAACAATAAACAACAGGAAAAAAACATTTTTCAAACATTTTCAAACATTGTCAGATCATCAGGCTGTCATATCTACATGTCCAATGGTTTCCTTGCGCAGTCCCTCCCACCAGCACCTCCATACTCCACCCTCTGTATCTGGCCAGAATACATTGATGCGGATAGGTCATGCTGGGGTTTGGTAGACTTCTGCAAAGACCAAGTAGATATGCAATGTTTGAGTCCTACCAATAATCGTCAGAGATGGGGAGAGAGAAAAAGAAACATTTCACAGATACATTTACAACGTTTCACCCGGTCATTCCTGTGTCTTCAGGGAATGACCTCCCAATTTATTAACTGTTACCTCAGGCTTACCATCCGTCCTAGTGATCACCTTTCTTGACTACATATCATGAGTGTGGACCAAAATTCTTCCTATATGATCCCTGATTATAATTTGGTGTGTCATAATTTTGCTCATTCCTCTGTCTAGGGGGTCTGACTTTATGTGTGCTATTACAGTTGCTGGCATAATGCCC
The DNA here is from genome assembly GCF_028390025.1 of Pseudophryne corroboree. NCBI lineage: Eukaryota > Metazoa > Chordata > Amphibia > Anura > Myobatrachidae > Pseudophryne > Pseudophryne corroboree. Next base: position 384,287,219 of record NC_086446.1, on the reverse strand, counting down.
TTCTCTTTTACAAAGATAACAAACCCGGGGCTTCTTCCAAGTGTCAGTGACCTGAGGTTTTGGTTGATTTGATGCCTCCTCAAACGCTCGGATGCTCATCACCATCAACCGCTTTCCCTGTGCTTCCCTGCTTCCTTGGATATCATGGTTATGTTGTTGTCTAGGGGATTGATATGACTTTTGTATTTCTCTTGATCTACAATCTCTCGCAAAGTGTCCCTTTTTATGACAATTGTAACAGACTTCCACATTTAAATTTCTCGCAGGGGTTTGGGGCTTATGCTGGAGTGGTCTTGTGGTTAGGGCCTGTATACTTGCGGCCATTAATTTATCACTTTGTGACTCTCTGTATCTGGTGATATTTCGATCAATATCAATAGCGGCCTCTCTTAATGCGGCCACCGAGATATTTCTCCAGTTTGGGTTGGTGGTCTGTACCCTTGTTCTCAATACCTCCTTTAAACCATTCATTAATACCTTAACCGCTATTTCTCTATGCTGTGCGCATGTTTTCAGTGATCGCGCCGAGTGAAAAAAATTGTGGGTCCCAGGGACCCCTCACTTTAGAAAATTGGGGTCCTACTTCACCATTTCTGGGTCTCATCACATATTATTGGTGGGGAAGGGGGGAGCATGCCGTTTTTGGAACAGTGCTGGGGGGGAGGGGGGGGGGGCAAGGAGGAGGCTAGGGACAGGCAGTGCTGAAGGTAAGGTGTGGGTAAGGGTAGATAGCAGCAGGAGCAGTATTGAAGGGCAAGAAGGGGGTTGGAGGCAGGCAGCACTGGGGTTAGGGAGGTGGTAAGGGTGGATAGCAGTTATGCAGTACTGGGGCAGTACATGCAGACAGTGCTGTAGGGTAGGGAGGGGGTATGGGTAGATAGCAGTTTAAGCAGTACTGGAAGCAAGTTGAGGGTTAAGGGCAGGTAGCAAAGGGGTAAGGGTAGATAGCAGTTGGGGTTGTACTGGGGCAAGGAGAGGGTTAAGGAGAGCCAGTACTGTGGGCAGTGCTGGGGGTAGGGAGGGGTAAAATTTAGCAGCTCGCCTCCCTCTTCAGGATTCAGCTTACCTGAACGCTGCTGCCCTCCCTAGGACACCTCCACCGTGATCGCCTTGTCCAGCCTCCTGAACACTGTCCTGCAGGTGACTCTCATGATCTTGATTTCCTCCTTCGGCTGCCTGCAGGGTTGTGCATGGGGGGCTCCATGAGCTGCGAGGCTGGGGGTGCACATCTCGGGACTGTATGCCCGTATCTCTCGTGGGGCGTCAGCCCACAATAGTGCCACGGTCGGGTGCGGTTGAAGCAGGGGCAACCTTGTCCAAGGACCATCAGCGGAGGAGCTCCACAGTAAGGCAGGGTGACTGTGGAGCCGAGGATGGGAGCTTTATGAGAATGCGAGCATCCCCGGTTCCTTTTTGAAGCATGCCAAAGGAAATCCTCTGCACCTGGCTGGCTGGTGCAGCAGCCAATGCATGCAGAAGTGAAGGCACCAATGGCTGGCTCTTCCACAATTTCTTAAAGTCCCCAGGAGACCCCCCCACCCCGCCACCGCGGGAACACAGAGCACACCAGTGGCGGATCTTGAGTGGTGGGCCCAAGTGCAAAGATATGCATTGGGGCCACCCTCCTCCTCCCAACCCCAAGTTCATGATATCCTACACAGCAGTGTATATTAATACTTATTCAATGGTATATTGTGTGTTTTTTATGTGTCTAGTTTATATGGGTCTAGTTTTAACAATAAATATTTAGTTGGTACTGTATAGAAAGAAGCTTCCAGTTTTAATTATCATACAGCAGATACATTTACAGTAAATATGCACAAATGCCCGCAGGTAGCCAATGCAATTACCTGGAACACGTTCCCTGCCTTTAAGCAGTACTTTGCATTTATGTTGCACATGCTATATCACTGCTTTAACCTCTTAATACATAATCTCCTCTATGTGTCACTGCTGGAAGTTATGAAAAAAGAAAATTAATAATATATATACATAAATGTATGTAGAGTGGAGAGTATGTATTAAGAGCTTACAGCAGTAAAATAATATTTGCAACATGAATGCACAGTACTGCTTAAAGGCAGGGAACATTTTCCAGGGAATTACATTGGCTACCTGCGGGCGTTTGTGCAGAGCGCCCACCTAGAAATGCCATTGCTACGTCCTAGGTCTCATGACGTCACTGCCGCCCTTACCACATTGTTTAGGTGCATCAGCAACTTCTGCGCTGGGGCCGGTCACTACATTGTGGCATCAGAACCCCTGCAACAACGTCAGGAGAAGGAGAGGAGATGGGGAGGAGAATGCTTCCCTCCTGTCCTCCGGCCGGACCGCTTCCTCCTTCTTTGCTGCAGCGTACTGTAATGAGTTTGTCTGACTCATTATTAGTACTGCTGCCGTCAATACCGCTGTGGTCCCTTTCAGTGCTGCGGGCCCCGGTTGCATCGCTAACAGCCCCCGCTCATCCCCTTGTCTGGACACAGAGCACACCGCGGGGACACTAACACATCTGCCACTCACGCCTGCGGCCTGCCACTGCCAGAGCCCTGAGCATACGGACCCCCCGGCCGCAGTAACACGAAGCTGCCACTCACCGCCACGCCCGCCGGAGCGCCGCTGATCATCAGGACCCGCCCCCGCCAGCTAATGGATAAGTTAGAATTCCTCCCTCACCACTGCAGAAACACTTTAGCCGCGGGCCCTCCGTGCTGAGCTGCCACTCCAAGTCCAGCCAAGCTGCAGCAGAGCGCGTCCCAGGGACCCGGCCACTTTTTAAATGCGAGTCCCCAGTCCTCAAATCAGGGTAAAATACGCGCTATAGCGCGTTTTTGCGAACACTGTGTTTTGATGTCTGTGATCCCAGTGTTCCTAGCCATTACTTGCAGTGCTCGATTGAAATAATTAGAAATACTTTCCCCTTCGTTTTGTCTTATGGAGAAAATTTCATTCCACTTGACAACGGCAGGGAAATATACTTCCAACTGTCGGTTGATCTGCTTAATACATTCCTGATTGTGTTCCTCCGTTTGAGGTACTTCTGTGTCTAATTGGCAATCAGTAATAAATTTCGCAGGGTCAACACTGGAGGGCAAACATGCCCTCAGCACTGTCCGCCACTCTTTGTTGGTGGGTTCTGTGGAGTTTCCTAGTTCTTTAACAAACCTTTGACATGCTACTAGATTTTTCCTGGGATCAGGAAATTCAGACATAATTGATCTCAATTCCATCCGGGACCAGGGACAGCGCATTGCACTGTCCTTGACGGGAAGGATTCCCTGATCGTCAGTCTTCCCATCGGGGACTGTGATCACCCTGACAGGACTAAACTCAATTACATCACCTTGTTTTGGTCTTACAATATGGGGTACATTTGTTTGTGCGCGATATAAAACATTGTACGTACCTGTGGACACGACCTCACCTGACCCTCCGTTAGGGGGTTTGATTATTGCCTTTACCGATTTGGTCGCGTCCACCTGGATGTCTTGTGTGATGGCTGCTGGAAGAGGTGCCGACATCGTGTTGGGTTCACTTTCTTGCTCGTATTCCTGAGGGAAGTTTGACATGGGGTGCAACTTGCACGGGTTAATAGTTGTACATTTAACAGCATTACAATTATCATTGTTATGTTTATTACACTTATTCTTATCATCTATACTACAGTTGCTAAGTGCGTTTTTATTGTTCAACATTGTGCCTTTCTCCGCAACCATAATCCTCTCCATTGCCATGTCTCTCCTCCCAAGATGAGAGTCAGTTAACTCTCTTTGCAATTCACTTTCCTGTTGCCACAATTTTAAACAATCATAATGTTTGGTCCGTCTCTTTACTGATTTAATAAGACCTATCCTTCTCCTTAGATTCAGTAACACATTTGGGCTAAAGCTGCCTACTCTTGGGAATTTCTCCCCGTCATGTACCGTCATTCTTTCCCATTCATCACATAAAACCTCTGTGTGTGAACCATATTTTTCACACATTACATACCTTGCCGACCCGATTGGTCGGTTTACTAAATCAACCCGAACCGAGGTTGATCGCCCCCTACCTGAACAACTGGCCCCCATAACTTGCAGGTGTTGCTTTTCTTCAGCGAACCCTTACAAAAACCAAGATGTCCGGGGCAGGCTGGCGGTGAAGTTTACCGAGTACTCCACTCACTTCTTGCCCACGTTGGCCAGTAACACAATCACTGTATCCAGAGCTGTTGTACCCAACCTAGGGCCCCTGTGAACCTTTATTTACTGGGGCGCGTTCCCCAGCAAGTATCGGTTGTTGGATAGTTCCTGAGTGACCAGCGAACTTCCCTTAAAATAAAAAAAATTTCACAAATCACGTTAAAATGTACAAATAGCGTTTATGACCTTCGTACACAAATAGTACCGGTCAGGTTTACTAATGCACACAATTACGTGCGGTACAATCGTTCAGCACATAAGCAACTAATCTTATGTGCGGAGCGACCAGTGGAATCGAAAATTACGGCTGCGAATTCCTTCAGCCAGAGCTTTATGGCCTATATGGGTTCCGCACCAACCCTTCTTGGTGTTGTGCTACTCGTCTCTATAGCGGACTTCCTTGTCTGCTGTACCTGGACCTCCTGGTCTGTTATGCGACCTCCTGGTCTGACCTCCTGGTCTGTTACAGTATGACCTCCTGGTCTGCTACACTCTAATGCTCAAATTTTATGTTTAACCAGGGATGCCTCCCTAGCCACCATGCACGTCACTTACATGTATGTACCTTCACGAGAACTCGATACTTTTCTTGTGGTTCAACCTCAAAATTGTATATAACACACTCACTCACCACATGTACACTTTTGTTTCTATTTCTATTTCTGCGCAGAAATTTTCTTTAGACCAGATGTGTTGTGAATTTGGAGAAGGATCTGTTAATCTAAATTTCGGACACTAAAATAGACTTGCGCTACTTACCACGTTGCCACCTTTCCGCCTGTTGCAATAACACTATCGTGTGATTTGAGTTACGTGGGCGTACCCGGACGCTCCGTTGCGTAATATACGCTGCGTGCGTCGGCCTTTGAGTTGCGTACGCGAGTCTCAGCCCTTTGTTAGAGACACGTGCACGCAAAGCAAATATCCACCGTAACACAATGTACACGTTTATCAATGTAGATGATCCTCGATCATCTACCACACACCACACCAATCTCTCCTTTTACCTTTAGGTAGAGCTGTGTGTTTTTTTCACTTTACACTTTAATGTATTACTTTTACACTTTTAACTATGAAATAGCGACAAATCTCTCTTAGCACGTTTATCAATTATAAAATGGCAAACAGGAAAGTGAGATGTGAAGATTACACAAATGAACATGCAATTCTAAATTAATCTAATAACATATATTGATGTAAGCACACGCATATAGATATTACATATATGAGACCCTATTAGTGCTTCTACTTTGCATATGAATGTGCAATTTCTTTCACTGCTGGGAGAGAAAAAAAAAAACAACAAACCAGTCCCACAGGTCATTTGCATTTCAATGGCCATCCTACAAATAGCAGCGTTAAAACAGGTTCTTGAAGAGAGACAGTTACCAAAAAAAAAAAAAACTACTTGTGTATTTCTTAAATCAAATATTTAATTTATTATTAACTGTTATTAAACTCTATCTGAACTACTTATGATTGACTATGATATGGACTAAACAAATGCATTAAAAAAAAAACTCATTAAATGATGATTTCTTTTTGACAGTGGATGGCTGATTATTTCCTGAGTCAACTGAAAATCAGCCGTTCAAAAAAAAATATTTTTTTTGACCTTCCCAAAATGGCCGCTGCTCCTCCCCCATCCATGAGGTTTACACAAAATGGGGGACAGACCTTTTGTCACAAAGAAAAATCATCATGCCAGCCCCTTTTAGTTATCACACTATGCAGAGCGATTAAAAATAATTTTAAACCTATTTAAACAGACAAACCATCCAATCTGCGTGTGCAGTTGGCACCAAATAGAAATAAAAACCAGATTTACAAAGACAATAGCTTAATGTTCCTACCTCTGGTTCCGGATTCCACCAGCATCCCTACAGACCAAAAGAATCAGACGCAGACTCTCATCTGATCAGCACTACTGCCTTCCCGCCCTTGCTGATCGATAAAGTCTGCGCCTTTTTCACCTGACTGCGTATATGAGATGGACCGGACTTGCCCCCACTTGCTAGAGTCAAATAACTACCTTTTAACATTAGCTATATATTAATACCGTGTAGCCGTAATGGCTGCTAAACCATGTGCACATGCTACGCACTCCGTACGCTATTTGCGTATGAAGACCTCGCACGTGGTACGCAAATAAAGTACACACGCTGTGCTGGGTGTACGGAATACCCACAGTGAACATACACACAGACAGTAACCTTTATAAACTTTAAACACAGATTATGCTTACACTGTGCAACACACTATGATTGAGTTTGTATTGTAAAACCTTGCTGCTGAAATACTGCAGCGATATAACGCTGCTTAACCTTGTTAATGTAAATGCTGTTAGAGCGATTTAGAATTCAGAAACCTTATGTACCAGCTAGAGAGACACAGACACCCTGCTGAGGTTCTAACACCTTATGTGAATGTTCTATTTGTCAAAAAGAATAATACAATTACAAGTCATACACTACAATATAACATAGACTAACTAACCAGATAACTACACAGTAAATACAATACAATTACGTTTAAGGGAAAATTAGAGAAAAAGGAGAAGAGAGAGAGAGAGAGAGATATGGCCCATAACAACTAGAAGGACAATATGATTGCGGAGAAAACTTACGCACAAAGGAAACGATCGCATGCGCCTCTGGACATCCAGCTCCCGATTTTCAGCAATGATAACCGTTGAAGAGTGAGAGCTGGATGTGATCGGCTTGTCTATTTATGCCCCACACACAATACAATTCAATGGTCCCTACAATCTCATTGTTCATTGGACACAGGAATTCCTCCTCGCATTATAACAAAAGGTCATAGGTTGATTCATACAGGTGGGCTGTGACTATTTCCAACAGCTCAGGTGGGAGGGAAACTGGGTTTCCCGCCGCATGGATAAGTAAGTGCAAATAATAGTAAATGGACATAAACTTCTTATGTCCATAACTATTCGCACGAGCGATTAATCCGCTTCAAACCAACACCGGAATATTGCTAATTAAATACTCTTCCGATGGATACTAAACACCACTGTATTACTCCTGTCTGACCCTTCGTATCAAACAATGAGGGATCTCTTTGTCCAGGAACATGCTACATTAACTAAACTTTCAGAATCTATCAAAGGGACCATAATCTACAAAATACATTATATAGTTAAAATATGTTATGAACGAGTCGCCCGCTAGACGCACACAAACTCTACCGTAAATGCGCATACCGTGCGCCTGCGGGTGCCCGCAACAGCGAGTATGCGCACTCACGGGAGAGCGCACGCATGCGCAGCGGGGACACATATGGGGTGCAAATATGGCAGTGTGCGTCGTGATATTTTTCTGACTTTGACATGCATGATCATCCTGTATTTTCCAATATTAAGAGAAATAAAGAAATTAAAGGGAGTATTATTCAAGGTTGAACAAATACAATCAATGAGAAGTATTATGTCCAATTGTCTAATGCACATAGCTATCTTTGTAGGATGGAACTCAGATTGTTACCTATAAACCATTAGATTGCCATCAATCGTAAACTCACTAGATGTAGTGGGAAACCTATCCTTAATATGCAAGGAGTGGTGTGTCATTCATAGACAAGTAGTGGATGAGTCAACTCCCTCTTATGGAGAATTAATGGTGACACGTCATTGAAACAATTTAGACAATATTACAAGCAGCTACAGTTATAAAAGCATTTTGCAAGTGTTGCAATTGTGCCTGGCAGAAAAATAAATAATAATACTGTCAGCTTGTTACACCTGTTAATAGAGCAGCTTATAGGTTAACACCAAGAAAGACACAAATATTGAATATTGTTATAGGCAATCTAGCCTCTATTCGGTTTCGCATTTGAGGGACCACCGATCGGAAACTAGTAGTTTTTAATATCACACACTGTTTTTCTTATTCACACTATATTTTAATATTTCACCAATTCCCCAAATTATTTTAATGCATACTTAATAAAGATAAAAAACATTTTAAGAAAATGAACAGTGGTTGAGTGCGTCCAAATAAAAATGCTTCTTTCTTCTTTTTTCATTTCTTGGCAACTGTATAGGGGTCTATGACTCTCAAGCATTTGGAGAGCACCTGCGGATAAAAATATACATAGGGTTAAAAACCAAAGATATTCTTAGTGGCGCAGAGTATACCACGATATATTCAATTTGTATATACACTGCTCAAAAAAATAAAGGGAACACTAAAATAACACATCCTAGATCTGAATGAATGAAATATTCTTATTAAATACTTTGTTCTTTACATAGTTGAATGTGCTGACAACAAAATCACACAAAAATTATCAATGGAAATCAAATTTATTAACCCATGGAGGTCTGGATTTGGAGTCACCCTCAAAATTAAAGTGGAAAAACACACTGCAGGCTGATCCAACTTTGATGTAATGTCCTTAAAACAAGTCAAAATGAGTCTCAGTAGTGTGTGTGGCCTCCACATGCCTGTATGACCTCCTTACAATGCCTGGGCATGCTCCTGATGAGGTGGCGGATGGTCTCCTGAGGGATCTCCTCCCACACCTGGACTGAAGCATCCGCCAACTCCTGGACAGTCTGTGGTGGCATTGGTGGATGGAGCGAGACATGATGTCCCAGATGTGCTCAATTGGATTCAGGTCTGGGGAACGGGCGGGCCAGTCCATAGCATCAATGCCTTCGTCTTGCAGGAACTGCTGACACACTCCAGCCACATGAGGTCTAGCATTGTCTTGCATTAGGAGGAACCCAGGGCCAACCGCACCAGCATATGGTCTCACAAGGGGTCTGAGGATCTCATCTCGGTACCTAATGGCAGTCAGGCTACCTCTGGCGAGCACATGGAGGGCTGTGCGGCCCCCCAAAGAAATGCCACACCACACCATTACTGACCCACTGCCAAACCGGTCATGCTGGAGGATGTTGCAGGCAGCAGAACGTTCTCCTTGGCGTCTCCAGACTCTGTCACGTGCTCAGTGAGAACCTGCTTTCATCTGTGAAGAGCACAGGGCACCAGTGGCGAATTTGCCAATCTTGGTGTTCTCTGGCAAATGCCAAACGTCCTGCACGGTGTTGGGCTGTAAGCACAACCCCCACCTGTGGACGTCGGGCCCTCATACCACCCTCATGGAGTCTGTTTCTGATCGATTGAGTAGACACATGCACATTTGTGGCTTGCTGGAGGTCATTTTGCAGGGCTCTGGCAATGCTCCTCCTGTTCCTCCTTGCACAAAGGCGGAGGTAGCGGTCCTGCTGCTGGGTTGTTGCCCTCCTACGGCCTCCTCAATGTCTCCTGATGTACTGGCCTGTCTCCTGGTAGCGCCTCCATGCTCTGGACACTACGCTGACAGACACCGCTAACCTTCTTGCCACAGCTCGCATTGATGTGCCATCCTGGATGAGCTGCACTACCTGAGCCACTTGTGTGGGTTGTAGGGAGGTCATACAGGCACGTGGAGGCCACACACACTACTGAGCCTCATTTTGACTTGTTTTAAGGACATTACATCAAGTTGGATCAGCCTGTAGTGTGTTTTTCCACTTTAATTTTGAGGGTGACTCCAAATCCAGACCTCCATGGGTTAATAAATTTGATTTCCATTGATAATTATTGTGTGATTTTGTTGTCAGCACATTCAACTATGTAAAGAACAAAGTGTTTAATAAGAATATTTCATTCATTCAGATCTAGGATGTGTTATTTTAGTGTTCCCTTTATTTTTTTGAGCAGTGTATAAAAGAACATATTAAGAAAACTGGTGCGAGATTATTCAACCTCTGTGTGCTTCACCATAGTTGGTTGCTGTGTGCCTGAATTCTGCTCACCTGTTAATGGTGTGTAGACCATTATGATCGGTATGAGTGCTTTTAATGTGTTCATGATACACTTATAGAATGTACCTCCTTTATGTGTTGTCTAAATAAAACCTTTCTGCACTAAGAAGCTAAACATTTTCTTGTTGTTTCTAGAATTTTCTTTTATATGTGTGTATGTATGTATGTATGCATGCACGTATGTGTGTGTGTGTATGTATATATATAAATATATATATAGTGTGTGTGTGTGTGTGTATATATATATATATATATATACTGTATACACACACACACACACACACACACACACACACACACACACACACACACACACACACACACACATTTCTCTTGTACTAACTGCAGGGTTCTAATTATAGATTTGTATTTTTTCCAGATTGTTTCAGTGCATTGGTTTGTATATTTTGAATAATTGCAAATCCAGTGGTTCCTCTTTCGTACCATCTGCTTAGAGTACGGGCAAAAACAGGCACTATAGCGTTACATCATACCATTTTATCTGTCTGCTGTAACCAAGTTTAATTGTATTACTGTTTCATTCTGAATTGGTCTCTGACCACTGTGGAACTACAAGTCTCATTGTGACTGCCCAGGCTCTATTATGCCAAGACCTTCCCTGACCTAATGTAAATACTTAATATTTCCCCCTCCCCCCCAACCAACCCCTCCCCAACCCCCAGCATTTGGTAAGGATAGTGCTTGGCCCTCAACATGCTGCTGTGAATAATTATTGGGCAAGAGACGCTGATTTATCCGCGTTAATATCCCTGCTGTCCGTCAGATGCACGTTTACGCCGGGCATAAATATATCGTATATGAATATTTATGAGTCTGCCACATCAGATTAGTTCTGATTTAAAGAGCTCTGTGCAGGTAGCAGCTGTAGAAACATTGAATATTCTCAAAGATTAGACCTTGGTGGTCCTCACTGTGTGACCCATCTTCAACCCTGTACAGCCTTTGGAATTAATTTAACCAGAACAATCTCTATATGTGCAGTTTAGCCTTTTACTAGTTCAATGCTCTGAATCTATCTATATCTATCTTTTTAAATATAGCTATCGCCATATCTATCTGTATCAATCAGCCTTAACATTAAAACCACCTGCAAAATACTGTGTATGTCCCCCTTGTGCCACCAAAACAGATCTGACCTGTCAAGGCATGGACTCCACTAGACCTTTGAATGTGTAGTATCTGGCACCAAGGTGTTAGCAGAAAATCCTTTAAGTCCTGTAGGGCTTCTATGGCTTGGACTTATTTTTCCAAAGCATATCACAGATGCTCTTGATCTGATTAATATTTGGGAACATTTTTTGGTCATATCAACACCTTGAGCTGTTTGTCATGTTACTCCAAACGATTTCTGAACAATTTTTCCTGCTGAAAGAGGCCACTGCCATTACGGAATAACATTGCTGTGAAGGAGCATACTTGGTCTGCAACAATGTTTAGATAAGTGGGACATGTCAAAGTACCATCCAGATGAAAGACAGGACCCAAGGTTTTCCAGTAGAACATTGCCCAAGAGCATCACACTGCGCATCCTGGTATCATCTGTTTCCCTGGTAAACTATACACACGCACCTGACCATCCACATGATGTATAAGAAACTGTGATTCATCAGCCTAGGCCGCATTTTTTCCATTGCACCATGATCCAGTTCTGACACTCATCTGCCCATTGTAGGGTCTTTTTGTGGTGGACCGGGGTCAGCATGGGCGCTCTGACCATTCTACGGCTTTGCAGCATCATACACAGCAAGCTGTGATGCGCTGTGTGCTCTGACACCTTTCTATCAGCGTTAACTTTTTCAGCAATTTGTGCTACAGTAGTTCTTCTGTGGTGTAGGATTAGATGGGCTAGCCTTTGCGCCCATGATTGTGTCACTGGTTCACCGCTTGTCCTTCCTTAACCAATTTTTTAATAGGTACTAACCACTGCATGTCAGGAACACCCCACAAGTCCTACTGTTTTGGGGATGCTCTGACCCAGTCATCTAGCTGTCACAATTTCTCACTTGTCAAAGTTGCTCAGATCCTTATGCTTGCCCGCTTTTCCTGCTTCCAACACATCAACTTCAAGACCTGTTCACTTGCTGCCTAATATATCACACCCCTTGACAAGTGCCATTATAATGAGATAATCAATGTTATTCACTTCACCTGTCAGTGTATATATATCCTCTGACAAAGACACACACAAGCACTTTACATCTGTATGTGTGTGTGTGTGTATATATATATATATATATATATATACACATAAAATCTCAAATGAAATGAGATACGATGATCATGCAGTGATCGCGCTGAGCCCCCCCAAAAAGTGGGTCCCATGGACCCCTCACTTTTAACAATTGGGGTCCTATCTGTCCTTTTCTGGGTCCTATCGGAATGAAGGTTCATATTAATCTTATTAATTATTCAAATATAAAAACAGACTTGATTTGGACACTACAAAAGTATTGCGAGGGGGAGGAGGGGGTGACAATGCTGCTGGGCTGTGTAGCGTACAGGACACTCTGCCCCAGAGCTGTAACTAGACATTTAAGTGACCTTTGGCAGAAAGTAAATTGGTGCTCCCCCTGCCACACTTTAAATCAAGGACAGTGCGCGCCAAAGGCGCTCACCAAAAATGTAGGGGCGTGGCCACATAACAGTACCAATTCACATTACACCACACAGGTAGAGCACGTTATACACATTGCGCCAGTTAGAACACCCTATACACATTGCACCAGGTAGAGCACGTTACACACATTGCACCAGGTAGAGCACGTTACACACATTGCGCCAGGTAGAGCACGTTACACACATTGCACCAGGTAGAGCACGTTATACAGATTGCACCAGTTAGAACACGTTATACACACTGCGCCATGTAGAGCACGTTACACACATTCCACCAGGTACAGCACGTTATATAGATTGCGCCAGTTAGAACAGGTTATACACATTGCACCAGGTAGAGCACATTACACACATTGCGCCAGTTAGTGTTCTATACACATTGCGCCAGGTAGAGCATGTTATACGCGTTTTATATGGTACCAGGGAGTAGGGACAGAGAGAGGCAAAAGGGAGTAGAGACAGAGGCACTAGGGGGTAGGGACAGAGGCACTAGGGGGTAGGGACAGAGGCACTAGGGGGTAGGGACAGAGAGAGGCACCAGGGGGTAGGGACAGAGAGAGGCACCAGGGGGTAGGGACAGAGAGAGGCACCAGGGGGTAGGGACAGAGAGAGGCACCAGGGGGTAGGGACAGAGAGGCAGGAGAGAGTGCAGCCAGAAACCCCACCACCATAACAACACCCTCCAGGGAACAGGCCCTCACCGCGTACCTGTAAAAAGAGCACTCTGGGCTGCTCCTGCAGCGGAGTCAGGCCAGGGGTATAGTCCGTGGATCCGCATGAGGCCACACCGCCGCCAGCCTGGAGTCAGAGGATGCGGCCAGGGGGGAGCGGAAAATGCGGAGGGGGCGGCCGCATGGGTGAGGAGGGAGAAGAGGGGAATCAGCGGGGAGAGCGGCGGCATCCAGCCGGGAGCACAGGGACCGAACTGCCCCCACCTCAGGTACAGCAGCAGCCACAGCCGGGCGTTGAATCCAGTGGGCTGCCAGTGGTTGAGTCACGCTACTTGCAGAGGGAGGGCACCTGCAGCCGTTAATCGGGGGGGGGGGGGGGGAAGCATGCGGAGCAGAGGATGAGGGGAGGGCGGAAGATCATACTCTTCATGGTCTCCGCCTCTTCCAAGTTCCTCCCTCCGTTGTTATGGATACCGGACTGATTGACTGCACAGGACAGCGCTGTGGGTCACATCGCGTCCTGAGGGACCCGGCGTTTTTTTATTTTTGTGTCCCCACCATCAATTCTGGAGTAAAATACGCGCTATAGCGCCTTTTTGCGATCACGACATGTAAGAAGATTCTGTTGCTTATTTATTTCCAAAATAGACAAGTCCTGAGAGTGTTCCTGGTTTTTTTTGCTCATATTCGTGCTTCACACATGGGAAGGCACCCGGACACTACTGCTGCTGTGTGATTTTGAGTTCTGGATTTATATACAGGGTGATTCAAAAGTTGCAGTACACCCTTTTGTTTCAAAAACTGTGCAGGAAATGGAAAAACTGAATACTCCAGTAAGGTATGGGTGAGGTGGACTATCTTTTAGGGTATGTACAGTACCAAACATGGGCGCCATCTTGAAATCGGCCTTCTTGAATCTAAGTCAGTTTTTGCAAATGGAAAGGGGGTCGTGTAACATGTCAAACAACATCAAAATGTGCTGAAAAGTTTATTGCTGCAAACAGATTTGAAATAGCAGTTATGGTTCAAAAGTTACAACATTTTTTGTTGGAATTACAGGCTGAACTGTTCTCCATAAAGGACAGTCATTTAATGTGTTCAACCCTAAATGTACAACGCTACCTCGAAATGCTGCAAGAATTGGTGTTCCCCTCAGTTCTGAATGAAGATGGCAGCAAATTCTGATGATGTTTGACATGTTACACCACCCCCTTTCGATTTGAAAAAACTGACTTAGATTCAAGATGGCCGATTTTAAGATGGTACCCATGTTCGGTACATACCCTAAAAGATAGTCCACCTCACCCATACCTTACTGGAGTATTCAGTTTTCCCATTACCTGCACAGTTTTTTAAACAAAAGGGTGTACTGCGACTCATGAATCACCGTGTGTGTGTGTGTGTATATATATATGTATATGTATTAGGTTGTTTGTGTGTCCGGACGACGGAGCTACTGGCCCCGAAACGTTGACAGTCTTCGGACCAATACATGATGTTATATTGAACCATTTATTGTCTCCGAGTGCCGGTCTTGTTCTGGACTTCTGTGTACTTTTTTGACCTGGGCACCTGAGTAAGTTGACAATTTATGTGAGTGCCGGCTGCTTCTGGATTTCTATGTGTGTGTATGTGTATATATATATGTGTATATATATATATATATATATATATATATATATATATATATATATATATATGTGTTTAATGTTTGCCGGCGGCACTCAAATGAAGAGACAAGTCAGCTTAAATGTAACCAACGTTTCAATGCTTTCTATTAAGCATTTGCGTCGGGGTGCAGAACAAGTGAAAAACAAACACACCCTGATGAAAATGCTAAATAGAAAGCATTGAAACGTTGGTTACATTTAAGCTGACTTGTGTCTTAATTTGAGTGCCGCCTGCGAACATTGTACATATACTACAAGTCACTCATATAATATACATATAAGCGCAAAGTTAGCATCTCATTTATCCTGAATGGGAGTTTCTAACCATTTTAAGTCCATGCTGGAGCAAGTTGGGGCTATGTTAGTGTATTAATACCCAAATTGACCATTTAAATTGACTTGTCTTAAACGTTGAGACTACATCACTAATATTTTATTGTTTCCTTCCCACCTACGAATGCGATGACCTTTTAGCGAAGTCTGCAATTTGCCTTTCTCTTTACAAAAAATTCTGGTCTTTCAGCTTGTAACCAATTGTATTATTTAGGAAGAGAGTAACCTTTGCAGAATTTGATGGTCTTGTTTTATTTGAGCAAAGAACAGCTAACTGTTATCCTTTATGCGTGAATTAATATAACATTGTCTTCTATTTTCAAGGCACATTAAGCAGTACCCTATGTTTTAATGTATACTGCCTACCTCCTTGCCTTGCCCCTGCTCTTCCCTAACATAGTTCATTCTCCAGGGATGTGTGTGATATTGTTAAAGTATTGGGTTCCTCTGTAAAATTCAAGCAGTAATATAAGATTAAAATAATGACTTCTAGCATGAGGCTGGAGGTCAGGTAAGGTGAGCTGAGCTGGGGTAGCTAGTAAAGTCAGCCTTTTTTTTACAACTGCAGCCATAAGTTCCTGTAGGGATTTATTACTAACATTTTTTTTCCTGCACAAGATGTAGAAAGGGTCACAGTGTGAAATACTGCAAAAAGAGTAGTAGATGAGTTGAATGACTTCCACATGGAGCTGGCACAAGTTAATGGAGCAGGGGAACTTTTGTTCTTAATTTCAGTTTTTTTCATTTATGGGTGATCTGAAAGGCTTAAGGTGAAAACTGCAGCGGAGATGTCACTTTGGTTAGGAATAGGCCTTTTATGCTCATCTGCCTTTATATTCTTTTGTGGATTTATCAGCAAGACAGCCAGGAGCTCGCTAATATAGCACTGTCACACAAACCTCATTTATGCTAATCACATTTCCCTGTAATGCAATTAGCAAATGCTAAAAAGAAGCCTCCACTTATAGGACATCACATGCCTGACGGAGTGACTTTATCGAGCAGACCCATGTACTGGAGGTCTTTGGTGTGATGAAGTGAGTGTTAGGTGTCTCTATGAGTCATGCACAGATCACAGGTTCTATATACCATAGTGCTGCACATTTGCACTGCATTTATCTTCTACCTTATCCTTAAAATGGTCATTAATGTTAATGGTATTCAGAATTAAGAATAGAAAGTGCATTGTTCATGGAGCCTTTAGATGTTTAATCCGTTGTTTTTCTAATGAGTTGGAACTGCATTTTTTAACATTTTTATAAAGAGAAAAAAAGCTAGTTTCTCTAACGTCCTAGTGGATGCTGGGGACTCTGTAAGGACCATGGGGAATAGACGGGCTCCGCAGGAGACAGGGCACTTCAAGAAAGAATTTGGATACTGGTGTGCCCTGGCTCCTCCCTCTATGTCCCTCCTCCAGACCTCAGTTTGAATCTGTGCCCGGACGAGCTGGGTGCAACTTAGTGAGCTCTCCTGAGCTTGCTATAAGAAAGTATTTTGTTAGGTTTTTTTATTTTCAGAGAGATCTGCTGGCAACAGACTCTCTGCAACGTGGGACTGAGGGGAGAGAAGCAGCCCTACTCACTGAAGATAGGTCCTGCTTCTTAGGCTACTGGACACCATTAGCTCCAGAGGGATCGTACACAGGATCTCACCCTTTGTCGTCCGATCCCGGAGCCGCGCCGCCGTCCCCCTCGCAGACCTGGAAGACAGAAGCCGGTGACAGAAGCAAGAAGACTTCGAAATCGGCGGTAGAAGACTCCAGTCTTCACTGAGGTAGCGCACAGCACTGCAGCTGTGCGCCATTGCTCCCACATTAAACCCACATACTCCGGTCACTGTAGGGCGCAGGGGGGGGTGCCCTGGGCAGCAATTAGAGACCTCTTGGCAAAAGTGGGCATATATACAGTTGGGCACTGTATATATGCATGAGCCCCCGCCATAATTTTACACAGAAACGCGGGACAGAAGCCCGCCGCTGAGGGGGCGGGGCTTCTTCCTCAGCACTCACCAGCGCCATTTTCTCTCCACAGCTCCGCTGAGAGGAAGCTCCCCAGGCTCTCTCCTGCAGAAACACGGTAGAAGAGGGTAAAAAGAGAGGGGGGGCACATAAATTAGGCGCAAAAACATTATATACAGCAGCTACTGGGTTAACACTAAGTTACTGTGTGACTCCTGGGACATATAGCGCTGGGGTGTGTGCTGGCATACTCTCTCTCTCTCTCCAAAAGGCCTTGTGGGGGAACTGTCTTCAAAAAGAGCATCCCCTGTGTGTGTGTGGTGTGTCGGTACGCTTGTGTCGACATGTTTGACGAGGAAGGCTTTGTGGAAGCAGAGCGGGAGCAAATGAATGTGGGGTCGCCGCCGACGGCGCCGACACCCGATTGGATGGATATGTGGAAGGTTTTAAATGATAATGTTACTTCTTTGCATAAAAGGTTGGATAAAGCTGAAACCCTAGGACAGTCAGGGTCTCAGCCCATGCCTGATCCTATGTCGCAGAGGCCATCAGGGTCTCAGAAGCGCCCACTATCCCAAATTGTTGACACAGATATCGACACGGATTCTGACTCCAATGGCGATGATGCAAAGTTACAGCCTAAATTGGCTAAAGCCATCCGTTATATGATTATAGCGATAAAGGATGTGTTGCACATCACAGAGGAATCCCCAGTCCCTGACAAGAGGGTTCATATGTATGGGGAAAAAAGGCAGGTGGTGACCTTTCCCCCTTCACATGAGCTAAATGAGTTATGTGAAAAGGCTTGGGAATCTCCAGATAAAAAACTGCAGATTTCCAAACGGATGCTTATGGCGTATCCTTTCCCGCCAACAGACAGGTTACGCTGGGAATCCTCCCCTAGGGTGGACAAAGCTCTCACACGCTTATCCAAAAGGGTAGCCCTGCCGTCATAGGATACGGCCACCCTAAAAGATGCTGCGGATAGAAAGCAAGAGGGTACCCTGAAGTCCATTTATATACATTCAGGTACCTTACTGAGGCCGGCAATTGCGTCGGCATGGGTGTGTAGTGCTGTAGCAGCATGGACAGATACTTTATCTGAGGACCTTAATACCTTGGACAAGGATACTATATTAATGACCCTGGGGCATATAAAAGACGCTGTCCTATATATGAGAGATGCTCAAAGAGACATTAGCCTACTGGGCTCGAGAATAAATGCAATGTCGATTTCTGCCAGAAGGGTCCTGTGGACTCGGCAATGGACAGGCGATGCCGACTCAAAAAGGCACATGGAGGTTTTACCTTACAAGGGTGAGGAGTTGTTTGGGGAGGGTCTCTCGGACCTGGTCTCCACAGCTACTGCTGGAAAGTCAAATTTTTGCCATATGTTCCCTCACAACCTAAGAAAGCACCGTATTACCAAATGCAGTCCTTCTGATCACAAAAAGGCAAGAAAGTCCGAGGTGCGTCCTTTCTTGCCAGAGGCAGGGGCAGAGGAAAGAAGCTGCACAACACAGCTAGTTCCCAGGAACAGAAGTCCTACCCGGCTTCAACTAAATCCACCGCATGACGCTGGGGCTCCACAGGCGGAGCTAGGCCCGGTGGGGGCGCGTCTCCGAAATTTCAGCCACAAGTGGGTTCACTCCCAGGTGGATCCCTGGGCGATAGAGATTGTGTCTCAGGGATACAAGCTGGAATTCGAAGAGATGCCCCCTCACCGATACCTCAAATCGGCCCTGCCAGCTTCCCCCTTAGAGAGGGAAATAGTGTTAGCTGCAATTCACAAATTGTATCTTCAGCAGGTGGTGGTCAAGGTTCCCCTCCTTCAGCAAGGAAAGGGTTATTATTCGACCATGTTTGTGGTACCGAAACCGGACGGTTCGGTCAGACCCATATTAAATTTAAAATCCCTGAACATATACCTGAAAAGGTTCAAGTTCAAGATGGAATCGCTCAGAACGGTCATCGCAAGCCTGGAAGGGGGGGATTTTATGGTGTCTCTGGACATAAAGGATGCATACCTTCATGTCCCCATTTATCCACCTCATCAGGAGTACCTCAGATTTGTGGTACAGGATTGTCATTACCAATTCCAGACGTTGCCGTTTGGTCTCTCCACGGCACCGAGAATATTTACCAAGGTAATGGCAGAAATGATGGTGCTCCTGCGAAAGCAAGGGGTCACAATTATCCCATACTTGGACGATCTCCTCATAAAGGCGAGGTCCAGAGAGCAGTTGCTGATCAGCGTAGCACGCTCTCGGGAAGTGTTACAACAGCACGGCTGGATTCTAAATATCCCAAAGTCGCAGTTGGTTCCTACGACTTGTCTGCCCTTCCTGGGCATGATTCTGGACACAGACCAGAAGAGGGTCTATCTCCCGATGGAGAAGGCTCAGGACCTCATGACACTGGTCAGAGACCTATTAAAACCAAAACAGGTGTCGGTGCATCACTGCACGCGAGTCCTGGGAAAGATGGTGGCATCATACGAGGCCATTCCCTTCAGCAGGTTCCATGCGAGGACCTTTCAATGGGATCTGTTGGACAAGTGGTCCGGATCACATCTACAGATGCATCGGCTGATCACCCTATCCCCCAGGGCCAGGGTGTCTCTCCTGTGGTGGCTGCAGAGTGCTCACCTTCTAGAGGGCCGCAGATTCGGCATTCAGGACTGGGTCCTGGTGACCACGGATGCAAGCCTCCGAGGGTGGGGGGCAGTCTCACAGGGAAGAAATTTCCTGGGTCTGTGGTCAAGTCAGGAGACTTGCCTTCACATCAATATCCTGGAACTAAGGGCCATATACAACCCCCTAAGTCAAGCGGAGACCCTGCTTCGCGACCAATCGGTGCTGATTCAGTCAGACAACATCACCGCAGTGGCTCATGTAAACCGCCAAGGCGGCTCAAGGAGCAGGGTGGTGATGGCGGAAGCCACCAGAATTCTTCGCTGGGCGGAGAATCACGTAAGAGCATTGTCAGCAGTGTTCATTCCGGGAGTGGACAACTGGGAAGCAGACTTCCTCAGCAGGCACGACCTCCACCCGGGAGAGTGGGGACTTCATCAAGAAGTCTTCACGCAGATTGCAAGGCGGTGGGAACTGCCACAGGTGGACATGATGGCATCCCGCCTCAACAAAAAGCTACAGAGATATTGCGCCAGGTCAAGAGACCCTCAGGCGATAGCTGTAGACGCACTAGTGACACCGTGGGTGTTCCAGTCTGTTTATGTATTTCCTCCTCTTCCTCTCGTACCAAGGGTGCTGAGAATCATAAGAAAAAGAGGAGTGAGAACAATACTCATTGTTCCGGATTGGCCAAGAAGGACTTGGTATCCGGATCTGCAAGAAATGCTCACAGAGGACCCATGGCCTCTGCCTCTAAGACAGGACTTACTGCAACAGGGGCCCTGTCTGTTCCAAGACATACCGCGGCTGCGTTTGACGGCATGGCGGTTGAACGCCGGATCCTAGCAGAAAAAGGCATTCCGGATGAGGTTATTCCTACGCTGATTAAGGCTAGGAAGGACGTGACGGCTAAACATTATCACCGTATATGGCGAAAATATGTTGCTTGGTGTGAGGCCAGGAATGCCCCTACGGAGGAATTCCAGCTGGGCCGTTTCCTTCACTTCCTACAGTCGGGAGTGACTTTTTGGCCTGAAATTGGGTTCCATTAAGGTCCAGATTTCGGCTCTATCCATTTTCTTTCAAAAAGAACTGGCTTCTCTTCCTGAAGTCCAGACGTTTGTAAAGGGAGTGCTGCATATTCAGCCCCCTTTTGTGCCTCCAGTGGCACCTTGGGATCTTAACGTGGTGTTGAGTTTCCTGAAGTCACACTGGTTTGAGCCACTCAAAACCGTGGAGTTAAAATTTCTCACGTGGAAGGTGGTCATGCTATTAGCCTTGGCGTCAGCTAGGCGTGTGTCAGAATTAGTGGCTTTGTCACATAAAAGCCCCTATCTGGTTTTCCATATGGACAGGGCAGAATTGCGGACCCGTCCACAATTTCTGCCAAAAGTGGTGTCATCCTTTCATATGAACCAACCTATTGTGGTGCCTGTGGCTACTCGTGACTTGGAGGATTCCGAGTTACTAGATGTGGTCAGGGCTTTGAAGGTTTATGTAGCCAGAACGGCTAGAGTCAGGAAAACTGAGTCGCTGTTTATCCTGTATACATCCAACAAGCTGGGTGCTCCTGCTTCAAAGCAGACTATTGCTCGCTGGATATGTAACACGATTCAGCAGGCTCATTCTGCGGCTGGATTGCCGCTTCCAAAATCAGTAAAGGCCCACTCCACAAGGAAGGTGGGCTCTTCTTGGGCGGCTGCCCGAGGGGTCTTGGCATTACAGCTTTGCCGAGCAGCTACTTGGTCAGGTTCGAACACTTTTGCAAAGTTTTACAAGTTTGATACCCTGGCTGAGGAGGACCTTGTGTTTGTTCATTCGGTGCTGCAAAGTCATCCGCACTCTCCCGCCCGTTTGGGAGCTTTGGTATAATCCCCATGGTCCTTACGGAGTCCCCAGCATCCACTAGGATGTTAGAGAAAATAAGATTTTACTCACCGGTAAATCTATTTCTCGTAGTCCGTAGTGGATGCTGGGCGCCCGTCCCAAGTGCGGAATTCTTCTGCAATACTTGTATATAGTTATTGCTTAAATAAGGGTTATGTTATGGTTGCATCAGGGTTGATCTGATGCTCCGTTGTTGTTCATACTGTTAACTGGGTAAGTTTATCACAAGTTATACGGTGTGATTGGTGTGACTGGTATGAGTCTTGCCCTGGATTCCAAAATCCTTTCCTTGTACTGTCAGCTCTTCCCGGGCACAGTTTCTCTAACTGAGGTCTGGAGGAGGGATATAGAGGGAGGAGCCAGAGCACACCAGTATCCAAATTCTTTCTTGAAGTGCCCTGTCTCCTTCGGAGCCCGTCTATTCCCCATGGTCCTTACGGAGTCCCCAGCATCCACTACGGACTACGAGAAATAGATTTACCGGTAAGTAAAATCTTATTTTTTAAAAGGGAAACATTCATGGGTGTATCTGTAATGGGTGCAGGATGTGCAGTCCCATACCGCACACCATGCACCCATGTTCTTCAGTACTTACCTATCTGGAGTCCAGCAGCTGCATCGCTGCGCAAGGCACTGGGAAAATGGTGTGATTGGCATTCTCTGGCAAACTGCGCGTGCAGTTGAAAAGATACCTGAAAAATTGATACCATGCCATTTTCCATGACCTGCGCATGGGCAGTAGCCGCAAGCGCAGCACCAGAGTTTACTCACCTGCGCCACCGGCTACAGAGGAGATCCGTACAGAAACTGCATACGGGCCATCTCCTCTTAACACTGGAAACATCACTTTTTTTTTTTTAATCTACAAATATTCATCAAACAAATATATACTGTATGGGGTAATCTTTACAAAGAACATAATTTGCTTTGCATATTAAAATGTAGTAGAATGATGATGAGTGGCCACATGTTGCTAAGCTGATATAAAATGATTGCTAATCGATGATTTATATAGGAATATTGGAAATAAAATATTAGGTGCTTTTACATCAGCTAGTGATTCAAAAAGTAACGCTACCTCAATCCTCAAGAGGATTTATTTCTGTGGAAGCAGGTGGGATAATTACTGACTCACCTGTGCATAATTAAAGAAATCCACAAAACATGACCTGTTGCCACGTGAGGACTGGAGTTGAGAACTACTGGTGTAGACGGCTGTTTTGTGAGTGTATGTAGGCAAGTAGAGGGGCTGATCCACTGCCTCACTGATGTGATGTACTAGTACTCTCACAAATACTGGTGCTGTTGTATGTAAGTGGAGGGTAATACTTTCTTGACATTGCTTCTGTGTCCCAGTGTTAAAATATATTCTGTGAAATGATGTGAGAAAGTAAATATTTTAGAACATTGAGGCGTTGCAGCAAAGCACAGAAAGGTGCCATGTTTTGCAGTAAATGGAATTTGGAAACACACAGTTGGAGAGCACAGCTGAAGCATTCACTGTGTAACTTTGCATACAAATCAAATGCACAGCAACTGTTTTGCTTTCAATTTCTACAAGTTCTAGAAATATGACTGTTAGGAGCGAGATTCAATTAAGTGCGAGGTCCCTTTGCAGCCTTATGCAATGTGCTTCTGCTCACAAGCTCGGCTATTAAGGCAAAGCAAACATAATTTATAGAGATGCAAGCAAACATAAGCAGCATTTTAATACCAGTAACTTCCCATGGACGTGTACCACGTGCATCACCAGATTTGCTTAGACATCATACATGGTTGGTATTACTATGTCCACATTTTGCTAGTGGACAGCAAAATGTCCTTAGTTTTGCTGGCATGCTACTCCTGCACGACCCCAGACCTTTACTCATTTATACTTATATTGGCTGATCCAGTGGTTAGGCCAAGTTGGCTATTAAATGCCGGCTGCTGGGACGCACCC
Organism: Pseudophryne corroboree; assembly: GCF_028390025.1. Lineage (NCBI taxonomy): Eukaryota > Metazoa > Chordata > Amphibia > Anura > Myobatrachidae > Pseudophryne > Pseudophryne corroboree. Next base: position 384,263,478 of record NC_086446.1, on the reverse strand, counting down.
CGCAGCCGAAATCCAGTCAGGGTTTGGTACCCTACCTTAACCCTCCCTTTTAGGTGTCTAACCCTAACAACCCCCCCCTTGCACCCTAAACCTAACCTTCCCCGCATCCTAGCCCTAGGTACCTGGGGGTTGTCTAAACCTAACGCCTAAACCCGTAACCTCCATCCCCAGTGTAGTACCAACCAGTCCGCTGTCTGTACGTTCGGTAACCCAGCGGTCGTGATTCCAACATCTGTGTCCGGTCTCCTTTCGGGATTCCGACGTCAGGCTTCCGTTGTGTGTTGGGATTCTGCCGCCGGTATCTTGTGCGCTGGAATCCTGCCAGTCGGGGTATTAAACGTATCCCGTTAGGCCTGGCGGTCAGACCTTTGTCTGGCTAAACCAGACAATCGGACAGGACCTCGTTATTTCGTTAAGACGGACGCCATGTAATGGCACTATATGAAATGTGGATCAGGGTTTGTCGTCTTATATGGCTGCCGCTTTTTGTCAATAAGGCTTAAAACTCAGGAGGACAACTGAAAATGAGTCTAAAAAGCGCAACATAGACATGGTAAATAAATATGCTTTATAACACTATGCAAAAATCTAGAAAGCAAGAATGAAAGTGTATTTAATCCTTGTTATTTAATATGTAGAAGAAGGAGTGTAGTCTGCAGCTGATAATGGCCTTATACACAGAAAACATTGAGATACAGCTCCTACGTAAGAAGAGAGGCTTAGCCAGGATTCTGTATGACACACCATCAGCTCTGATCTCTTTGTTCTCTCCCTGCACAGCCTGTTTGCAAAGTCACTTCCTGTCTGTAGCTGTCTCCTCCTCAGGTTCAATGTTACATATTGTTCAGCTGCTGTGAGAGCTGAGCAGCGACTTGCGTAAAACCTCACCTCATCTTCGCTGCCTCTGGATAAGGTGGCAGAACACCAAGGGGACGAAAAGAAGACTCTTTGTTTCCCACACAAGCCTTATACAAACTGCTTAGTCACTAGCTGTAGACTTGGGATCAGCTTATATGGGTCAGTTAAACTAGTCTTGCTCTCTTTCCTACAGGAAGGAGTGGTTTTTATGCTGTTAGGTGGCTGCCACTTGGGGGTGCGCATTTACCCGTGTTTTTTGCTAGTGGAAAAGGGTCCCCCCCCTGCAAAAACCCGGATCAAGTGACCCGTTAATCGGGAATGATCCGGGTAGGGTTGTAGTGTAAACGGAAGCCGTGTCGATGCGACACGGCTCCCGTTTACACTGTATGGAAGGGCGGCGCTGGGAGATCATGTGATCTCCCAGCGCCGGCGCTGCCGCGTCACTAGCAGTGTCACCAACCTGGCAATATGCCGGCTTGGTGAGCGCAGTGGGAAAGGGGGCTGAGCACGGGCCGCAGCCGGGTAGCACCCGTGTCAGGTTCCCGGCTGTGACCCGTGCTCACTAGTGTAAAAGGGGTATAAGCCTAAAGGGGGGTACTCACGGAGCGATATTCTAAGCAATCTGACTAGATTGCTTAGAATATAAGCCTGATCGCTCCGTGTGTACCCCTTACAGCGATAGCAATGCACAGCCCCGCGCATCGCTATCGCTGCTGCTAGATTGGCCTGCCGTGCAGGCCAATCTAGCGGGTCGCTCACTTCACCCGCTGGGTGAAGTGAGCGGCCCCCCCAGCACGCTCAGCACAGATCGCGTTGTGCTGAGCGGCGGGAGAGATGTGTGCTGAGCGGTTCGCTCAGCACACATCTCTCCCCGCATCAGCCCGTCTATATCGGCCTTAAAGGTCTTATACAAGCTCTGATCTACAATGGTTTGGAATGAACCCAGATGTGTGACTGACACATGGCTCATGTTGAACAAAAGCAACTATTGACTATGGAGACCAGGACACACCTGCTTTAGAAAAAAGAAAGAAAAAAAGATGGTGACGTGAATCAAGTTCAGTGTGTTTTTCATCTTCTCAGACATTCCATATACAATTTGCACAATATAGTGATGAATACATGCACATTTATGTCTGTGTTATCACATATTGGGGGGTCATTCCGAGTTTATCGCTAGATGCCGTTGTTCGCTGCGTAACGATCAGTGAAAAAAACGGCTAATCTGCGCATTTATATGCACCGCAATGCACATGCGCGACGTACGGGTACAAAGAGCATCGTGGTTTTGCACAGGTTCTAGCGACGCTTTCAGTCGCACAGCCGATCGCAAGGAGATTGACAGGAAGAGGGCGTTTCTGGGTGTCAACTGACCGTTTCCTGAGAGCGTTTGGAAAAATGCAGGCGTGGACGGTCGTTTGCTGGGTGGGTATTTGACGTCATTACCGTGTCACTCGACGCAGCAATCATCGCACAGGATAAGTAACTACAGGGCTGGCCTTATTTTGCACAAAATGTGTTTGCACAGGCGTTCGCACTCCTGCAAAGTGAAAATACACTCCCCCGTGGTCGGCGACTATGCGTTTGCACGGCTGCTAAAAACTGCTAGCGAGCGATCAACTCTGAATGACCCCCATTAACTCTTCTTCTGAATTACATTCGAAATGAAATTATATATATATATATATATATATATATATATATATATATATATATATAATTACCCAGGTGCGGCACTCAATGTCTCACAAGAACAGTCTAGAGACCATTTGCTGGTTAAACAACGTTTCAATGCTCGCAAGCACTATCGTCAGGTTTATTAGAAAAAGTAAGACATAACATACCTTAAATACACGTGCACCCGTGGAACACGCCGCGCCGACAGCTGAGGGAAAACCCTCATACATATGCATGTATGACCGGCACTCCAACAGCACAACATAAATACCTGGTTGCCCTCCCGTGGCACTACAGGGCCCAGCAGACAACACAACTTGGTGGGCGGCACTCCAAGGATTTGTAAAAGATTCCACAGCTACACAAGCTTTAGTGATCACTAAAGCTTGTGTAGCTGTGGAATCTTTTACAAATCCTTGGAGTGCCGCCCACCAAGTTGTGTTTTATATATATATATATATATATATATATATATATACATATACACACACACATGGGTCCACGGTTCTCTTGACTAGTTATCTGCGCCTAGACACAACATGATTTATTAGCATAAACCCTTCATCTATTGTTCACAGCTGCAATACAATACAGAGAACAATACAGCAGGGGATTAAGGGGGTAATTCTGAGTTGATCGCAGCAGGATCTTTGTTAGCAGTTGGGCAAAACCATGTGCACTGCAGAGGAGGCAGATATAACATGTGCAGAGAGAGTTAGATTTGGGTGTGGTGTGTTCAATCTGCAGTCTAAATTACAGTGTAAAATAAAGCAGCCAGTATTTACCCTGCACAGAAACAAAATAACCCACCCAAATCTAACTCTCTGCACATGTTATATCTGCCTTCCCTGCAGTGCACATGGTTTTGCCCAACTGCTAACAAAAATCCTGCTGCGATCAACTCAGAATTACCCCCCAAGGCCGACTGGCCAGTCTCAGTTAATCCTATTAAAGGTCAAGATAAATGTGGACCTATCTGTATATGTATAAAATACTGTATCCCGGCAGAAAAAGATGCATGAATCTGACACCGGAACCTCAACCACTGCCATCCTGAAGATGAGTATTGGGTTCAGAGTTAGGTTTAGGGCCGGGGGGGGGGGGGGGGATGGTTACCCCAACTTTTGGTGTTTGGAATTTGGGACCCTTGCGTGCCATAGACACATCATGCGCCCATAAATGACATCCCATCATTTTGGGGCAGGCCCTGCACTGTTTAGATGCCGTTCGCGAACACACGGCATCTACGTAGGCTTCACTCTCTCTACTCGGCTACAATCACATAATCCATCCACAATCTACAAAACAGACTTTTGTGTAGCTCTTCTTCAGCTCGGGTGCGTGCAATTTAGGGCTGCTGTACCTTGCTTCATCACAGGCCAATAGGAATGTTCTGTGTAAGTTGAGTGTGACTATACAGAATTTGGTGATGAGAATCCATGCTATAGTAGAGACAATAAACAAAAGGAAATGTACAAAGCATACCTGTACCGGTTATGTTTTTTAGCAAAGAATGTATAATACCAATGTTGAGGAATATACAGTACCTGCCAATATTCTGAAGTTGACAAGGATGTGTTGTGTGGGTGTGGCCGAGCACTCATCACCCCTCCCACAACGTGCATGTTATTAGAAAAATGTCATTGTTACATTTCTGTTTCTTTGATCAGGAAAATTACATTAATGTCAAATTTTGTTGGTGTGTCAAAATTTGGGGCAGATTGCTGGGAAGTTCTGTTGAGCATATAGCAGGGAGCTAATAAGGGGAATGCATTGCTCAGTTTTTGCTCAGACTGCTGGATATTAAATAAAAATACAGAAGTGTCCTCCTACATCTAGCTCCATTATGCCATGCAGTGTGAGATGCCTGGCGCGAGTGAGCCGCCAGGTCCTGTACAACTCTAACATCGGGCGTCTTTTTTGCTGAAATTGCATCTTAGTCACAACGTGATGTGACTAGGTCACACCAGGAGACTGCTGATTAATTTGATAAGCGATACTTGTATATTGTGTGTGACACAGTCGTTAAACGAAACGGAGCACAATGGAACTTGTATTGGTCAAAGCTGGTGCTGCTGCATTGTAGCACTTCATATACAGATTCAAAGACTCTGTTGCACACAGATATACAAGTGTCACATATCAAATTAATCAGGACAGTCTCCTGGTGCATCCTTGCTGCATCACATTGTGACTAAGACGTATTTTCAGCAAAAAAGATGCTTGGCGCTAGCAGAGTCTCATGGGACATGCTGAGGGTGGCTGCTTGGCGCAACTGCAGCAATGATGGATGAGGACACATCTGTAAGCAAAGTTTTCCTGCCTGATAAACCAAATAGTATATGGGATGTAGTTATGTGACCGGCGGTCAGGAGACCACCAGTCACAATACCTCACCCTACATCCCGCCCACTTACAATCCCGACTAGCAGGGACTATTCTCACTCGTGGGTGACTACGACACCCATACAGTGGGAATAGAACCTGTTGCGAGCCCGCAAGGGGCTTGTTGTGCTCGTCCCCACCGACATACCACCACAGTGATCAGGCCGTCAGTATGGTGACCGGCGGCCTCACATACCCAACCCTAGTATATAGTACATTGTGGCTAATTGAGGCTGCACCTATGTTTCAACATTATATTCTGGAGAAAATATGTTTTAGAGGAAATTCAATTAGACTCTGTAATTTACCAGGTGTTAAAAAAAGGTGGAAGCCTCATGATTTAACACACTGGGGTATTCAATTAGAGACCTTTTTTACTTGACTGATAAAATATCCTGTTATTGGGTGTAAACACATAGAATCCGGGAAAAGTTCCCGGATCTATATGTTAACATGGTTCGGGCACCCGATAATAGGCTATTTATCTGGGATTTCTTTTCAAGTCTTCTCTGGTCCAAACAGAAATCCCCATTAAGTGCAGTCTGCGGGCTGCCTTCAGGGACTAATTAAATAGCCTGAAGGATCAATTAAAGTGCAGTAAATTACCACTTACCGCTGCTAATTGAATTCCCCCCTTAATTTGTTTAAAATTTGGCAAAAAAAAAAATGCTCTTCTGTCCTCTTTAACACATGCCAATTATTGCCACATTATTGGATGATTTCTTATAGTAGTTTTGTTTAATAAATTAGGACAGTGTCCAAATGCACTGTATTGCATGGCAACCAACCATATTCTATCTGTTATTTTCCTAGTGCAATTTAGAAAATGTAAGCAAATTTATGTTTGATATGGGCTACAACACATTAGGACACCAGCCAGTTAATCCTAATACTGGACACATATTGCAAGCTCTGGCTGTCCTGGAAAGAGTAGGGTGAAAAAAGGATGAATGGATTACACTTCATCTCATTTTTGCTCCTTAAAGAGATCTGACAGGCTCCAGAAAACAAAACAAATGGGAGCAAAAGAGTCGATTAGTGACCGTTTAGTAATGAATAATTACAGGTTGTGCTGACTCGTGAGCCTCAGTGTTTCTGATCTGCTCCTACCAAGGGTGCTCCGTGATCACTGATGTGTACTAGCAGACTGAGGCAGCACTCTGCTCTCTTTTACCTGTGCAGTGTATATAGTATTGGTATTGGTGCTGCTTGACCCTTGTAATATACATAATGACATGTTCAGTTGCCAATTATTTTATTTTATATAACACTAACCATTATGAAAATGATGTACTGTTCATATTTTTAAACTGCATTTGTATTTCCTTTTGATGTTCTATAAGAATTAAATAATACCATACATAGCTACATCCACAGGGAATAAATACTTAACTGTTTTTATATCCATCAGGTGATAATACATCTGTCATATAAATACAGGTTGAGTATCCCTTATCCAAAATGCTTGGGACCAGAAGTATTTTGGATATGGGATTTTTCCGTATTTTGGAATAATTGCATACCATAATGAGATATCATGGCGATGGGACCTAAGTCTAAGCACAGAATGCATTTATGTTTCATATACACCTTATACACACAGCCTGAAGGTAATTTAATACAATATTGTTTAATAACTTAGTGAAACCTTTGTTTAATACACAATCTCAAAAAATTCTGTATTTCGGAATATTTGGATATGGGATACTCTACCTGTACTGATTTTACACCTTTGCATATCGCTAATATATTTATATAAGCAGCTTCACTATTGCACACTAAAGGTCTACACCACCAACCGAGTGGGAATGTAAACTGTGGTGAGTGAAGCGAGCCACCGGCCCTGAAGTGTGGCGAGCGCAGTGAGCCTGCGAAGGGACTTGCTACCGGGATTACGACAGACGGGATGCCGCTGTTGTTATACTGACAGCCAGAATCCCGTCTGTCAGTAAAACATACCGATTCCATAGTAGGCCTGCTGCACATTCCTTCCTTTCTCACTTCCACCCACCCTGTCTGAGTCCAGCCATAGCCTACCTCACCTCCAGCAGTCCTGTCACTGTCCAGTCAACCCCACTGACCTTCCTCTTTCCTCAACTCCACCAGTCTTGTCACCCAACCCCACCTCCCTCGCCTCAACTTGCCAACCTGCCCCACTTCCCTCAACACAGGTTAGAGTAAATAAGCTAACACTGGGGTACATGAGAAGATGTGATCACAAAAAAAGATTAATTTAAAAAAACGAAAACAAAAGGCATTAGTCCACTGTACGTGCCACTCCTAGGTCTGTGGTGCATGTGGTATGTGACCATATTGTTTAAATACAAATCTCAGAGGCTCTGCACTCACCATTATAAACCATGAGGATTTAGTTCATATTTTGATCAAAACAGTTACGTTTGCAGCGCCTATCAAGGGACCCCATTTTTTAATCTAAAAAATATTGCTGCCCACTTTTTACTTTTTTACGGCAAAGGGCAAACATATGCTCTAATACTTAGGTTCTCAAACTCGGTCCTCCGGACCCCACACGGTGCATGTTTTGCCGGTAACCCAGCAGGTGCACAGGTGTATTAATTACTCACTGACACATTTTAAAAGGTCCACAGGTGGAGCTAATTATTTCACTTGCGATTCTGTGAGGAGACCTGCAAAACATGCACTGTGTGGAGTCCTGAGGACCGAGTTTGAGAACCTGTGGTCTAATACAGTAAAACAGAGACCAGCACTCTCAAACATTGAAAATGAACGAAACTTCCATACTTATTTTATCCATCAACATGACTTGGCACGTATTAGTGTGAGCACGTTTATGTACACAGGCTTTTTAAAGAGTTTATCTTGTTTAGAAGCAATGTAACTTTGCATCTGTTCTGATGGGTGACTGCAAATGTGACCACGGATATATTACCTTCCTGAGTCAGACCATGAACGTTTTGTTTCTAAGAATTTTCTAGGAAATAAGTTTTTCCTTTTTCATCTAAACCTTTTATATTGGGGGTCATTCCGAGTTGTTCGCTCGGTAAAAATCTTCGCATCGCAGCGATTTTCCGCATAATGCGCATGCGCAATGTCCGCACTGCGACTGCGCCAAGTAAATTTGCTATGCACTTAGGAATTTTACTCACGGCATTTTCATCGTTCTGGCGATCGTAATGTGATTGACAGGAAATGGGTGTTACTGGGCGGAAACAGGACGTTTTATGGGCGTGTGGGAAAAAACGCTACCGTTTCCGGAAAAAACGCAGGAGTGGCTGGAGAAACGGGGGAGTGTCTGGGTGAACGCTGGGTGTGTTTGTGACGTCAAACCAGGAACGACAAGCAGTGAAATGATCGCAGATGCCGAGTAAGTCTGAAGCTACTCAGAAACTGCTACGAGGTGTGTAATCGCAATATGGCGAATACATCGTTCGCAATTTTAAGATGCTAAGATTCACTCCCAGTAGGCGGCGGCTTAGCATGAGCAAATCTGCTAAAATTCACTTGCGAGCGAACAACTCGGAATGACCCCCATTGTTTCCCTCCTGTTGTTGCAAGCAAGAATTGGGATATAAAAGTGCTTCTGTCTTTCCTGGCTTTATAAATTACTTCATTCCACACTGTAACTAGACATGACAATAACACATGCTCCCTGTGCACACCTAACTTTGTGTCTTTGCTGTCTTTACCTGCATTATTTTAACGTACATACAGATGCATCCGCATACATCCATCCTCAATACTCCATGCAGCGCGTGATGTCTGGCATGAGCGATCCGTCGGGTCCCGTACAACTCTGCTAACGACAGACATCCTGTTTTGGCCGAAAATGCTTTTTATTTGTAACGCTATGGGAGACTGTGCTGATTAATTTGATATATAACACTTGTATATTGTGAGTGTGTGTATACGGAGCAAAATAGGACTTGTATTTGAATAAAGCTGTGGGTGCTACATTGTAGCACTTTGTGTACAGGTTCAGAGACTCAGTCACACACAGATATAAATCATATATCAAATTAATCAGCTCGGTCTCCTAGTGTGTCCTAGTTGCATTTTCAGTGAAAAAGATGCAAAAAAAGACGCTTGGTGCTAGAACATTCTCACATGACTTGGCGTGCCAAGAGGGGTTGTTTGGGGTGACTGCAGCAAAGATGCATGAGGACACATCTGTAGCTTGTCTACATTAACAAAGGTCTGTGATTTCCTAAATGACTGTCAAAAGGCCTTCACTGGATCTGGATGAATGTGCATGGAGAAGAGCCCTTTGTAATATGCTGTATAATTTTCAATATATTTTGTTTTACATACCGTATATTCTCGAGTATAAGCCGACCTTTTCAGCACTTTTTTTTGTGCTAAAAAAGCCCCCTCGGCTTATACTTGAGTCAGTGGAAGGAGGGACACGGAGGGCACAGCGCACGCCTCTCCTGTGTCCCTCCTGCGTCTCCGGCGGCAGCAGCGGGTCTATTAAATGAAGTACCCGTTCGTGAGCTCTGAACCGGCACTTAATTTAACAGACCCGCCGCGGGCGCCGGGGACGCAGGAGGGACACAGGAGAGGCGCAAGCTGTGCCCTCCGTGTCCCTCCTTCACAAGACAGCGCGGGAGCGGCGGAAGGTAAGTAACTGGCACTGGGGGAGCATATTTAGCACTTGGGGGAGGGGGGCATATCTGGCTGTGTGGGGGCATATCTGGCAGTGTGGGGGCATATCTGGCAGTGTGAGGGCATATCTGGCAGTGTGAGGGCATATCTGGCACTATGGGGGCATATCTGGCAGTGTGGGGGCATATCTGGCAGTATGAGAGCATATCTGGCACTGTGGGGGCATATCTGGCACTATGAGGGCATATCTGGCACTATGAGGGCGTATCTGGCAGTGTGGGGGCATATCTGGCAGTGTGAGGGCATATCTGGCAGTGTGAGGGCATATCTGGCACTATGGGGGCATATCTGGCAGTGTGGGGGCATATCTGGCAGTGTGAGGGCATATCTGGCAGTGTGAGGGCATATCTGGCACTATGGGGGCATATCTGGCAGTGTGGGGGCATATCTGGCAGTATGAGAGCATATCTGGCACTGTGGGGGCATATCTGGCACTATGAGGGCATATCTGGCACTATGAGGGCGTATCTGGCAGTATGAGAGCATATCTGGCACTGTGGGGGAATATCTGGCACTATGAGGGCATATCTGACACTGTGGAGGCATATCTGGCACTATGAGGGCTGTGTACGGCTAGAGCTGCATTTCCCACCCTAGGCTTATACTCGAGTCAATAAGTTTTCCCAGGTTTTTGTGGTAAAATAAGGTGCCTCGGCTTATATTCGGGTCGACTTATACTTGAGTATATACGGTACCTCTTTATAGTTCTGATATGTGGCACTGAAAGCGGTGGGATATCAGGAAGCAGATGATGGAGAGGCTAGGTATTACGGTGGGTCTGTTTTGGATTAGGGGTCAGCCTAATTTTGTTCTGTCATAGGGACAGTATAAACTTGCCTGACATTGATGTGGTACAACAGGGTGTGGAATCCAGTCCAGGTATTTTGTGGGCTTGAACGGGTTAAATTACACTTCCCCAAGGGCTGCTATTTTCTGCAGCCGCTGGGTGGTGGTGCTGCCGTGCTGACCGATCAGCGGTGATCTTATTGGCAGCACAGCAAGCACTGGGGGAGGGTGCGGGAAGGCAGAGGTACCTTACGGTCCCTCTGACAGCAGCAGCAGCAGCACTGGGAAGTTTTCTTCGCTGCAGCTGAAAACACGGTCTATCTGACTTGTTGCATCCTGTACGACCAGGTAAGATAAGAAACTTGCTGGTATGTGGTTAAATAAACTCCTATTGATTACCATTATGTATTTGGGTTATATTTCAAACAATACTTTAACAGTGGGGTGTCACAAATAAGTGAGCCATCTATAGCAGATTTGTCAACACCACAAAACTTGAACAGTGTGAACATTTATGCAAATGTACGTTTATAAAGCCGTCCCTTGTGCAATAAATTAAATTCTGATTAGTTTTATTTCTTATGTGAGTATTAGGCTTAAAGTACCCCTTGACTCTGACTTTCGGGTTTATTTACCTACCACAGGGTGAGATTCTAGGGCACATAGGCGCCCATATATCAACAAGTTTTAGCTATTTGAAACTCCTTGCATATGATAAATGGTGCTCCAGCCAATCAGCTCCTAACTGCCATGTGTTTGAAAAATGACAGTTTGGTAGCTGATTAGTTGGAGCACCATTTGTCATACGCAACAAGTTTTAAATAGCTAAAACTCATTGCTAAATGGGCCCCCCATAGTCTTTGTGAACCACTGTAGCAACAACGACCTATACAGACTATGGAGTATATTCAATTGAAGTTGGATCCATTCCGACATTCATTTGTCGGAATGGATCCGACCTGCGCTATTCAAAGCAATCTCAATTCGACTTAAAAAAAAATTCAAATTGAGATGCAGGCAGAGGGGGAGAGCAGCGCCGGAGGAGACGGTGGGGGCACAGGGGGAGAGCAGCGCCGGAGGAGACGGGAGAACCGCGGACACAGGGTGAGAGCAGAGACGGGGGAGAGCCGGGAGCGCAGCGCTACAGCAGCTGGCAGCGTAGCCGGGGGGATGTCACAGCTGCCGCTCACTGCAGCGTCCACCCGGCTCCAGCAAGCGGGACCTTGCTTGCTGGAGCCGGGTGGACGCTGCAGTGAGCGGCGGCTGTGACATCCTCCGGCCACACTGCCAGCTGCTGTAGCGCTGCACTCCCACCTCTCCCCCGTTTCCTCCGGCGCTGCTCTCACCCTGTGCCCCCGCGGCTCTCCCGTCTCCGGCGCGGCTCTCCCGTCTCCGGCACTGCTCTCCCCCTGTGCCCCCACCGTCTCCTCCGGCGCTGCTCTCCCCCTGCGCCTCACCGTCTCCTCCGGCGCTGCTCTCCCCCTGTGCCCCCACCGTCTCCTCCGGCGCTGCTCTCCCCCTGTGCCCCCACCATCTCCTCCGGCGCTGCTCTCCCCCGTGCCCCCACCGTCTCCTCCGGCGCTGCTCTCCCCCTGTTCCCCCACCGTCTCCTCCGGCGCTGCTCTCCCCCTGTGCCCCCACCGTCTCCTCCGGCGCTGCTCTCCCCCTGTGCCCCCACCGTCTCCTCCGGCGCTGCTCTCTCCCTGTGCCGCCACCGTCTCCTCAGGCGCTGCTCTCCCCCTGTGCCCCCACCTTCTCCTCCGGCGCTGCTCTCCCCCTGTGCCCCCACCGTCTCCTCTGGCGCTGCTCTCCCCCTGTGCCCCCACCGTCTCCTCCGGCGCTGCTCTCTCCCTGTGCCGCCACCGTCTCCTCAGGCGCTGCTCTCCCCCTGTGCCCCCACCTTCTCCTCCGGCGCTGCTCTCCCCCTGTGCCCCCACCGTCTCCTCCGGCGCTGCTCTCCCCCTGTGCCCCCACCGTCTCCTCCGGCGCTGCTCTCCCCCTGTGCCCCCACCGTCTCCTCCGGCGCTGCTCTCTCCCTGTGCCCCCACCTTCTCCTCCGGCGCTGCTCTCCCCCTGTGCCCCCACCTTCTCCTCCGGTGCTTCTCTCCCCCTGTGCCCCCACCGTCTCCTCTGGCGCTGCTCTCTCCCTGTGCCGCCACCGTCTCCTCCGGCGCTGCTCTCCCCCTGTGCCCCCACCTTCTCCTCCGGCGCTGCTCTCCCCCTGTGCCCCCACCGTCTCCTCCGGCGCTGCTCTCTCCCTGTGCCCCCACCTTCTCCGGCGCTGTTCTCCCCCTGTGCCCCCACCTTCTCCTCCGGCGCTGCTCTCCCCCTGTACCCCCACCTTCTCCTCCGGCGCTGCTCTCCCCCCCCTCTCCTCCACAATCCCTCATCTCAGTCCGACATTTTTTTATGTCTGACTGATATGGTCCTGTCGAATTTGGCCCCGTTTCCCTCAAAAGTACGTGAATCGGCAGCTATACCGCCGATTCACGTACTATGCGACAAGTCGAATTCCCCGATTTGGGATTGAATAGGTCGAATCACGTTTCGACCTTAAAAAGTCGAAAACTGCCATCTTTTCGACAGACGGCAGCTTCCGACACTAATTGAATATACCCCTATATGATTGTACTCCCCAAAAGAATAAGAAGGAACCATATCCATTTTATTTGTAATAAAAAAAACAAAAGAGTCTCCTATTTTATTCTGTGTTTGTGGGGGTTAACTATGTAACTAGCCAGTTATTAATAATTTTTAAATATGCCACATAATTTGTTCACACCCTTAATTTGAGTTGGGGTTGGGATGCCGGCGGTCAGAATACCAAATGCGGTATCCTGCTGTTTAGAATCCGCAGCTACCCATCACCCCCTAACCCTACCTTACTGCAGCCTAACCCTAACCCTCCCCAATGGTACCTAACCCTAACCCCCCTCCCCTACTCACAGCCTAAACCTAACTTTTCTCCCCCCTACATGCAGCCCTAACCCTCCACCGGCCCTGATGGGGGTCATATATTTGTATGGCGGTGATCAGGTCTTCCTATGATAGAGAAGGTCAGCTAGCTAACCTTATCTATAAGCCATGACGTTTCTCCAAGCTGCTTGTCTGCTATTTCTCTTCCTTTTTGTTTACCCTCCCTGACGTCTGGAAACCTCAATAAAGAGCCACATAGCAATTTTATGCTAAAAATATGTATAAGTAGCACTGAAACATACAGTATATAAACCTCTAGTGTTTCCAAGGAGGCCAAATGTAATACTGTGCAGCATATAAATCCCTTGCACCCTGTCTAAATTTTCTGTGTATTTATTGTATTTGTGAAGTCTTGGCTTTCAGTTTTCAACTTTTAACATAGTTCTTTTAGAATATAGGTATTATATTTTGATTTCTGCATATTACCATCATTAGCCAATGATTTGCTGCCTTCAAATGTCAAGGAGGTGCGCAGACATTACCTATTAATCAATGAAAAAGGCACTACTTGTCACAAAATGCTCCACCTACCCTCAGTTCCGTCTTATACTCAGACATTGCTATATGCCACTCCTGTCCCCAGTAATAGTACTTATAATAATATGCCACCTGAACAGAAGGGTTTTTGTTTGCACAGATTTAAACCTTTATTCTCAACTAGTAATATGGAGTCAGCATGTGCCGGGTCACTCCAGACCACTATACTTACCCTGTGCTGGGGCTTTTATCCTGGTCTGTCCCGTTTCTGTTTCTGTGGTGGGAAGGTCTGTGTGCACATGCCTGAGATGGGAAACTATACATGACAAAGAGGGGACAGGCCATCGTCCACTATTTTATAAATGCCTGATTCATCTTGCTACATCCTCGGAATTATCCAATTTTTTATCCTGGGGAAAAAAAGTGCATAAAACAAAGAAGTATGTCACAAAATGAGAAAACTGAATTTTCTTCACCCTAAATATAATGGAATTGCTTATTCAGAATCAACACCCACTAAGCCTTACACCAATTATCTACAGTGATAGGCTTCTGTTCTAATCAAATATAATTTAATGAAAATCTCCTATATGTGCAGAGAAGAGGCGAGGAATCTGCAAGGCTGCACTGCAGAGTGTCTGTGTATAGCCATGCTCCCAGACTATCAATTAGTTCTCACCTCACCGCAAGGCGTCGCTTGTACCAACGCTAGAAGTCACTTCCTAGACACTGTGCTTTTATTTTACTCCCAAGTTAAATGATACTTTCTCTGACGTCCTAGTGGATGCTGGGACTCCGTAAGGACCATGGGGATATAGCGGCTCCGCAGGAGACAGGGCACAATAATAAAAGCTTTAGGATCAGGTGGTGTGCACTGGCTCCTCCCCCTATGACCCTCCTCCAAGCCTCAGTTAGATTTTTGTGCCCGACGAGAAGGGTGCAATCTAGGTGGCTCTCCTGAGCTGCTTAGAATAAAAGTTTAAGTTAGGTTTTTTATTTTCAGTGAGTCCTGCTGGCAACAGGCTCACTGCTACGAGGGACTTAGGGGAGAGAAGTAAACTCACCTGCGTGCAGGATGGATTTGCTTCTTAGGCTACTGGACACCATTAGCTCCAGAGGGATCGAACACAGGCCCAGCCATGGAGTCCGGTCCCGGAGCCGTGCCGCCGACCCCCCTTGCAGATGCCGAAGTTGCAGAGGTCCAGAAACAGGCGGCAGAAGACTTTCAGTCTTCATAAGGTAGCGCACAGCACTGCAGCTGTGCGCCATTGTTGTCAGCACACTTCACCAACAGTCACCAACTGTCACTGAGGGTGCAGGGCGCTGGGGGGGGCGCCCTGGGCAGCAATGTATAATACCTTTTATGGCTAAAATACATCACATATAGCCCTTGAGGCTATATGGATGTATTTAACCCCTGCCAGATCTCACAAACTCCGGGAGAAGAGCCCGCCGAAAAGGGGGCGGGGCCTATTCTCCTCAGCACACGGCGCCATTTTCCTGCTCAGCTCTGCTGTGAGGAAGGCTCCCAGGCTCTCCCCTGCACTGCACTACAGAAACAGGGTTAAAACAGAGAGGGGGGGCACTTATTTGGCGATATGATTACATATATAAAAATGCTATAAGGGAAAACACTTGTATAAGGGGTTGTCCCTGTATAATTATAGCGTTTTTGGTGTGTGCTGGCAAACTCTCCCTCTGTCTCCCCAAAGGGCTAGTGGGGTCCTGTCCTCTATCAGAGCATTCCCTGTGTGTGTGCTGTATGTCGGTACGTGTGTGTCGACATGTAGGAGGACGATGTTGGTGAGGAGGCGGAGCAAATTGCCTGTATTGGTGATGTCACTCTCTAGGGAGTCGACACTGGAATGGATGGCTTATTTAGGAATTACGTGATAATGTCAACACGCTGGAAGGTCGGTTGACGACATGAGACGGCCGGCAAACAAATTAGTACCTGTCCAGGCGTCTCAGACACCGTCAGGGGCTTGTAAAAACGCCCATTTACCTCAGTCGGTCGACACAGACACTGACTCCAGTGTCGACGGTGAAGAAACAAACGTATTTTCCTTTAGGGCCACACGTTACATGTTAACGGCAATGAAGGAGGTGTTACATATTTCTGATACTACAAGTACCACAAATAAGGGTATTATGTAGGGTGTGAATAAACTACTTGTAGTTTTTCCTGAATCAGATAAATTAAATGAAGTGTGTGATGATACGTGGGGTTCCTCCGATAGAAAATTATTGGCGGTATATCTTTTCCCGCCAGAAGTTAGGGCGAGTTGGGAAACACACCTTAGGGTGGATAAGGCGCTCACACGCTTATAAAAACAAGTGGCGTTACCGTCTCCAGATACGGCAGCCCTCAAGGAGCCAGCTGATAGGAAGCTGAAAAATATCCTAAAAGTATATACACACATACTGGTGTTATACTACGACCAGCAATCGCCTCAGCCTGGATGTGCAGCGCTGAGGGGGCTTGGTCGGATTTCCTGACTGAAAATATTGATACCCTTGACAGGGACAAGATTTTATTGACTATAGAGCATTTTAAGGATGCATTTCTATATATGCGAGATGCGCAGAGGGATATTTGCATTCTGGCATCAAGAGTAAATGTGATGTCCATATCTGCCAGACGAAGACACGACAGTGGTCAGGTGATGCAGATTCCAGACGGCACATGGAAGTATTGCCGTATAAAGGGGCGGTCCATCGGACCTGGTGGCCATGGCAACAGCTGAAAAATCCACCTTTTGTTACCCCAAGTCACATCTCAGCAGAAAAGGACACAGTCTTTTCAGTCTCAGTCCTTTCGTCCCCATAAGGGCAGGCGGGCAAAAGGGCCAGTCATATCTGCCCAGGGGTAGAGGAAAGGGAAGAAGACTGCAGCAGGCAGCCCATTCCCAGGAACAGAAGCCCTCCACAGCTTCTGCCAAGTCCGCAGCATGACGCTGGGGCCGTACAAGCGGACTCAGGTGCGGTAGGGGGTCATCTCAAGAGTTTCAGCACGCAGTGGGATCACTCACAAGTGGACTCCTGGATCCTACACGTAGTATCCCAGGTGTACATTGGAAATTCGAGACGTCTCCCCCTCACAAGTTCCTGAAGTCTGCTTTACCAACGTCTCCCTCCGACAGGGAGGCAGTATTGGGAACAATTCACAGGCTGTATTCCCAGCAGGTGATAATCAAAGTACCCCTTCTACAACAAGGGAAGGGGTATTATTCCACACTATATTGTGGTACTGAAGCCAGACGGCTCGGTGAGATCTGAAATATTTGAACACTTACATACAAGCGTTCAAATCAAGATGGAGTCACTCAGAGCAGTGATAGCGAACCAGGAAGAAGGGGACGATATGGTGTCACTGGATATCAGGGACGCTTACCTACATGTCCAAATTTGCCCTTCTCACCAAGGGTACCTCAGGTTCGTGGTACAGAACTGTCACTATCAGTTCAGACGCTGCCGTTTGGATTGTCCACGGCACCCCGGGTCTTTACCAAGGTAATGGCCGAAATGATGATTCTTCTTAAAAGAAATATGGACGCTTTCCTGACAAGGGCAAGGTCCAGAGAACAGTTGGAGGTCGGAGTAGCACTATCTTAAGTAGTTTTACGACAGCACGAGTGGATTCTAAATATTCCAAAATCGCAGTTTTTTCCGACGACACGTCTACTGTTCCTAGGGATGATTCTGGACACAGTCCAGAATAGGATGTTTTCTCCCGGAGAAGAAAGCCAGGGAGTTATCCGAGCTAGTCAGGAACCTCCTAAAACCAGGAAAAGTATCAGTGCATCATTGCACAAGGATCCTGTGAAAAATGGTGGTTTCTTACAAAGCGATCCCATTCGGTAGATTTCACGCAAGAACCTTTCCGTGGGATCTGCTGGAAAAATGGTCCGGATCGCATCTTCAGATGCATCAGCGGATAACCCTGTCTCCAAGGACAAGGGTGTTTCTTCTGCGGTGGCTGCAGAGTGCTCATCTATGAAAGGGCCGCAGATTCGGCATTCAGGACTGGGTCCTGGTGACCACGGATGCCAGCCTGAGTGGCTGGGGAGCAGTCACACAAGGGAAAAAATTTCCAGAGAGTGTGATCAAGTCTGGAGACTTCTCTCCACATAAATATACTGGAGCTAAGGGCAATTTACAATGCTCTAAGCTTAGCAAGACCTCTGCTTCAAGGTCAGCCGGTATTGATCCAGTGGGACAACATCACGGCAGTCGCCCACGTAAACAGACAGGGCGGCACAAGAAGCAGGAGGGAAATGGCAGAAACTGCAAGGATTCTTCGCTGGGCGAAAAATCATGTGATAACACTCTCAGCAGTGTTCATTCCGGGAGTGGAAAACTGGGAAGCAGACTTCCTCAGCAGGCATGACCTCCACCCGGGAGAGTGGGGACTTCATCGGGAAGTCTTCCACATGATTGTAAACCGTTGGGAAAAACCAAAGGTGGACATGATGGCGTCCCGCCTGAACAAAAAACTAGACAGATATTGCGCCAGGTCAAGGGACCCTCAGGCAATAGCGGTGGACGCTCTGGTAACACTGTGGGTGTACCAGTCAGAGTATGTGTTCCCTCCTATGCCTCTCATACCAAAAGTACTGAGAATCATAAGAGGGAGATGAGTAAGAACGATACTCGTGGTTCCGGATTGGCCAAGAAGGACTTGGTACCCGAAACTTCAAGAGATGTTCACGGAAGACCCGTGGCCTCTACCTTTAAGAAAGGACCTGCTTCAGCAGGGGCCTTGTCTGTTCCAAGACTTACCGCGGCCGCGTTTGACGGCATGGCGGTTGAACGCCGGATCCTGAAAGGGCATTCCAGATGAAGTCATCCCTACCCTGGTCGAAGACAGGAAGGATGTAACCGCAAAACATTTTCACCGCATTTGGCGAAGATATGTTGCGTGGTGTGAGGCCAAGAAGGCCCCTACAGAGGAATTCCAACTGGGTCGTTTCCTACATTTCCTGAAAACAGGACTGTCTATGGGCCTAAAATTAGGGTCCATTAAGGTTCAAATTTCGGCCCTGTCGAATTTCTTCCAGAAAGAACTGGCTTTAGTGCCTGACGTTCAGATGTTTGTAAAAGGGGTACTGCATATACAGCCTCCTTTTGTGCCCCAGTGGCACCTTGGGATCTCAATGTTGTTTTGAGTTTCCTAAAGTCACATTGGTTTGAACCACTCACCACTGTGGACTTAAAATATCTCACATGGAAGGTGACGATGCTATTAGCCCTGGCTTCAGCCAGGCGTGTGTCAGAATTGGCGGCTTTATCATATATAAAGCCCTTACTTAATTTTTCATTCTGACAGGGCAGAATTGTGGACTCGTCCTCAATTTCTCCTTAAGGTGTTTTCTGTTTTTCACATGAACCAACCTATTGTGGTACTTGCGGGTACTAGGGACTTGGAGGACTCCAAGTTACTTGACGTTGTCAGGGCCCTGAAAAATATGTTTCCAGGTCGGCTGGAGTCAGAAAATCTGACTCGCTGTTTAGCCTGTATGCACCCAACAAGATGGGTGCTCCTGCTTCTAATCAGACGATTGCTTGCTGGATTTGTAATACAATTCAGTTTACACATTCTGTGGCAGGCCTGCCACAGCCAAAATCTGTAAAAGCCCATTCCAAAAGGAAGGGGGCTCATCTTGGGCGACTGCCCGAGGGGTCTCGGCTTTACAACTTTGCCGAGCAGTTACTTGGTCAGGGGCAAACACGTTTGCTAAATTCTACAAATTTGATACCCTGGCTAAGGAGGACATGGAGTTCTCTCATTCGGTGCTGCAGGGTCATCCGCACTCTCCCGCCCGTTTGGGAGCTTTGGTATAATCCCCATGGTCCTTACGGAGTCCCAGCATCCACTAGGACGTCAGAGAAAATAAGATTTTACTTACCGATAAATCTATTTCTCGTAGTCCGTAGTGGATGCTGGGCGCCCATCCCAAGTGCGGATTGTCTGCAATACTTGTACATAGTTATTGTTACAAAGATCGGGTTATTCTTGTTGTGAGCCGTCTTTTCAGAGGCTCCTTCGTTGTTATCATACTGTTAACTGGGTTCAGATCACAGGTTGTACGGTGTGATTGGTGTGGCTGGTATGAGTCTTACCCGGGATTCAATATCCTTCCTTATTATGCACGCTCGTCCGGGCACAGTATCCTAACTGAGGCTTGGAGGAGGGTCATAGGGGGAGGAGCCAGTGCACACCACCTGATCCTAAAGCTTTTATTATTGTGCCCTGTCTCCTGCGGAGCCGCTATATCCCCATGGTCCTTACGGAGTCCCAGCATCCACTACGGACTACGAGAAATAGATTTATCGGTAAGTAAAATCTTATTTTTTTTCATGCGGGAATGTGGTTAGTTTGCAGCGTTGGGGCTGTCCGCTATTCAGTAGTACATTTACTATAAATACTAGCTGGTCTTATTGTTTTTACTGCCTGATTACT
The DNA here is from genome assembly GCF_028390025.1 of Pseudophryne corroboree. Classification (NCBI taxonomy): domain Eukaryota; kingdom Metazoa; phylum Chordata; class Amphibia; order Anura; family Myobatrachidae; genus Pseudophryne; species Pseudophryne corroboree. Next base: position 384,243,212 of record NC_086446.1, on the reverse strand, counting down.
AATTAGTGCCCAGTCCATTTTAATTATTAACTTCGTATTTGGTATTGAAGTTTTGTGCAAACAGATTGTGGACTTGATTGTTTTATGGCTCAAACAACTTTGCGATGACCTTGCAGGATAACACATGACTTTGTACATGTTGATGCAGTCATTTTTAGTAATTTTTTTTTTTTCTCAGACCAGAAAACTGAACTTTATGGTTCAATTGGTCTTGATCTAGTAAATGTAGAAATCAAGCCAGAAGCACATACATAGAGCCTTCATATAGCTTACATAAAATCTCAGGGTTCCCTTCCTGATTGTTGAAAGCAATCTTCAGCTGCATACACACTGTGCGATATGGACTATATAGTCCATATCGTTAGAAAGTAGTACATATTGCACCGTGTGTATAGAGCTTGCGATGCCGATGCACACTTCTGCGGGGTTGGTATCGCAAGAAAAAATAGACTGAGCAGGCAAGTCAATTTTGACTACAAAATGTGCAATCTAGTACATTGGGATCAGTATGAAATCCCGGCGGTCGGGATCCCAGCAGTCGGTATACCGACACCGGGATCCCGACTGGCACAATCCCGACAGGGGGGCAAGCGCAACGCAGGCTGCGCTCGCCACACTGCAGGCACGGTGCCTCGCTACGCTCAGCACACTAATTGATTCTCCCTCTGTGGGTGTCGTGCACACCCACAGAGGGAGAATATGTCGGGATTGTGGCAGTCGGGATCCCGGTGTCGGTATTTCGACCACCGGGATTCCGTCCTGCGGGATCTTGACCGCATCCCAGTACATTGTATAGTCAAAATTGTACATAGCCAAAATTGCACTGTGTGTACAGTCAATATCGGTGGTTCTGGGCTCCGGGGAGTTGAATGGAAATAGCAAAGTCAAAATCGTCCTTCAGGCAGAATCGCACCGTGTGTAGCCCCTTTCATCTGATTCTCAATGTTACTCTGCTAATAGACCACCCTAATAGATAGCATGCTTATCATATTTGGTGAGATCCACAACCCATTTGTAATGGGTATTATATATGCCAGTGATTCAAGTTGTATCTAATCAACTTTTTTGCTTTTGTTCCTTTCTAGATGGGGGGAATGAGGAGCCACAGGATCGGAGGCAGCACAGTGTAGACTCCCGCCACGGCCGTGCTTCACAAGGTGAGAAGTAGCATGTATCAGCCTTGCACCAACACTGTGGCCAGATTCTGAGGTGCACGCAGGTGCAACTATGATTTCAGACACGCACTCTTGCAAAAATATGCGAATGACTCAGCCGCTGTCTTGTGTATAGAGACCCCCAGCACCGGCATAATTTTTTTTCCCTTTTGAAATATGTTTTCTTTTTTGATGGCCAAGCAAAAGCATTTCCCAGTACTACAATTCTACTTTATTTCCCAATATAGTACGTGATTATGCTTATTTTGCTTTAATTTTACCCACTAGGGGCCGAATTCAATTAGCCACAGTTAAGGACTGCGGGCTAACTGACTGCCCACAATCAGGCTGCAGTTAACGCTGATTTCTCAGGCTCAAACAGAAAACTGCATTAACTGCAGCCTGATTGCAGGTCATGTGAGCTGTGAACCCATAGCTCCACGAACATCTTCCGGATTCTATGGGTTTACGGGCAGTAGCTGGTAGCAGGGTAAATTACCGCTGCCAATTGAATTTGGCCCTAGGTGTCACTAGCATTTTAAGACTAACTGGTCAATACCTCTTCAGTGTGAATAACTTTAATCATCTGTCAAACTCTGCTGTTAAGTACCCTTGCTCTGTCCTGTCCAGTGCTGATAACTGAGTACTGGGCGTTAGTGTATATTGGGGACAGATTAGTACGATGGGGTATAGATGGGTCTAAAGGAGCCAGTGCACTTTAAATTTCTTCAACTGGGTGTGCTGGTTGCTCCCCTCTATTCCCCCTCCCACAGGCAGTTTAGAAAAAAGTGCCCTCAGGAGAGGATGCACACTCTGCAAGCTCCAGAGTTTTTTCTTCAATTTCTTTTAAACTTTTATTTCTTTCGGTATGCTGTTTGAGCAACAGCATACCTGTGCCGTGGGAGTTAGGGAAGGAGGGGGGGGGGGGGGGGGGGGGGGCGGTCACCAGCCTCGTGAGGTGCAGAGCTGCTTCCCTGCTGCAGGACCACCATCCTGAGGGGCTGTTTGTTCAGCGGGCATTGTGCCTTAGCTGTCGCAGCCGCAGCATGCCGCACACCCCTAACAAAGCCTGAAGGTGATCGTCGGTGGTGAGTACAAACCGGGGGCCCCACTAGGGGGGTCCCCCGGTTCATTGTACGGCAGAGGCCCCTGCGTGAGACTGGCTGGTGTTATTGTACCAAACATTTATGTGAGGCTACAAATGGTGTGGGAGACATGGCCAGTATAAACATTTAGTAGCTCTGGTGCCATTACGGGGGGCGGAGCTACATCAGAGCGGGCTCAGCAGCATTTTGGCGCCTTCCTCTACATCATCAGCAGCAGCCTCATACAGCTTCTCCACACATTTCACAGGATCACTGGTAGCGGGTGTAGAACTGGGTGATACTGGTACTGGGTGTAGAGGGGGAGAGCCGCCATTGGTACACAGTTTGCAGACAGTATCACTGTTCTATCTATCTATCTATCTATCTATCTATCTATCTATCTATCTATCTATCTATCTATCTATATATATATATATATATATATATATATATACACACACACATAAACATAAAACGCAGACATCCTCACTGGGGCTGTACAGCGTTGGGTGCGCTGGGGTCCTCTCTTTTGTGTCTCCTCTCACATGCATTGGGGCAGGCTTGTATTGTAATCAGCATGTGTTGTATGTGTATTGTATCTGTATTTCATAATGGTGAAACAGAAGTTATGCAGTGTATGTAATGCCAGATTCTCCCCTATTTCATCTGGCTCCATATCCTGTGAGCAGTGTAGTCAGTCATCACAAAATGCTGATAACATTGTGGGGGAGAGTCCAGAGCCTTCTTGACTTGGGGGTTATCAAAACTATGATGTCTGATATGTCATCTCAACTCACTGCCAATACCAATAAAACACAAGAACTGCAACAAGCAGTAGCTAACCTAGCTGCCAAGGCTGATGTTCCCCATCCCCCATGTCTACTACAGGTGCACAAAAATGTGCTTTACCTGCACTCCTATCAGATACTGATGATGATATACAGGATGATGTGGACCCCATAAGTGGTGATTCCACCCCTACACAGAGTATTGAACCCCTCATATTGGCTTTATGGGATGTGTTACAGCTCCTCCTGGAGGACGCTACTAATCAGCAGTCGTTTTTCCTCCCACAAGACAAACTGACAGTCCCATTTCCTGATTTCAAGGAATTGGATGATTTATTTAAATTAGCCTGGAAAAATTCTGAAAAAAAATATTGTGTAGTAAAATTGAGACCACTCTGAAATCTATCTACACTGCTGCAGGTGTAGCTCAAAGACCGGTCATTGCTGGTTGCTGGATGACACATGCAATTCATACGTGGGCTACTCAAATTCAGGAGGGTCTTTTGGGTGATATGACCTTAGTTACTACTGTAACTTTCCTAAAACACATTCAGGACACGGCAAGAGTCCTCCGTGACTCCCATAAAGAGATTGGCAATATTAATGCTAGGACCACTGTTATGGCTGTGTCTGCATGCAGAGCCATATGGTTGCGTCAGTGAATTGCAGATGCTGACTCCAAACGTATGGAATCTCTTCACTTCACAGGGGAATTGACCTTCGGAGGTGAGTTGGACGCATGGCTCTCCAAAGCTACTACTTGGAAATCCACATTTCTCCTTTCAGGGCCTCCGCCTGCTAGGCGTGCCTACCCGGGACCGTCTACTCAGTCCTTTCGGTCCTCCAGATTTCGATCTAGAGCCTGGGTGCCTCCAACGCAGCTAGAGGCTCCAGAGGTAAGCCTAAGAAACCAGCCGTTGCCGGTTCTCAAGGGCAGAGCACCAGTTCAGCTTCCACAAAGACTTCGGTATGACGGGGGGGATCTCGTGGTGGGAGCTCTGTTACGTCACTACAGCCACATTTGGGATGGTTCCTGCCAAGATGCCTGGGTAAGGGACCTGATCTCTCAGCTTGAGTTCGACGGTGCTCCTCACCAACGATTTTTCAAATCAAGCTTACCAGCTTTGGAAAATATGCGTGTTACACTACTACTGGCCATCAACAAGTTGGTCCATTCCCAGGTTATTGTTCCAGTACCCCTGCTACAGCAAGGACAAGGTTACTACTCCAGTCTGTTCGTAGTGCCAAAACCAGACGGGTCTGTGAGACCCATTTTGAATCTGAAGTCCTTGAATCCTTACCTGAAGGTTTTCAAATTCAAGATGGAATCTTTGAGAGCGGTGATCGCAGGCCTTGAACAGCAAGAATTCCTAGTGTCCCTGGATATCAAGGACGCTTACCTCCATATCCCAATTTGGCCTCCTCATCAGGCACATCTGCGGTTCGCCCTACTGAGCGATCACTACCAGTTTTTGGCGTTACCCTTCGGCCTGTCTACAGCTCCGAGGGTGTTCACGAAGGTGATGGCGGAAATTATGTTTCAACTCAGAGGCCAGGGGGTCAACATTGTCCCTTGCCTGGATGATCTCCTGATAAAAGCGAGTTCCAGGGAGCTTCTATTGCTCCATATAGATCGCAATATCCAACTTCTGTCTCACCACGGGTGGATACTCAATTTACAGAAGTCCCATCTAGAGCCGTCTCAATGGCTTCTGATTCTGGGCATGATACTGTAGCTCAGAGAGTGTTCCTCCCAGAGGACAAAGTGAGAACACTTCAAGAAATGGTTCGCATGGTTCTCCGACCTGCTCGAGTTTCCATTCATATTTGCATAAAATTCTTGGGAAAGATGGTGGCCTCATACGAGGTGATAAAGTTCGGAAGGTTCTGTGCCAAACCCTTCCAATTGGACATCCAAGTGGTCTGGTTCCCATCTTCAGATGCACCGGATGATTCGACTGTCACCCCAGGCCAGGATTTCACTCCTGTGGTGGCTACAGTCTTCCAACCTACTGGAGGGTCGACGCTTTGGGATTCAGGATTGGATATTCCTCACAATGGATGCGAGTCTGAGAGGATGGGGAGTTGTCACCCAGGGGACGCAGTTCCAGGGAAGGTTGTCTGCCCAAGAGGCCCTACTTCCGATCAACATTCTGGAACTTCGGGCTATCTACAATGCTCTTAGTCAGGCCTCCCTTCTACTCCAGGATCAGGCAATCCAGGTTTAGTCAGACAACGCCATGGCAGTGACGTACATCAGTCGACAAGGAGGGACAAAAAGCAAAGCCTGCATGCGAGAAGTGTCCAAAATACTTCTCTGGGTGGAAAGAAATGCAAGAACACTGTCCGCAATTTTCATTCCAGGAGTGGACAAGTGGGAAGCGGACTTCCTGAGTCGCCACGATCTCCACCCGGGGGAGTGGGGATTACACCCTCAGGTGTTTCAGCAGATCGTCGACAGGTGGGGATGCCCACAGATCGACATGATGGCGTCTCGTCTCAACAAGAAGCTTTGCTGCTACTGCTTGTGAACCAGAGACCCTCAGGCGAGTGCAGTGGATGTGCTGACATCACCTTGGCCTTACCAGCTGGTATACCTATTTCCTCTGATTCAGTTGATCCCAAGGGTGCTCAAGCGGATCAGACATCACGGAGTACAAGCAATCTTGATTGCACCGGATTGGCCCCGGAGAACGTGGTACCGCGGCTCTTCTGGACATGTCCATAGAAGACCGTTGGCCTCTGCCACTCAGAAGGGATCTTCTTCAAGCAAGGACCGTTCATCTACTCGGATTTACGGAGGCTTCGTTTGACGGCATGGAAGTTGAGCGGAACATCCTAGCTCACAAAGGAGTTTCCAAAAAGGTCATTGCCACTATGGTGCAAGCCAGAAAACCTGTGACGTCAAACCACTATCATCATATCTGGAGAAGATATGTCTCTTGGTGCGAGGAACGTTCATATCCATCTGCAAAATTCCACTTGGGAAGATTCCTTCGTTTCCTGCAGTCTGGAGTGGATAAAGGCTTACGTCTTGGATCCATTAAGGTCCAGATTTCAGCTCTTGCCGTCTTCTTCCGGAAGAAGTTGGCCTTGGAAGTTCAGACTTTCTTGCAAGGGGTGCTTCACATACAACCTCCGTTTGTGCCGGAAGCTTTTGGACATGCCCATCATCCTAATCGGTCCCCAATATCCCTTATAGATGCTAGAGAAAATAGGATTTTAATACCTACCGGTAAATCCTTTTCTCATAGTCCATAATAATAATAATAATAATTTTATTTATATAGCGCTCTTTCTCCAATAGGACTCAAGGCGCTTAACAGATACATAGCATAATATAGTACAGAAAATAATGAAGTACATTTTCATAAAATACAGAAGCATGAAGATACTAAAAGGGACACTATGGAAATGCTTGAGTAAACAGGAAAGTCTTGAGTCTACTTTTGAAGGATTCTATAGTTGGGGCCTCTCGCACTGTGCGGGGAAGTGAGTTCCATAGAGTCGGAGCCGCATGACTAAATGCTCGAGCCCCAGGTGAATTACGGTAGATTCTAGGTACTGCTAAAAGTCCTTCATCTACAGATCGCAGTAATCGAGTGGGGCAGTATGGGGTCAGAAGCTGTTTCAGGTACCTTGGGCCCTGGTCATGTAATGCTTTGAAACTCAGTAAGCCAATCTTGAAGATGATTCACCATCTTACAGGCAGCCAGTGAAGGGAGTAGAGGATGGGTGTTATGTGGCTAGAACGGGGCTGGTTGGTTAACAGCCTGGCAGCTGTGTTTTGCCCCAGCTGTAAGCGTTGCAATTCTTTTGCTGGGAGACCAATGTAGAAGGCATTACAATAGTCTAATCGAGATGATACAAATGCATGTATGACTTTTGGCATATCATCTGACGGAATTAAGTGCTTGATTCTGGCTATGTTCCTCAGGTGAAAGAATGAGGATTTGATTGTGGCTGATATCTGATGTTTAAGTGTCAAGCCACCATCCAGGACAATGCCAAGATTCCGCACACGATCACTGGTCTGTAATTCTGAATCCCCGAGTGTAAGTCCAGTTGGTTGGCTATGCTGCAGTCTTGTCCTTTGATTTTGCGGTCGTATCATAAGGACCTCTGTTTTATCCGGGTTCAGTCGCAGCCAGGGCCGGTGCTAGGGTGTTCGGCGCCCCCCTGCAAACTATAAATTTGCGCCCTCCCATATTCCTTTGGCGCGCGCCGGGAAAAGGGGTGTGGTCTCACAAGTAAGGGGCATGGCCACACAGTAGTACCCCCATTTAAAATTACGCCACAATGTAGCACAATCTTATTAATCTTATACGTAATGCCCCACCCGTAGTAGTAGCATCCTTATACGTAATGCCCCACCCGTAGTAGTAGCAGCGTCCTTATTTGTAATGCACCCCAGTAGTAGTAGCATCCTTATACATAATGCCCCCCGAGTAGTAGTAGCATTCTTATACATAATGCACCCACAGTAGTAGTAGCATTCTTATACATAATGCACCCACAGTAGTAGTAGCGTCCTTATACGTAGTGCACCCCCAGTAGTAGACGCGTCCTTATACGTAATACCCCCCAGTAGTAGTAGCATCCTTATACATAATGCCCCCCCAGTAGTAGTAGCATCCTTATACTTAATGCCCCCCCTGTAGTAGTAGCGTCCTTATACGTAATGCCCTCCCGGTAATAGTAGCGTCCTTGTACATAATGCCCCCTAGTAGTAGTAGCGTTCTTATACGTAGTGCACCCCAGTAGTAGTATCGTCCTTATATGTAATGCCCCCAGCCCCAGTAGTAGTAGCGTCCTTACACGTAATGGCCCCCCCAGTAGTAGCGTTGTTACACGTAATGCCCCCCTGTAGTAATAGCGTCCTTATACGTAATGCCCCCCCAGTAGTGGCGTCCATAGAGCGCGCGCACAGACATACCTCTCACACACACACACACACACACACACACACACACACACACACACACACACACACAATTCACACATATATACACATATATACACACACATACACACCCACCATACACACACACACACTTCTCTCTCACCCTCCACTTACCTAATCCAGTCTCCCTCTGTACAGTAGCCAGGTCCGTGTAGCTCCGCCCCCTTATGGCCATTTAGCCACGCCCCCTACCGTCCTGTGTAGCTCCGCCCCCTTCTGTCCCGTACTCGGCGCTCTCACACAGATGAGATGAGGTGAGGGGAGGGAGGAGGTGTATCATGCTGCAGGTGCCCGCTGCCAGTGCCTGTCATACAGTGACAGACACAGCAGTGGCAGCAGCAGCAGCAGGGGGGACTGGACGGCGCAGCAGGGAAGGAATGCAGAGCAGGGGGAGCGCCTCTCCGTCCCAGCGCCTCCCTGCACTGCATCCCTTCGCTGAGCGGGTAGCGCCGGGCCTGGTCGCAGCCAACTGGCGCTCATCCACTCCTGTAGCTCAGCTAGACAGCCATTTAGGGTTGCTATTGGGTTATCAATGCCCGGAGCAAAGGACAAGTACAGTTGTGTATCATCTGCATAGCAGTGGTAGACCAGGCTATGGCGCCTGATTATTTTGCCCAATGGGAGCATGTATACTGCAAAAAGCATGGGGGATAGTATAGAACAGAGGTTCTCAAACTCTGTCCTCGGGGGCCCACACAGTGCATGTTTTGCAGGTCTCCTCACAGAATCACAAGTGAAATAATTAGCTCCACCTGTGGACCTTTTAAAATGTGTCAGTGAGTAATTAATACACCTGTGCACCTGCTGGGTTACCTGCAAAACATGCACTGTGTGGGCTCCCGAGGACTGAGTTTGAGAACCTCTGGTATAGAACCTTGTGGGACACCACATGGCAATGGCACTGGTGGTGATGAGTATAATCCAGATGATACTCTCTGGGACCTGCCTGTGAGAAATGATTTGAACCAATTTAGGACTGTGCCATCCAGACCACAGAAATGTATCAGTCGCTCAATCAGAAGCCCATGGTCCACGGTATCAAATGCTGCCGAGAGATCCAGAAGGATTAATATTGAACAGTTACCTCTGTCTCTTGCCATCAGAAGATCATTTAACACACACACCAGGGCTGTTTCAGTGCTATGTCTTCTCCTGAATCCTGATTGAAATTGATCATAAATATCATGGGTTGTCAGGCGGGTTTCCAGTTGATTTGCAACCACTTTCTCAATAACCTTTCCAAGGAAAGGAAGGTTTGATACCGGTCTGTAGTTGGTCATGCAGTCGGGATCTAAATTAGGTTTTTTAAGAAGCGGTCTAACAATTGCTTCGTTTAGGGGTCCAGGAAAAATGCCTGTCTGCAAAGAGCATTGAACAATTTTTGCAAAGACAGGACCAATTATATCCATACAACCTATTAGAAGCTTGGTTGAGGCTGGGTCCAGATCACAGGTGGTGGGACGCAAAATCCGAGCAATTTCAGCAGTGTCCTTTACATTCACTGGGTCAAAGCTGGTCCATGAAGGCAGGTAGCTTATATTGGCAGGCTTTGTAGTTTGGCACTCCTTTGATGGCACTATGGAGATTCCAGCCCGGATGGTGGATATTTTATCTGCAAAGAAGTTTGCAAACTCGTTGCATTTTGCCTGGGAGAGGGTCTCATCAGTCTGCAGGCATGCTGGCTTGCAAAGCATCTCCACTGTGCGGAAAAGTTGAGCTGGCCTATTGTTTGCTGCTGTGATCTCATTTGACAGGAACTGTGATTTCTTATGAGTGATTGTCGATTGATATTCTTCGTTATGCTTTATTAGTTTTATTTTGTCATCCACTAGATTAGTCTTCCTCCATCGTCTTTCCAGTCTACACCCCCTTTTCTTGAGCTCACTAACACTGTTGTCGAACCATGGAGCTTGACGTTGTGGTTTACGAGGTATTCTACGCACAGGGGCGATAATATCAATTGCAGCCATAACATCCCTATTATAATAACGGATTAGGGAACAGGGAGCTTCACAGGCACCCAGTATAGCAGAGAGATCCAGATTGCTGCAAGAGCCTGGGGAGTCATACCCCTCCTTGGACGATACCTGGTCAACTCCACGGGCAGAGATCATATTTGAGGGGTTGCAACTGAGAACCAAAGGGAGTAGTGGTCTGACCAGATGACTGGGTTTATTTTTAGGTCAGTGACTTCTAATCCAATCTGAAAGACAAGGTCGAGAGTGTGACCACTTTTATGTGTGGCAGAGGGAATGACCTGTGTGAAGCCCAGACCATTCATTGTGCACAGGAGGTCTTGGCCAAGGCGTGAGAGCTCATCATCCACCCATGCATTGAAATCCCCGAGGATGAGCCATCTTTGATGTTCCAGAACCAGGCCAACAACAGTGTCTGCAATTTCTTGTAGAAACATCTTTCCATCTCCAGGTGGCCGGTAAATGAGAAGTACTCTGAAACCTAATCCTGTCGAACTCCGGGCAGCAATGCACTCGAATGAGCGAGTAATTTCAATAGGGTGGACCCTAAGCTTAAGTTCTTTTTTGAAGCAGATAGCCACCCCGCCACCCCTGCGGTCCAGTCTCGGGTTGTGGATGACAGAGTAGTTTGTTGGTACTGCAGCCTCCAATATAGGTGCTGCATCTTCATCTAGCCAGGTCTCTGTAATACAGGCTAGATCTGCAGATTCAATAAGGTCAGCAATTGTTGCAGTCTTGTTTCTTATAGATCTGGCATTACAAAGGACTGACCTGATTGGGCATACCAGAGGGTCTTCAGTTTTCTTTATGTTAAGTGCAGGAGCTCTGGGTATGGGGGTCACAAAGCTAGAGTTGACAGTTCTGTTCTTCCAAACACAGGGCCATCTTTTGGGTATCACTTCTATTTGATTGTTCTTTGAGTATGGGGGTGAGCAGGTGGGCAAAGGACTTAGATGGTTACCGGGGGAAATAAATTTCCGGCCTGCTCGCTTCCCACGAATGCGCCTGTGTTTTCTTTTTAAAATGCCAAGGGATTGGAGAATAGAAGCCTGTGATGGTGTGATAGGAACTGCAGAACGTGGTGAGCGGAGTGAAAGAATGAAGCTGGAGCAGTACGTATACATTTGGTCATCAATGACAGATTACTATAAGTTTGAGCTGCATATGATGATGAGAGAGGGAGAGAAAGCAGTGGTTTTTTTTGTTTTCTTTTCTTTTTTTCCTTTTTGTGTTTTGTGTTCCCCAAATTCGGTATGTGATCCAAAATTATAATGGGTTTATGAACAACGTTATTGCTATAACCTATTGGGTATATTTGAAGCAAGTGATAAATAAAATAACTGCTGATTTAGTCAATTATCCTAGGATAGTCAGTCTTTTGGAAAGGTGTTAGAAGCCAATTCCTACTGTGTAGGTGTGAAAAGTCTCCGCGTGAGAGGCCTTTGAAGTAGATTTCTTGTGGGGGTAGTGATAATGTGTCCTGGAAATGGATCCTGATTTGAAACAGTGAGCCTTCAGCAATTCAGAGCCTGAATATACTGATATTAGTAGATTAATGCAATAAGTCAGTTATTTGTTGCTCAGAGAACAGAGCTGGATGATGTCTAAGTGAGGGACTGGATGTAGCCAAAGATAGGTTGTAATCCACAGTACCGTATCTGGGTAATGTCCAATGCAGAGTACAGCAGCTGCTAAACTGAAGGATTTCTCAGTGGAGGTATACGGAGGATTCAATCCAGGATTCAATCCAGTGTGTATCTCAGTGCAGGAATGCAATCTGTTGGTTTTGATGAAATGTCCGTGTAGAGTAGTACAAGTTAAAGGTAAGTCCTTGGATATTTATGATGATTCATAGGTCAGTTGTGGTAAATTTAAGCTGTTTTATGGAGATGATCAGGAGCATGCAAAAGATGAGGCAGCCATCTTGGGCGCCAGTCTATTCAATGGATAGTGGGCGCCCGCCTCTGTGCGGTGACTTTCTGCAGGTGCTCTGTTATGTGTTACCTGTTCAGCTGTTGCTGTTTCTGTTGCCAGCCGTTGCAGCCCAGTTATGTTATGGCGTGCTGGTGTATAAATCTCACCACACTTATTGTTGTGTTCTTTCTCTCAAGTATGTCATTTCTCCTTTGGGCACTGTTTACCTATACTGCCTGCGGGAGGGGTCATAGAGGGGAGGAGCCAGCACACCCTGTTGAAGAAATGTAAAGTGCACTTGCTCCTTTGGACCCGTCTATACCCCATTGTACTAATCTGTCCCCAATATCCCTTATGGACTACGAGAAAAGGATTTACCGGTAAGTATTAAAATCCTATTATCCTGCCCACCCTAGTTCAGCAGCTACAACCTGTGCATTCAACTCCTGACTGAGTAGATGAAGCTTCTGTTTAATCAGCACCCATGTTCACAATATACATACTCTGAGTAAAACTGGCAGTTAAGTTTAGTTTAAGTTCTCCTGCTATGTGCATTGACAGCAGCACTCTACAATGAATGGTTGCAATTTGGTATTTGTGGGCAAGGCCATAGAGCGCATGCCTGGGCCCCTGGTAAAGCAGGGGGCATGACCTATTCACAGAGGTGTGGTCATACTCCTTTAAAAAAAGAAAAAAAAAAAAAGCATGACAAAATTACTGTTTATGCATCGTGGAGTGCTGCCGACCTGCATGGGGTAGGGGTGCAGTGTGCCCCTCACAGGGCTGGTTCTACACCTTGTAGCGCCCATGGCGAAAGTTTCCATTGGTCCATCGGCGCCCCACTCACTGGTAAAAGTAAGTGCATGCCAAAGGCGCGTGTCAAAAATAGGGGCGTGGCTTCATAGAGGAGGGTTGTGGCCACAGTTATGCCCCTGGTAGATTTGCCCCAGCAGTTGTGCCCCTTGTAGTTATGCCCCCAGTAGATTTGCCCCAAGTAGCTGTGCCCCCAATAAATTTGCTCCAGTAGTTGTGCCCCCTGTTGCTGTGCACCCTAGTAGCCGCTTACAAACACAAAAAATAAAAATCAATACTTACCAGCCCCTATCCTGCTCCCGACCGCTGCTGCCGTTCCTGCTTCGTTTGGCCGCCCGCTCCTCTCTATCAGAGAGACGTCATGACGTCTCTCCCATAGCAGCGCCGCACAGTCACTTGAGGTCAATTATGACCTCTAGCGTCTGACAGTGGCGCCGGCTGCAGCGGGCGCTCACACAGCCCACAGCGTCTGCTGCAGCTGTCATGCAGGGTGCGGGTAGGCGGCGGGCGCCTGTGGGGTTACTGTGGCACTGCTTGTCCACACCAAGAACCGCTCCTGGCCCCTCAACCAGGGACAGATCCAAGTTGTGTGCAATCAATGCGATAGCAGCCTCCCTGGACCCACCGCAGCCCAGCACGCAGCAGCTGCTGCCAGGTGACAGTGTTTGTGGGATCCTAGAGTTTCCTTGGGGTGGTGATGGTGGGGGTTGCAGGACTGCTCTTCCTTCCTTTTTTAATGATTGCATTTATGCAGATAAATTAAGATTCTCTGCAGGAATTAAATAGTTTTTTTCTTGCATCTGCCACTAGATGGTGCCCATCCAAGCAATTCAATTGTTGCTCCATTCCGATACGAATATCTGCAAGGGGACCCGTTTCAGCTCACAGCCTCCTGAGGTGGTGAGCTGAAATGTGCGAAAAGATAACTGGTAGGCCACACAAACAGCACTATTCATGTTGCGCCCATTAATTTAGACGTGTTTAAACTAAACCTGATCTGTTTGGGCGCAATGTGCAGAAAAAAAATTTGAATATTGCCCCACGATCTCCTTTAACTTTAGACAGGAGATTGGGTGCAAAAGAAAAGAAACCGTTGAATTACCCCCTCTGTTCTGAGTAAGTAGTCCTAATGCCTGCATGTTTTGCAGAATATTTAATGAAATAGCAGTAAATATAGTAAGGGTATATTTTCTTTTAAAATGCCTGTGAAATTGTGCAATACAAGTGTTCCAAACACCTTGCCATGATAAATAATGTCCCATTGCTTTTCTGAGGTTAGTAGACAAGGGGACTTTCAAGTGTTCAGTGGAATCCTAGACATTTCTCCATGTCTTCATCCATCTGCTGGGGACTCGTACTAATTGGGTTACTCTTCCAGGATATATTTCATGCTGCAATACTGAAATGTAATCCCAGCCTTGTTCTTTCCAGGAATTTCATGCTGCCTGACTATATTTAGTTTTATATTAATCTGGGTGCTGCTTTGTTCATAAGCAGGCCTTTCCTTTCTCCTCCTCTCCTTTCTGGCCAAATTAGCCCCAATATTTACTCATAGAAACATAGAATTTGTCGGCAGATAAGAACCACTTGGCCCATCTAGTCTGCCCCTTTTTTTTTTTATCTCTAACCTTAATTGATCCTTATTTCTTTGTAAGGATATCCTTATGTCTATCCCATGCATGTTTAAATTGCTCTACTGTGTTAGCCTCTACCACCTCCGATGGGAGGCTCTTCCACTTGTCCACTACCCTTTCTGTGAAGTAATTTTTCCGCAAATTTCCCATGAACCTCCCCCCCTCCAGTCTCAGTGCATGTCCTCGTGTCCTATTGCTTCCCTTCATTTGGAGAATGTTTCCCTCCTGGACTTTGTTAAAACCCTGGATATATTTGACAGTTTCTATCATGTCCCCCCCTTTCCTTTCTCTGCTCCAAACTATAGATATTGAGATTTCTTAGTCTTTCTGGGTAAGTTTTGTGATGTAGGCCATGCACCATTTTAGTTGCCCTTCTTTGTACAGTTTCTAATGTATTAATATCCTTTTGAAGATATGGCCTCCAGAATTGAACACAGTATTCTAGATGAGGCCGTACCAATACTCTCTCTGGTATAACTACTACACAATTTAATATTGTAGTAGATTTTATTTGGATGTTGCATTGTATTTATTAGTTTCAAATCTACAGTAGTTTTGTTAATAAACACATCTACTTTTCTTGGCATTTTCCATACTCTGTGAGCCAATGATGAAACAGTTTTTTGTAGTGTTAATTCTTTTTAAAATCAAATGAAAAATGGTAAATGTTTGCAATACTGAGGGCTGATTAGCGCAAAAGTATATTATTGTTTTATTGCCTCTTGTTTAATTGGTGCAGCCCATTACTTTTCTCCCACCAGCCACCTTACTATTCGGTTTAACCACCAGTCAGCTTATGACAAAATGTTGTTAAGCTACTGGGGTTAGATTTCCAGCTACTCTAAAGTAGTTGTGGCAGAGACTGGTCTCCAGGTTTGCATTTTGTATCATTAGATGCAGCAATGATTTTGCACGTATTGCATTACAGGTACTTGCTGATTGAGAAACTGAAGTGAAGTCAAAAAGTTGCCCGCATTCAATGTGGCTTTTCTTAATGTGTAACGTTTCATTTCTTAAGCTTTCACAAATGTGTAGACTGTGAAAGTTGCTTCTATTACTTTGTGTTATTTGTAATAAACTACTTCAAAGATAATACAGAGAATAATGTGCATACATAGAGCTAATATAATGGATTGAAAAACACCATTGTCTGTACCTCATGGAGGCAGCCATTTTGTGACCTCACTGTTTCCAAGTGACTGCAACTACAACCAGATAAATGGTCAACATAAAAATCACCACTAGGTATTGTACATGCTAATGCAATCTCTGCATTCACTCATGTCCGTTGTAATAGTTGTATACTGTATATGCAGGCAGCATAATATATATAATAGAATGTATGTGTGTATGTAACTGGCCACATATATCAGGTCTTACCTTAGTGTTGTTTTATGTGGACTCTTTTTAGGGTATGAAAATATTACTTTGAGGAGAGTGCCTGTTACTGGTCACAGCAGAGAAATCTTACATCTTTATTGTACCCCACCCCCCTTTCACCTATGACCCGAAGTGGTGGAGTCGGGCTGTATATTTAGAACTCCACAACTTTTTTTTATTACCACTGCTGCATTGCGGCTATTTTGGCTGAAGCCCAACACATAAATATTATGTGCATTTGACAGGATAGCTTCTATGGTAGCCAGTAGAGGTGGGGTTAGACACACAATAGCAGAAGAAATTATTTTGATTATACTCTGCAAATCCTGTGCTAACCAAGGAACGGTATCTAGCGAGTAAGAGCCAAGCCAACTACACTCGAGTAGATGATGGTCTGGTATTGGCTGATTGCACTTAGAGAACAATTGCTCCACTGAGTTGGCTACCAGCATTTATAGCTATTACCAAACTCAATATTAATATGACCAGAAGAGAGGAAATAGAGAGGAAATGACTAAGGGGGCATGGAGCAGTAAATACATGTGAAATTTTACCTATTGAGCACCGGATAAGGATCAACCACGTAATAAATGGCACCAATGTCGTTTTATATTATTTATAATTAATATGGCATGACATCAGGCATGTGAGTACTAGTTTGTATTGGCCACACCAATTTTCGAAAGGACACCCCAACTTTCTGATAACAACACACCTCCTTTTTTCCTTCACATGAGAATAGCTGACTCATTTTGCAGCTAGCACAACATACACCCATGAGACATAACATTAAATCCACCTGCCTATTATTGTGTAGGTCCCCCTCGTCTTGCCAAATTGCTCTGACCCATATAGGCATGTACTCCACAACACTTCAGAATGTGTCTTGTGGTATCTAGCATCAATACATTAGCAGCAGATCCTTTCATTCCTGCAAGTTTCAAGTGGGGCCTCCACGGCTCTGACTTGTTTTCCCAGCACATGTTTGGATTGAGATCTGGGGAACTTGAAGACCTAGTCAACACCTTGAACTCTTTGTCATCTTCCTCAACCCATTCCAAATGGATTTTTCTCTAACGTCCTAAGTGGATGCTGGGGACTCCGTAAGGACCATGGGGAATAGCGGCTCCGCAGGAGACTGGGCACATCTAAAGAAAGCTTTAGGACTATCTGGTGTGCACTGGCTCCTCCCCCTATGACCCTCCTCCAAGCCTTAGTTAGATCTCTGTGCCCGAACGAGAAGGGTGCACACTAGGGGCTCTCCTGAGCTTCTTAGTGAAAGTTTTAGTTTAGGTTTTTTATTTTCAGTGAGACCTGCTGGCAACAGGCTCACTGCATCGAGGGACTAAGGGGAGAAGAAGCGAACTCACCTGAGTGCAGAGTGGATTGGGCTTCTTAGGCTACTGGACATTAGCTCCAGAGGGACGATCACAGGCCCAGCTTGGATGGGTCCCAGAGCCGCGCCGCCGGCCCCCTTACAGAGCCAGAAGGCAGAAGAGGTCCGGAAAATCGGCGGCAGAAGACGTCCTGTCTTCAACAAGGTAGCGCACAGCACTGCAGCTGTGCGCCATTGCTCTCAGCACACTTCACACTCCGGTCACTGAGGGTGCAGGGCGCTGGGGGGGGGGCGCCCTGAGACGCAATAAAAACACCTTGGATGGCAAAAAAATGCATCACATATAGCTCCTGGGCTATATGGATGCATTTAACCCCTGCCAGAATACATAGAAAAACGGGAGATAAGGCCGCCGATAAGGGGGCGGAGCCTATCTCCTCAGCACACTGGCGCCATTTTCCCTCACAGCTCCGTTGGAGGGAAGCTCCCTGGCTCTCCCCTGCAGTCACTACACTACAGAAAGGGTTAAAAAAGAGAGGGGGGCACTAATTAGGCGCAGTATTAACTATACAGCAGCTATAAGGGGAAAAACACTTATATAAGGTTATCCCTGTATATATATATATAGCGCTCTGGTGTGTGCTGGCAAACTCTCCCTCTGTCTCCCCAAAGGGCTAGTGGGGTCCTGTCCTCTATCAGAGCATTCCCTGTGTGTGTACTGTATGTCGGTACTTTTGTGTCGACATGTATGAGGAGAAAAATGATGTGGAGACGGAGCAGATTGCCTGTAATAGTGATGTCACCCCCTAGGGGGTCGACACCTGAGTGGATGAACTGTTGGAAGAAATTACGTGACAGTGTCAGCTCTGTATAAAAGACAGTGGTTGACATGAGACAGCCGGCTACTCAGCTTGTGCCTGTCCAGACGTCTCATAGGCCGTCAGGGGCTCTAAAGCGCCCGTTACCTCAGATGGCAGATATAGACGCCGACACGGATACTGACTCCAGTGTCGATGGTGAAGAGACAAATGTGACTTCCAGTAGGGCCACACGTTACATGATTGAGGCAATGAAAAATGTTTTACACATTTCTGATAATACGAGTACCACCAAAAAGGGGTATTATGTTCGGTGAGGAAAAACTACCTGTAGTTTTCCTGAATCTGAGAAATTAAATGAGGTGTGTGATGATGCGTGGGTTTCCCCCGATAACAACTAATAATTTCTAAAATGTTATTGGCATTATATCCTTTCCCGCCAGAGGTTAGGGTGCGTTGGGAAACACCCCCTAGGGTGGATAAAGCGCTCACACGCTTGTAAGGGCTCTACCCTCTCCTGAGATGGCCGCCCTTAAGGATCCTGCTGATAGAAAGCAGGAGGGTATCCTAAAATGTATTTACACACATACTGGTGTTATACTGCGACCAGCAATCGCCTCAGCCTGGATGTGCAGTGCTGGGTTGGCGTGGTCGGATTCCCTGACTGAAAATATTGATACCCTAGATAGGGACAGTATATTTTTGCCTATAGAGCATTTAAAAGATGCATTTCTATATATGCGTGATGCACAGCGGAATATTTGCCGACTGGCATCAAGTCTAAGTGCGTTGTCCATTTCTACCAGTAGAGGGTTATGGACACGTCAGTGGTCAGGTGATGCGTATTCCAAACGGCATTTGGAAGTATTGCCTTATTAAGGGGAGGAGTTATTTGGGGTCGGTCTTTCAGACCTGGTGGCCACGGCAACAGCTGGGAAATCCACGTTTGTACCCCAGGTCGCCTCTCAACATGAGAAGACGCCGTATTATCAGGCGCAGTCTTTTCGTGGACAAGCGGGCAAAAGGTTCCTCATTTCTGCCCCGTGACAAAGGGAGAGGAAAAAGGCTGCAGAAATCAGCCAGTTCCCAGGAACAGAAACCCTCTCCCGCCTCTGCCAAGCCCTCCGTATACGCTGGGGCTTTACAAGCAGAATCAGGCACGGTAGGGGGCCCGTCTCAATGAATTTCAGCGCGCAGTGGGCTCACTCGCAAGTAGACCCCTGGATCCTTCAGGTGATATCTCAGGGGTACAAATTAGAATTCGAGACGTCTCCCCCTCGCCGTTTCCTAAAGTCGGCTTTACCAATGTCTCCTTCTGACAGGGAGACAGTTTTGGAAGCCATTCACAAGCTGTATTCCCAGCAGGTGATAATCAAGATACCCCTCCTGCAACAGGGAACGGGGTATTATTCCACACTGTTGTGGTACCGAAGCCGGACGGCTCGGTGAGACCGATTCTAAATCTAAAATCTTTGAACACTTACATACAGAGGTTCAAATTCAAGATTGAGTCACTCAGAGCAGTGATTGCGAACCTGGAAGAAGGGGACTACATGATGTCTCGGGACATCAAGGATGCTTACCTTCATGTCAAAATTTACCCTTCTCACCAAGGGTACCTCAGGTTTATGGTACAGAACTGTCACTATCAGTTCAGACGCTGCCGTATGGATGGTCCACGGCACCCCGGGTCTTTACCAAGGTAATGGCCGAAATGATGATATTCCTTCGAAGGAAGGGAATTTTAGTTATCCCTTACTTGGACAATTCCCTGATAAGGGTAAGATCCAGGGAACAGTTGGAGGTCAGTGTAGCACTATCTCAGGTAGTGTTGCGGCAGCACGATTGGATTCTCAATATTCCAAAATCGCAGCTGGTTCCGACAACTTGTCTTCTGTTCCTAGGGATGATCCTGGACACTCCAGAAAAAGGTGTTTCTCCCGGAGGAGAAAGCCAGGGAGTTATCCGAGCTAGTCAGGAACCTCCTAAAACCGAGCCAAGTCTCAGTGCATCAATGCACAAGGGTTCTGGGTAAAATGGTGGCTTCCTACGAAGCAATCCCATTCGGCAGATTCCACGCAAGAACTTTCCAGTGGGACCTGCTGGACAAATGGTCCGGGTCGCATCTTCAGATGCATCAGCGGATAACCCTGTCACCAAGGACAAGGGTGTCCCTCCTGTGGTGGTTGCAGAGTGCTCATCTTCTAGAGGGCCGCAGATTCGGCATTCAGGACTGGGTCCTGGTAACCACGGATGCCAGCCTGCGAGGCTGGGGAGCAGTCACACAGGGAAGGAATTTCCAGGGCTTATGGTCAAGCCTGGAGATATCACTTCACATAAATATCCTGAAGCTAAGGGACATTTACAATGCTCTAAGCTTAGCAAGACCTCTGCTTCAAGGTCAGCCGGTGTTGATCCAGTCGGACAACATCACGGCAGTCACCCACGTAAACAGACAGGGTGGCACAAGAAGCAGGAGGGCAATGGCAGAAGCTGCAAGGATTCTTCGCTGGGCGGAAAATCATGTGATAGCACTGTCAGCAGTATTCATTCCGGGAGTGGACAACTGGGAAGCAGACTTCCTCAGCACGACCTCCACCCGGGAGAGTGGGGACTTCACCCAGAAGTCTTCCACATGATTATAAACCGTTGGGAAAAACTCGACAGGTATTGCGCCAGGTCCAGGGACCCTCAGGCAATAGCTGTAGACGCTCTGGTAACACCGTGGGTGTACCAGTCAGGGTATGTGTTCCCTCCTATGCCTCTCATACCCAAGGTACTGAGATTGATAAGATGGAGAGGAGTAAGCACTATATTCGTGGCTCCGGATTGGCCAAGAAGGACTTGGTAACCGGAACTTCAAGAGATGCTCACGGAGGATCCGTGGCCTCTACCTCTAAGAAGGGACCTGCTCCAGCAAGGACCCTGTCTGTTCCAAGACTTACCGCGGCTGCGTTTGACGGCATGGCGGTTGAACGCCGGATCCTGAAGGAAAAAAAGGCATTCCGGATGAAGTCATCCCTATCCTGATCAAAGCCAGGAAGGATGTAACCGCAAAAACATTATCACCGCAATTGGCAAAAATATGTTGCGTGGTGCGAGGCCAGTAAGGCCCGACGGAGGAAATTCAACTGGGTCGATTCCTACATTTCCTGCAAACAGGAGTGTCTATGGGCCTGAAATTGGGGTCCATTAAGGTTCAAATTTCGGCCTTGTCAATTTTCTTCCAAAAAGAACTAGCTTCAGTCCCTGAAGTTCAGACGTTTGTAAAAGGGGTACTGCATATACAGCCTCCTTTTGTGCCTCCAGTGGCACTTTGGGATCTCAATGTAGTTTTGGGTTCCAAAAGTCACATTGGTTTGAACCACTTAAATCTGTGGAGTTAAAATATCTCACATGGAAAGTGGTCATGCTGTTGGCCCTGGCCTGGGCCAGGCGCGTGTCAGAATTGGCGGCTTTATCCTGAAAAAGCCCTTATCTGATTTTCCATTCGGACAGGGCGGAATTGAGGACTCGTCCTCAGTTTCTCCCTAAGGTGGTTTCAGCGTTTCACCTGAACCAACCTATTTGTGGTGCCTGCGGCTACTAGGGACTTGGAGGACTCCAAGTTGCTAGACGTTGTCAGGGCCCTGAAAATATATGTTTCCAGGACGGCTGGAGTCAGGAAATCTGACTCGCTGTTTATCCTGTATGCACCCAACAAGCTGGGTGCTCCTGCTTCTAAGCAGACTATTGCTCGTTGGATTTGTAGTACAATTCAGCTTGCACATTCTGTGGCAGGCCTGCCACAGCCAAAAATCTGTAAATGCCCACTCCACAAGGAAGGTGGGCTCATCTTGGGCGGCTGCCCGAGGGGTCTCGGCTTTACAACTTTGCCGAGCAGCTACTTGGTCAGGAGCAAATACGTTTGTAAAATTCTACAAAATGGATATCCTGGCTGAGGAGGACCTGGAGTTCTCTCATTTGGTGCTGCAGAGTCATCCGCACTCTCCCGCCCGTTTGGGAGCTTTGGTATAATCCCCATGGTTTTTACGGAGTCCCCAGCATCCACTTAGGACGTTAGAGAAAATAAGAATTTACTTACCGATAATTCTATTTCTCGTAGTCCGTAGTGGATGCTGGGCGCCCATCCCAAGTGCGGATTGTCTGCAATACTGGTACATAGTTATTGTTACCAAAAAATCGGGTTATTGCTGTAGTGAGCCATCTTTTCTAGAGGCTCCTCTGTTATCATGCTGTTAACTGGGTTCAGATCACAAATTGTACGGTGTGATTGGTGTGGCTGGTATGAGTCTTACCCGGGATTCAAAATCCTTCCTTATTGTGTACGCTCGTCCGGGCACAGTATCCTAACTGAGGCTTGGAGGAGGGTCATAGGGGGAGGAGCCAGTGCACACCAGATAGTCCTAAAGCTTTCTTTAGATGTGCCCAGTCTCCTGCGGAGCCGCTATTCCCCATGGTCCTTACGGAGTCCCCAGCATCCACTACGGACTACGAGAAATAGAATTATCGGTAAGTAAATTCTTATTTTTTGCAGTGTGGTATTGCGCATTGTCCTGCTGAAAGAGGCCATTGCAATCTGTTGCAATTAAATAGTATACTTGGTCTGCAACAATAAGGTATAAGGTATGTGGTAAGTGTTAAAGGAATATCCACATGAATGCCAGGACTCAAGGTTTCTCAGCAGACCATTGCCCAGAGCATCACACTGCCTCCGCCGGCTTGCATTCTTGCCATAGCGCATCCTGGTGCAGTCTCTAGCTCTGGTAAACGATGCACACGCACCTAGCCATCCACATGATGTAAAATAAAAAGTGATTTATCAGATCAGGCCGCTGCTCCATGGACCGGTTCTGATGCTCATGTGTAGGTACTTTTAGTAGTGGACGGGTCAGCATGGGCACACTTGACATGTCTGTGGCTGTGCAGCCACCCATTCACAGTAACCTGCTATGCACTGTGTGTTCTGACACCTGTTATAATAGCCAACAGTAACTTTTTAACAGCTTGTGCTACAGTTGCTCTTCTGTGGGAACAGACTGTACAGGCTAGCCTTCACTCCCCACAGCCTTGGGATGACATGTCACTGTTTGACCACATTTTTGGAAGGTACTAACCACTACATACCATAAGCACCCCACAAGACCTGCCGTTTTTTAGATGTTCTGACCCAATTTGTCCCTTGTCAGAGGCGCTCAGATCATTACTCTTGCACATTTTCCCTGCTTCCAACACATCAATGCTGCATAATATATCTCACTCCTTGGCAGATTGT
This sequence comes from Pseudophryne corroboree, assembly GCF_028390025.1. Classification (NCBI taxonomy): domain Eukaryota; kingdom Metazoa; phylum Chordata; class Amphibia; order Anura; family Myobatrachidae; genus Pseudophryne; species Pseudophryne corroboree. Next base: position 384,220,076 of record NC_086446.1, on the reverse strand, counting down.
AACAGGATAATCAATGTTTTTCACTTCACTTGTCAGTGGTTTAATGTTATGTCTGATCGGTGTATTTGTTGGATTATGCAAAATCTGAGTAGTGGTGTTAGTTTAACGGTATCCGGTCTCTAGGTCGACCACACTTAGGTCAACAATGTCTAGGTCAGCCACTATTGGTCGATAGTAACTATATCGACAGGGTTGCTAAGTCAAAAGGTCGACTTTTTTTTTCTTTTTTTGAACTTTTTCATACTTGACGATCCTCGTGGACTATGATTGGGAATAGTAACCTGTGCCGAGCACAGCGGTAGCGGAGCGAGGCACCTTCGCGAGCCATGCGAGGGGACACGGTGCACTAATTGGGGTCCCTGGTCACTGTACGGAGAAAACGACAACATTTAAAAAAAAAAACACCTCATGTCGACCTTTTGACCTGTTGACCTAGAATCCCTGTCGACCTTGTTACTATCGACCAATAGTGGTCGACCTAGATACTGTCAACCTAAGTGTGGTCGACCCTTCATACCACACCCTAGTTTAACGCAGCGTATAGACTGCAAAAGATTTTTCAGTGGTGTTGCTGGTCGATTAGGTAAGCCATACACTTTACAAATCAGCCGCTTGATAAGTCTGTCCAGACATCACAGCTAGGCGGGTGGCCTAGGAGTTTGCCCGCCCAGCTGTGACAGCATTGTTGGCAGTCTTGTGGACGATATATCAACCAGTTTAAGACACCCCTAGGGCTCATCCCTGCTCTAAAAGCGCTCTGTTATAGGTGTTATGTCTAATGTAACATACTGTCACCAATCCCTTGATAAGGTAATGCACACCTTATTTATTTAATCTGGGCATGGGGGCGTGAATATGATTGCCTAGAATCCATACTGTAGTACTGTAGTAGAAGCACTGCATTAATGTGAACAGTGCTGTTCTCATGGAAATTAAGTTGTAGAGTTTGATATATGATTCTTCTTTTTGCAAAAAAATAAATAAAAAATGAGCGGTGGAATTGGAAACATATTCATCTGGAACCAGCCTGAAAATGTGTCCTACTTGAATTGTATATAGCATTACATATACTTGAGACTCCTACTCCCACTGCATGACTGGAAGATAGTTCAGCCTGGCTAGTGAACCTTTTCATAGCTTTCTAGATTTTTAAGTGCTGTGTTGTCATTTAATTTTGTGCCCAGTTCGCAAAGGCTGACATCCAGTACATGGCAGACAGCTTTTAAGGTTTTACTATACTGCCATCTAGTGCATAATCAGGAGCATATCAACTAATTGAAATCTGCAACAGTAACGATTTATGTATTATCTATTTATGGATTGATTATCAGTTGCAGTTTTTAATTACACTAAGCTTAAATGTCAAAGACTACTGAACACCACGTAGAAACACACTTAAGTACTAATAACATCCACTCAAGATATAATCCTATAGGGGATACATCTTCCTGAGTGATTATTAGTATCTTATCAGCTTTTACCAGTCATGACCATATTTATAGCCGCATGTCTTCTCTTCTGATATCTGTTGCCCATTGTTCAAAAATGTAAGTGTTTTGGGCAAGAGTTAAAAACCTTTACATACTTGTTTATGAATGCTAGAAAATGCCTCAAAATTTGCCATTCATTTTAGGTCCAGTGGGGCTTTAAGAAGGTTCATTAAATACACATATTATCAGGTCACATAGCTGATAAAAAGTGTCCAGGAGCTGTTATCTGTACAAATATTTGTGAAGTGTGACTGCTGCTTGCACACTGTGAGTGTGTCTGCACATTGTCTGTGGGAGGCCCAATAACATTACGTGAACTTTCCTCCCAATAACATTTGGATCCTACATGTGATAGCTGTATGGAAGGCAATACTGATAGTTCAAAAAAAACTCATTCTGGACTAAAATGTCACAGCTTCAGTAAAGGTGCAAAAAATTATAATAATAAATATTTATATATATTTTTCCAGTATATAGAACTGTTACTTTTCAGACACCGGCTGTAACATGGCAGTTAGGCTGACACTTTATCTCTGTCCACTTTCTCTCTCCAAGGCTTAGTGCATAGACCCCTATTTTTTTTTTTTGTCAGGAGCCAATTAACCTACCTTACCCTATATTTTTCAACTGTGGGAGGAAATTGAAGTACACGGATGAAACCACACAAGCACAGGGAGAAGATACAAACTCCACACAGTTAGGACTATGATGGGAACTGAATTTAAAAGTTCAGTGCTGCAATGCTAATTTTGCAATAACCATCCTGCTCCAAAACAATAAATACATTTTTGGTTTTACCAATGCTGTGATATTGTGATGCTTTGGTGATGGCTGATGTTTTCTGGACTGCGTGGTTATATTTTGAGCCCTGCACTGCTGTTTTGTTTTTTTGTTTTTTTAAATAATGTTTAAGCTTTTGGTGTGTGCTGTCCTTTTTAGCATGTACAGTAGGTCTATTACGCCCTAAGAACTTTACTAAATTAACTTATCTATCGTGTCCCATACTCTGGAGATTTAGAAGGCTGTTTCAGAGACATTTTGCAGAAAACCCATGTAACTGTAATGCTGGAAGAATTATGTATTTGTTTCTAGCCAATGTATCCACACACACGCAAGGAAAAAAAAATACATATCTTGTGTGTGTGTGGGGGGGGGGGGACAATACAAAAATGGTGGGTTAGCTATAAACCAGATGTGGTGCAAAACCAACTAATTTGCAAGAAAATCTGTTTTGTTATCCATTTCTGAATTTTTATTCTGCCAAGGCTGTGGTTGTGTTTTTTTAAGCTACACATGCTTTAGCATGCATTTATCAATTAAGTTGCGCGTGTCCTGATTGCTGAACATCAAGATCGCCAACAAATATTGTAAATCTGTTGTCGGCCAATACATCCAAACAACTGAATATCAATTAGTTTATATTTGTATCTACTGTATGAATTTCTGTATATTCCCCACTGGCATTCTGGGCAAATAACAGTAAGGTGGCAGATCCAGCAAACAATCTAGTCACTAAGTGAGATGATGTATATTAATTTACTTTAGTATTGAGCCTACTCTGCCAGCGGAATCCCGACAGTCACAATGCTGGCTGATCCCGGTGAGTATTCTAACACTAACCCTAACCGTTCCCTTCTTCAGCTTAACTCTAACCAGTGGCGTAACTACAGGGTGGCTAGACTGACAAATATCAAATCCAGGGGCTCCCAAGGGGAAAGGGCCCACCCCGAAATCAGTCACTAATTACTGTAGACTAAATATGCAACTTGGCAGTTTATCTCTGTATACACGGTACTAGTAAATTCAATTAGAATTGTGACTTCTAATAAAATGATACAATGGCCCCGGGGATCGGCAGCTGTGTGTGTTTCACAGCCGCCGCTGCACTCAAGATCAGCTTCTCCTTTCTGTATAAACCCGTCCCTCAGTTACACTCCTGTGTAACTAGCCAATGGGAGTCTGGGGCGGGCTTATACAGGAAGGATAACTGAAGCTCCGTGCTGTGTTCTGAGTGCAGTTGCAGCTGTGAAACACAGTGCTGGGGTCAGGCAGCTGTCGCACCTATTACATATAACCTAAAAGTATGTTTATATGTTTTAAACCCCCATCCCCCCATGCTGTGTGTGGTTAGGGGCAGCAGCTGCCACTGATAACGACTAGCAGCTGGGTAAGCAGAGCTGGTAAACTTACAAAGCTTTGACATTATCTTGCTTCGCCGCCTCACATATCATGTGCATGATACAGAAATTATTTGGATATGATAACACATGTAGAAGGGTTTATAGAAATCAAATAGGAGGCCACCTTGAGAGTTTGCCAAGGGCCTCCAAGCCTCTAGTTACGCCACTGACCCTACCCCTAACGCCTAACCCTAGCTCTAAAGGTGCATACACACGGTGCGATTTTCCTTACGATATGAGCTATATAGTCTATATTACAGGGAAATACAGTGCATATTGCACAGTACTATACAGCTTGCGATGCCAATGCGCGGTCCCATGGGATCAGCAACGCAAGACAAAATAGACTGTGCAGGCAAGCTAACATTGACTCAATCGGTGGTGCCGGGCTCCGGTCACATTGCGTAGTCAGTGTCGGGCATTTCCTGCATCGCACCTTAATACTCACAGTTGGGATTTGTCTGCATTGTGAAAGTTGAGATTCTGCTGCTGGGATTTTGACTACATCCCCCTGCGAACATCAGGACTGATTAAGTCATGTATGTCCACATTCCAGGTATGTCACTGACGTCACCAGTTTCTCATCAGCTAATAAGCTGTACATTGAATTAACCCCAACATGTCGAACTTCACCATGTGTACAGTATGTGAAATGTACACTTAAAAAAAAAAAAAAAAAGGCATACTTGTGTCTTTAAAGTGAAAATAATATCTAATTATTAAATCCCAGCATGACTATATGTAATTTCTAAGTGATGGAACGGTCATTTTATTGTATATATTGTTTATTTGCTATATTTTGTGTACCTCGCAGGTTTTGCATACATTTGTAAAATATCTTGCAAAAAATGTGGTTGTAATGTAAGGAAAGATTAACCAACCAGTTGGCTGAATTCCCAGACTATTACTATAGCAATGACTTGTCCTATCTATCACAAGAGAGAAAAGACATGATATTTATGTATAAATATTCTTGTTCGTACACATTTGTAGAGTATTTGCTATCAATAAGCTGAAATCAAGGCATTTATTTATAAATGCGCCCAGAATTTCTAGCATGAAGATGATCTATAAAATGTTTTATTTTTATTTTCTTTGCAAATGTTAATTTATTTACCATGTGGTGATTGAAAACAAAAATGTTACAGCTCTAGCAGGTGCTTTCATAAAATAATAAACTTTTCTCTTATATCACCATCTGGTACATTAAATATTATCTGTTCAATAAAAAGCAGTACAATTTATTTAAAAATATTTTTTTAAGACTATATAGTTTTTGGTTCATTTACTTTAACACATTAAACTGCTATATTTAGTTGTCAAAATTATTTAGTAGTATTATTCATGTAGTATCAACATATTTATTTTTTTAAACTAAGTAGAAAAACCATATACTAACTCTTACATCCTCATCCTGATGCCATCAGTGATAATAGCCAACTGGTAGCATCATGGTTAGAAAATAAACAGCCCTTTAAAGAAGAGTCACAAAGTGTATGCAGTGCTGTACAAATTATACCACAGAAAACGGTACCTAGCTAGTATCTGCATAAACACCGTACACAGTGGGAGACCAAAGGAGAAAGCATTGGCGTTGATGACATAGATGCAGTGGACTTGGGTGTCAGATATTATCAACGATAATGATTGTAAACCAGTAAGGTTGGTCTTGTCCATGTTAAGCTTTTGGAAGTACTGGGCCATCCAGAACAAGATGTCAGACAGGTGGAGACACATGAGATGATGGAGAGAGGGGTCAGGAGCTTATGAGGTTTCCAATTGAGGATCTATGGCTTGAGAAGAGAAGGGGGCTGAATAAGACCTTTGGGTGGAAATCAACAGTTAAAGAAGAGAGGAAGAAATAGAGGCAGAAAAGGAGCAGTTTGTGAGGCAGAATATGAACCATAAAAGACAGAGTTAAGGAGGCCAATGAAAGAAAATAAGTTGAGCGCCTGTGTCTATACTAAACAACTGTAATAAATGAAAAATGAAAAAAATGAACCCACGTTTGCTTCACTCAAGGGGTTGTGTATACCCCTACAATTTAGACAATAACTAGACAAAAAAGAGAACTGTGCTCATGGGTTCATAACTTATACCATATACATGTAATCAGAGCCGGTAAATAAAAATATATAAAGACATTTATTGAATAAATTCTACTAAAATTGCATCAATGATTAGTACAAGCATATATTAAAAATAATTAAAGCCCTATATCAATATGGGTTAATTTTACTCGCTGGCCAGCAGTTTTGATTAGCAATAGTTAATTGTATGATCTTCCCCTGTGAGAAAAGTCAATGCACTTAAATAGCTGTGCTGTTATGCCTGATCAGCACTTTGCAACTTTGTAACAGTCAATAGAGCAGACACTGTTATTAATCGAGAAGATGTAGCGGTTATGATTAATGTTATAATGTGTCCAAATACCTCCTTCCTTGAAATCAGCGGTGTGGTCTTACCCCCGGTTCCGAGCGTCCTCGGATTTTATGTCCACGGGGGTTACCTTTTCTGTCACCAGCTGTTGATCCAACGGGATTGGTCCATAGAAGGTATGCGTATGATCGGGCACTTGAAGCTGACACCTGGAACTCAGTGTTAGCAATAAGCATATGCGGCTCAGCTCACAGCGGGATGGGCTCGTAGCAAAGTCCAGTGCTGATTCCCGCGTGTACTGGATGAAAAAGTCATGTGAGGTCGTGACGAAACGCGTCAGTCTCCACCCACTTTCTACTAGCCGCAGCATTTGATACTGGCAAGTACGGAGGTGTATGGCTAACAACAGCGGGAATCAGCACTGGACTTTGCTACGAGCCCATCCCGCTGTGAGCTGAGCCGCATATGCTTATTGCTAACACTGAGTTCCAGGCGTCAGCTTCAAGTGCCCGATCATACGCATACCTTCTATGGACCAATCCCGTTGGATCAACAGCTGGTGACAGAAAAGGTATCCCCCGTGAACATAAAATCCGAGGACGCTCGGAATCGGGGGTAAGACCACACCGCTGATTTCAAGGAAGGAGGTATTTGGACACATTATAACATTAATCATAACCGCTACATCCTCTCGATTAATAAGTGTCTTCTCTATTGACTGTTACAAAGTTGCAAGTGCTGATCAGGCATAACAGCACAGCTATTTAAGTGCATTGACTTTTCTCACAGGGGAAGATCATACAATTAACTATTGCCAATTAAACTGCTGGCCAGCGAGTAAAATTTACCAATATTGTTATTGGTCTTTAATTATTTTTAAAATATGCTTGTACTAATCGTTGATGCAATTTTAGTAGAATTTATTCAATAAATGTCTTTATATATTTTTATTTACCGGCTCTGATTATATGTATATGGTATAAGTTATGAACCCATGAGCACAGTTCTCTTTTTTTTTTTGTCTAGTTAAGGAGGCCAATGGTCAATGCAGAGAAGGTTTTTGACCGTGTCAAAAGTGGTAGACAAATCAAGGAGAATAAGGAGAGAGAAGTGGCACTTGGACTAGTCAGGAGCAGATCATTGGTGACCTTGGTGAGGGCAGTTTCAGTGGAGTGGAGAGACAAAAGCCAGATTGAAGAAGTACCAGAAGAGAATAGGTACAAAGGAACAAAGGCCCTCATTCCGAGTTGATCGCTCGCTAGCTGCTTTTAGCAGCAGTGCACACGCTAGGCCGCCGCCCTCTGGGAGTCTATCTTAGCTTAGCAGAAGTGCAAACGAAAGGTTAGCAGAACTGCTCGTAAAAATTTTCATGCAGTTTCTGAGCAGCTCCAAACCTAGTCCTACCTTGCGATCACTTCAGTCAGTTTAGCTCTTGCTTTGACGTCACAAACACGCCCTGCGTTCGGCCAGCCACTCCTCCATTTCCCCAGCCACGCCTGTGTTTTTACCTGACAAGCATACGTTTTTTAGCACACTCCCGGAAAACGGCCAGTTACCACCCAGAAACACCCACTTCCTGTCAATCACTCACCGATCAACAGAGCGACAGAAAAATCGTTTTGTGTGAAAGTACTTCGCGCGTGCGTACTGCGGCCCGTACGCATGCGCAGAAATGCCGATTTTAAGCCTGATCGCTGTGCTGCGAACAACGGCAACTAGCGATCAACTCGGAATGAGGGCCAAAATGAGGCTGAGATGCTCATGGAGCTTGGAGGTATAGGTTAGGAGAGAGAGGGGACGGTAGTTACTGGGAGAGTCAGGGTCAAGTGAGGTTTTCTTGAAGATTGGTGGGACAGGTAGTGGGAACAGAGCCAGTAGAAAGGGACAGGTTAAATATATGAGCGAGGGTGGAGAAAGCATCCGGAGAGAAAAAGCGAAGGAGGTGGGAGGAAACAGTGTCATATGGTAGAGGAAGACGAGGAAAGGAGGACGTCCACTTTATCCTTCTCTTTGATGCGAGAGATGGCACAAAGGATGGGAAGGCATGTGGTGGACAGCGGTTTACATGTAATATGGAGTATGTTTACTACTGAACCTACTATAAGCCTAGATTCCGCAAGTATAGTGATCATTTGTAAATGATTAAAGGCATTAACATGCTGCGAATATTCCTGCACTTTTTCCTGAAAATGTCTTTCAATAAACATTGGATCATATTTTATTTAGAATCCTGTGTTTTGTGCTTATACGTATTAAAATCAGTGGGAGATGTATATCCCATCCTCTGCTGAGGTAGGTAACAGTGCATCTGGTGGCAAATATAGCAGACCTTTGCATATATCCTAGCAGATGTAAGGAATTCTGATTTGTTCAATAAGCTCTTTAAAAATGATGTTTCTAAATGTTTTGCTTGAGCTAATTCAGTATTACTGTGAAGCATGTGGTACTAAGTGCCTCATACCTTGGTCACTAATTGCTACCAAATTAGTTTCATTATTTTTTATTTCAACTCCGAATTTATTTTTATGTTTATTATGCTTACTAATAGGAATCTTGGGAATAATGTTAATATTTTAAATTTGTCTGACAGGTGGCTCCTCATCTGAGAACGACTGTGCGTTTGAGCCGGATTACTCCATCACACCCCTCCCTGTGACCGAGGGAATGCAGCATATACGCATGATGGAGGGCATGTCCCGCTCGCTGCCCTCTTCCCCCCTTCTTACCCACCAAGCCATCAGTGTGCGACTGCAGCCTGTCAAGAAACTAACTGGTAAGTAAAGGCAGCCTCTGGCAGAGCATGGTGGGCACAACTGCAGTGCAGCTGCTATGGGCACCAGAGCTGAGAGGGGCCCATCTTCCCTGTCAAAGTGACATGTGTTACTGTATATACAGTTTTCCTCATTGGGTGATACGTAGGGGTACTTTCAAAGTTTTTCCATTTTGCCTGCAGTATATCTAGGTATGCCTCTGGACCTGCTGTAGTGTGGTATAAAATGAAATGTAGGGCATTTTAATGTTATAATATGAACCGGGGCTCTGTAATATGACACAATATGAACAGTGAGCACTATATATCATAATGTGAATTGCGGGTACTGTGCAGCTAATGTGTACTGGCAGCTCTGAAATGTGATATAGGGTGAACTTAATCACTACTATGATTCATAAAAGAAACTAGGGCACTACTATGGGGCATAACATTAAATAGGGCTCTACTGTGGTTCAGAAAATGAACTACTGTACAGTACTGTAAGACACTATTATAGGGCATAAAATTAACAACTGCTGCAGAGAAGTGTCTCTTTAGAAGCATTGGGACGGGGGCCCCTTCAAACTGTTGCTATGGGGCCCACGCAGTTCTGGCTATGCCCCTGGTGTTAATACTCCAGCTGTTTACTGTATATTATTGAGAACAGGAATATGCTGCTTTTGATACTGTATATAAATTAATGTGGAATATTGACCATGTTAAATTCTGCCTAGAAGTTAAAGATGTGTCCCTGTACATTGTAGCACGCATCGCAACTCACAGCTCCTGGCATTGTTAGTGTACTCTACTTTCCTGCTTTTGAATAGGACCCAGTGGTCGCATGCATATGACCGCTCCCGCTACCCATTCATTCAAATGAGAGCCAGCTAGCGATGCGTGCGCAACGTGTTCCTGCAACAGTACTCTGCTATGAGTAGCAAGGCTGTAGCGGACACCTCTGTATATTTATATAGACCTGGTAGTATTATTTTGATTTTTAATGTTTTTGAAGGGATATATTTTTATTTTTATATTTCTCTTAAATTTATACAGTATATGAACTTTTTACTTTATTATACATAATTATTTATATACTTTATTTTCAATACTGTGACGACCGATAATGTCTGAAATTCTATACTAGGGTATGATATCATCTGTCTCTCCTGCCTATTATCATTGGTATTGGATTCTGCTAGAACTCTGCTTACCGAGATGGACACACCCTACTGTGATGTAAAAAAGTGTCCTCTTCATTTAATGCGAGCAGACATTGTGTGGGCTAAAGCAATTCATTAGGAAGCAGTGACATCACCGGTGCTCTAATAGGCTGCACTGTGTGGATGTGACAGGTGCATTAGAACTATGAGCACTGTACCACAGCAGTTCTACACGCGACCATTTGCTAGGTGGTGCTGTTTGACATTTCATTTGTTCTCTGTGCTGTATTAATGTAGCGTCTATAAACACTTAACGAACAGAAAATTTGTTTACCCCTAAAAGTAGGCTTGCTGGAAAAGCTGTCGGTCTCTATTGTATGTAAGTCTGCTTATTGAGTTAACTGGTTTGATCGTCTAATGAGGCTCTGCAAGTCTGACTCACACAGAGCCACACGTTCTATATCTCCCAGAGGGGCCACTATGCCATAAATTCTGCTTTAGGGATCGATACAGATTCTGCAACCTGTATCCCTTGCAGCAAGGAACTGTGTTATATAAGTGCTGTGTATTCCTATCAGACACTGTTGAATTGTTAATACTTTACAGACCTTCCTGTATTACAGGGACATGTAGGTTAGCGGTGTATGTGCATGAAGAAGCTGCCGTGAGGCTAGATGGAACACGTTTATATGGAACACGTTGCAGAGACAATGATGGATCTCATTATATGCAGTAGGGTAGAGCAGCAAAGACGACTGTGTTGGGTGTGACGGATAGTGCTTCAGCTTGTGCACTGTATTATAATATCTGCAGCAGTTATGTATAGAGTATATATTACTCTATTAAAAAGGAATAGAATAAACTTGCTGAAATGAAAGCAAGCTTTCAGAAAGTGAGGGGGATTTCATGAATATGTGCTGCACAAGTATATCAATGTATAACTAAATGGTGAATTTGGTACAAGGCCACTTCTGAATACTAATGTAGAAAACAGTGAAGTCATCTGCAGTCTGTTAGTTTTCAGGGTTTAGCTGTATGGTGATTTAAGGCTTGTCTCTGGGAACACACACTTTCTAGACACGGTACATGCTGATGCAGAGTTGGACTTGACCCAGTGTGTGTAGTGTATAATACGAAAAATGGTTTTGCACATACCCAGAAACAAGCAACATGCAGATATGCCTGTGTGAGTCTGACGCTTGAGTCTGCTTTTGACTTTACAGCATTCTTTCCTAACTGTGAACTCTCCTCCCAGTGATGCTGGGAGGAGGTCATGGTGGCAAATGGTGGGCGGTGGACTACGATTGGAACGATAATCTGTGCCAAGCGAAGCGAGGCACCTTGCTCAAAGCATGGCGAGCCATGCGAGGGGACGCGGTGCACTAATTCGGCTTCCCGGTCACTGTACGCAGAAAATGACACACACACAAAAAAAAACCTCATGTCGACCTTTTGACAGGTCGACCTAGCACATGTCGACCTAGAAACCCTGTCGACCTAGACACTGTCGATCTAATGATCCACGCCCTAATGGAAAGGGGGAATGCAGCTGGGTGATGTAGAACCATTCACATGTTATTGTCATATTATGTGTTTTTGAGATGGGGAAGAGCATACTGGCACAATGGTTAATAAATGCTGTCCACCACCAGCCAGTCAGGTTACCACGAGGAAGGGCATTTTCGTTTGTTTGTTTTTATTCTGGGTATCGAAAGATCTTCCCCCACTCATCAGCTTAGGCTACTTTTAAATTGGTTGGTCAGTAGGTAGTTATATATAATTAAGAGTGCAGAGAAGTGTTGGCTATGTATTTGGGACCATGAATGGAAGTAGAGAATTGCACATCTGTACAAGAAGCTGAGCAGTATACTGTGTTGCATAGCAATACTGCATGTGTTTGAAGAAAAGAAATTAGCACGTCATCTGTGGTATTAGGCAGGAAAACATTGTACCAGGCAGAAGCTCCTGCTTATACTTTATGCTGGTTTGCAGATGATCAGTGATTCCACCTAGCCTGACACAGGCGCATGATACTATCCAGAGTGTGCCACAGTATTGGATACTCCTTTCTCTATCTGGTTTCAGAAATGAATTATCCCTGGCTGAAATGACTGTTTGATGCTAATGACTGTTCTTCAGTTACTTTGCTCATCCCCCAGGTTCATTCATGGGGAATTTCTTCTGGAGAAACACAAGCAGAGCACTGTGTCTTGTGTGAGAGAGATAATGTTGGCAGGTATATTGCATTGGCGGTGCACTGTTTGCACACTTTCAGCCTTACTTGCACCACTGCTATTAATCCCCTGGAAGGAGATGTTCAGTTCAGCATCTGCATGTGCCCTAATTACAGAGTTATTTTGTGGTGCCTTGTAGTAGCCAGTGTGAGGGTGGATAAGATTAGTTTGTGTTCAGTGGTTAGTCTTTTTTCCCCGTCCTTTGAGTGTACAATTTCCACGGACATGCAATGCCACAGTAAATTATCAGCACAGCGTTAGATTGGCTAGAGCTAGACATATGTTCTTTCTTTCTTAACATTACATTTCACCTCAACACTGCTGCTCAGGTTGCGTATTCTGGCTGTGGCCTCTGCTGGACACCAGCTTTAGCACAAAGCACAGGCTTCCGGAGCAATGGAAGGAATTCTATCAGGACCAGCTGTGTAACAGGGCATTAGAGTCAGGAGGAATGACGTGCTGACTCTTAGCTCCGTGGCAAGTACCGGGTCCCAGTGACGTCTGTGTTGGATGTTTCACATTATTGTAATCCCAGGTATGCAGTTCCTTTCCTTAGCCACATTACTAGCAGACAACAACCATTTGCATCCTTCTTGTGCACAGATCATACACAGGCTAGACATGTCCCTGTTGGTGTGATTTATGTGAAATGATTGCCTCTGTGTCTGTTCTGCACAGAACCATCAAATCTTCCATTAAACCCTCCAGGCTGTATATCGGAGACATGCAAATCAGTTCTAAGTTTTGTATGAGAATGAACTGGTCCAAGCTGTTTTTGTTGCGTTGTTTGCTGGGATTTATGCTAGAATGGGAGATTGGGAATAGGCAGCATACGTGTCTAGATTTAAGCATCTTCATGTTCATGCTGTTATGACAGCTCTGTATTCTTGTCTGTATGACGTGTAGTGTTCAAACCTGTTTAAATTGTATGGCATTTCTCCAAGCCTCCTTCATTCGCATAGGCATATTGCAATACCATTTTCTTTGCCGTTGACTAGGCTCTACTTCTACTGGAAGTCATGATGTTATTATTCTGTGGTCAGTGGACCATTAAGGTCGTTGTGTAGTACATGTAACGTAGGAGAAAGCTTATGCTGATTTTTGTTTACGTCTGATCACTTGTCTTCCAGTGTTCATTGTTATTCTCTTATTCCAACTAGTTGTTAAGGACATTGTTATGTTTATCACTTACACATTCGCAGAGCTCCCAACATTTTGGAGATTGTGAGCTTCTGTACTCACAACATACAGACATGAGCTCTCCTTAGAGGTCTCTTCTGCTTACTTATGTCTAGTAAAAATGTGTTATCAGCATACAGTACTGTACCAATACTGTGCCATGAGATATATATTCACAATAACATATACTAGAAAATACAAATAAACTATAGTATTGTACTAATACTGTGCCATGAGACATACATGCAGAATAACATATACTAGGAAATACCTCTAAACTATAGGACTGTAGTGATACTGTGCCATATGACATACTGAGGAATGCATCCAGCATACAGTACTGTAGTGATACTGTGCCATGAGACATACATGCAGAATAACATATACTAGGAAATACATCTGAACTACAGTACTGTAGTGATACTGTGCCATGAGACATACAATACAGAATAACATATACTAGGAAATATATCTGAACTACAGTACTGTAGTGATACTGTGCCATGAGACATACATGCAGAATAACATATACTAGGAAATACCTCTAAACTATAGTACTGTAGTGATACTGTGCCATATGACTTACTGAGGAATGCATCCAGCATACAGTACTGTAGTGATACTGTGCCATGAGACATAAAATGCAGAATAATATATACTAGGAAATACATCTGAACTACAGTACTGTAGTGATACTGTGCCATGAGACATACAATGCAGAATAACACATACTAGGAAATACATCTGAACTACAGTACTGTAGCGATACTGTGCCATGAGACATAAAATGCAGAATAATATATACTAGGAAATACATCTGAACTACAGTACTGTAGCGATACTGTGCCATGAGACATAAAATGCAGAATAATATATACTAGGAAATACATCTGAACTACAGTACTGTAGTGATACTGTGCCATATGACATACTGAGGAATGCATCCAGCATACAGTACTGTAGTGATACTGTGCCATGAGACATACATGCAGAATAACATATACTAGGAAATACATCTGAACTACAGTACTGTAGCGATACTGTGCCATGAGACATACATGCAGAATAACATATACTAGGAAATACATCTGAACTACAGTACTGTAGTGATACTGTGCCATGAGACATACAATGCAGAATAACATATACTAGGAAATACATCTGAACTACAGTACTGTAGCGATACTGTGCCATGAGACATAAAATGCAGAACAACATATACTAGGAAATACATCTAAACTATAGTACTGTAGTGATACTGTGCCATGAGACATACAATGCAGAATAACATATACTAGGAAATACATCTGAACTACAGTACTGTAGCGATACTGTGCCATGAGACATACAATACAGAATAACATATACTAGGAAATACATCTGAACTACAGTACTGTAGTGATACTGTGCCATGAGACATACATGCAGAATAACATATACTAGGAAATACCTCTAAACTATAGTACTGTAGTGATACTGTGCCATATGACATACTGAGGAATGTATCCAGCATACAGTACTGTAGTGATACTGTGCCATGAGACATACATGCAGAATAACATATACTAGGAAATACATCTGAACTACAGTACTGTAGCGATACTGTGCCATGAGACATAAAATGCAGAATAATATATACTAGGAAATACATCTGAACTACAGTACTGTAGTGATACTGTGCCATGAGACATACAATGCAGAATAACACATACTAGGAAATACATCTGAACTACAGTACTGTAGTGATACTGTGCCATGAGACATACATGCAGAATAACATATACTAGGAAATACCTCTAAACTATAGTACTGTAGTGATACTGTGCCATATGACATACTGAGGAATGTATCCAGCATACAGTACTGTAGTGATACTGTGCCATGAGACATACATGCAGAATAACATATACTAGGAAATACATCTGAACTACAGTACTGTAGCGATACTGTGCCATGAGACATACAATGCAGAATAACATATACTAGGAAATACATCTGAACTACAGTACTGTAGCGATACTGTGCCATGAGACATAAAATGCAGAATAATATATACTAGGAAATACATCTGAACTACAGTACTGTAGCGATACTGTGCCATGAGACATACATGCAGAATAACATATACTAGGAAATACATCTGAACTACAGTACTGTAGCGATACTGTGACATGAGACATACATGCAGAATAACATATACTAGGAAATACATCTGAACTAAAGTACTGTAGCGATACTGTGCCATGAGACATACATGCAGAATAACATATACTAGGAAATACATCTGAACTACAGTACTGTAGCGATACTGTGCCATGAGACATACATGCAGAATAACATATACTAGGAAATACATCTGAACTACAGTACTGTAGTGATACTGTGCCATGAGACATACATGCAGAATAACATATACTAGGAAATACATCTGAACTACAGTACTGTAGCGATACTGTGCCATGAGACATACATGCAGAATAACATATACTAGGAAATACATCTGAACTACAGTACTGTAGTGATACTGTGCCATGAGACATACATGCAGAATAACATATACTAGGAAATACATCTGAACTACAGTACTGTAGTGATACTGTGCCATGAGACATACATGTAGAATAACATATACTAGGAAATACATCTGAACTACAGTACTGTACTGACACTGTGCCATGAGACATACATGCAGAATAACATATACTAGGAAATACCTCTAAACTATAGTACTGTAGTGATACTGTGCCATATGACATACTGAGGAATGCATCCAGCATACAGTACTGTAGTGATACTGTGCCATGAGACATACATGCAGAATAACATATACTAGGAAATACATCCTAAACTATAGTACTGTAGTGATACTGTGCCATATGACATACTGAGGAATGCATCCAGCATACAGTACTGTAGTGATACTGTGCCATGAGACATACATGCAGAATAACATATACTAGGAAATACATCTGAACTACAGTACTGTAGCGATACTGTGCCATGAGACATACATGCAGAATAACATATACTAGGAAATACATCTGAACTACAGTACTGTAGTGATACTGTGCCATGAGACATACAATACAGAATAACATATACTAGGAAATATATCTGAACTACAGTACTGTAGTGATACTGTGCCATGAGACATACATGCAGAATAACATATACTAGGAAATACCTCTAAACTATAGTACTGTAGTGATACTGTGCCATATGACATACTGAGGAATGCATCCAGCATACAGTACTGTAGTGATACTGTGCCATGAGACATACATGCAGAATAACATATACTAGGAAATACATCTGAACTACAGTACTGTAGCGATACTGTGCCATGAGACATAAAATGCAGAATAATATATACTAGGAAATACATCTGAACTACAGTACTGTAGTGATACTGTGCCATGAGACATACAATGCAGAATAACACATACTAGGAAATACATCTGAACTACAGTACTGTAGCGATACTGTGCCATGAGACATAAAATGCAGAATAATATATACTAGGAAATACATCTGAACTACAGTACTGTAGCGATACTGTGCCATGAGACATAAAATGCAGAATAATATATACTAGGAAATACATCTGAACTACAGTACTGTAGCGATACTGTGCCATGAGACATAAAATGCAGAATAATATATACTAGGAAATACATCTGAACTACAGTACTGTAGTGATACTGTGCCATATGACATACTGAGGAATGCATCCAGCATACAGTACTGTAGTGATACTGTGCCATGAGACATACATGCAGAATAACATATACTAGGAAATACATCTGAACTACAGTACTGTAGCGATACTGTGCCATGAGACATACATGCAGAATAACATATACTAGGAAATACATCTGAACTACAGTACTGTAGTGATACTGTGCCATGAGACATACAATGCAGAATAACATATACTAGGAAATACATCTGAACTACAGTACTGTAGCGATACTGTGCCATGAGACATAAAATGCAGAATAACATATACTAGGAAATACATCTAAACTATAGTACTGTAGTGATACTGTGCCATATGACATACTGAGGAATGCATCCAGCATACAGTACTGTAGTGATACTGTGCCATGAGACATACATGCAGAATAACATATACTAGGAAATACATCTGAACTACAGTACTGTAGCGATACTGTGCCATGAGACATACATGCAGAATAACATATACTAGGAAATACATCTGAACTACAGTACTGTAGTGATACTGTGCCATGAGACATACAATACAGAATAACATATACTAGGAAATACATCTGAACTACAGTACTGTAGTGATACTGTGCCATGAGACATACATGCAGAATAACATATACTAGGAAATACCTCTAAACTATAGTACTGTAGTGATACTGTGCCATATGACATACTGAGGAATGTATCCAGCATACAGTACTGTAGTGATACTGTGCCATGAGACATACATGCAGAATAACATATACTAGGAAATACATCTGAACTACAGTACTGTAGTGATACTGTGCCATGAGACATACAATGCAGAATAACACATACTAGGAAATACATCTGAACTACAGTACTGTAGCGATACTGTGCCATGAGACATAAAATGCAGAATAATATATACTAGGAAATACATCTGAACTACAGTACTGTAGCGATACTGTGCCATGAGACATAAAATGCAGAATAATATATACTAGGAAATACATCTGAACTACAGTACTGTAGCGATACTGTGCCATGAGACATACATGCAGAATAACATATACTAGGAAATACATCTGAACTACAGTACTGTAGCGATACTGTGACATGAGACATACATGCAGAATAACATATACTAGGAAATACATCTGAACTAAAGTACTGTAGCGATACTGTGACATGAGACATACATGCAGAATAACATATACTAGGAAATACATCTGAACTACAGTACTGTAGTGATACTGTGCCATGAGACATACAATGCAGAATAATATATACTAGGAAATACATCTGAACTACAGTACTGTAGTGATACTGTGCCATGAGACATAGAATACAGAATAATATATACTAGGAAATACATCTGAACTACAGTACTGTAGTGATACTGTGCCATGAGACATACATGCAGAATAACATATACTAGGAAATACATCTGAACTACAGTACTGTAGCGATACTGTGCCATGAGACATACATGCAGAATAACATATACTAGGAAATACATCTGAACTACAGTACTGTAGTGATACTGTGCCATGAGACATACAATGCAGAATAATATATACTAGGAAATACATCTGAACTACAGTACTGTAGTGATACTGTGCCATGAGACATAGAATACAGAATAATATATACTAGGAAATACATCTGAACTACAGTACTGTAGTGATACTGTGCCATGAGACATACATGCAGAATAACATATACTAGGAAATACATCTGAACTACAGTACTGTAGCGATACTGTGCCATGAGACATAAAATGCAGAATAATATATACTAGGAAATACATCTGAACTACAGTACTGTAGCGATACTGTGCCATGAGACATACATGCAGAATAACATATACTAGGAAATACATCTGAACTACAGTACTGTAGTGATACTGTGCCATGAGACATACAATACAGAATAACATATACTAGGAAATACATCTGAACTACAGTACTGTAGCGATACTGTGACATGAGACACACATGCAGAATAACATATACTAGGAAATACATCTGAACTACAGTACTGTAGTTATACTGTGCCATGAGACACACATGCAGAATAACATATACTAGGAAATACATCTGAACTACAGTACTGTAGCGATACTGTGCCATGAGACACACATGCAGAATAACATATACTAGGAAATACATCTGAACTACAGTACTGTAGGGATACTGTGCCATGAGACATACAATGCAGAATAATATATACTAGGAAATACATCTGAACTACAGTACTGTAGTGATACTGTGCCATGAGACATACATGCAGATAATATATACAAGGAAATATATCAGATCTACAGTTCTGTAGTGATACTGCACATTTTATCACACATGCCGAATATGAACAGGTACTAAGAATTGCATAACGAACAGAAATAGGGGGACATTTACTAAGCCGTGATAAGAGCGGAGAAGTGAGCCAGTGGAAAAGTTGCCCATGGCAACCAATCAGCACTGAAGTAAAATCTATAATTTGCATACTATAAAATGGCACAGAGCTGCTGATTGGTTGATGGGGAAACTTCTCCACTGGCTCACAACTCCGCTCTTATCACTGCTTAATAAATGTTCCCCATAGTAAGGTAATACTTTGCATGCTCCATGCTTCAGGAAATAACCAGATTCAATTAATTATCTTAAAAATGAACCAATAAGTAGAGGAGCCATTTTCATGTTTGTATGTTTTTTTTTTCTTCTTAAATATACTTTACTGCTAGCTTATATTTGCCATGTTATATTGTACCTACTTTTGGTTAACATAATAATATCCTTTACCTTTTCCCAGTTATTATACAACTGTGCCTTTCTGGATCTGTATGCAGATCAAAAAAATCTTATCTGTGTAATTGTAATTCTGTTTTATCTCCCAATTTCTGTCCCTGGCTGCAGTGGATCTTCACACAGGAACTCGATCAGAGAACAGTTTGGGGAGAAAGGAGGGGGAGAGAAGCAAAAATAGTACAGGAGTGGGCGAAGGGAGGAGAGTGTGTTATAAGCGGGAGGTGGGGGGAGGTGGGGTCCCTGCGACACTGATGAATGCAGAGTCACAGTTCTTTTCATCTTGCCCTACATCAGGGCTTGGCAATTATGGGCAATCCAGTCCTTGCTGAACTACACTTCATTCTAAGGGGGAGATGTATCAAAGGTTGGAGAGAGATAAAGTGGATAGAGAAAGTACGAATCAATCAGCTTGTAACTGCCATGTTACAGGCTGTTTTTGAAAAATGCCAGGAGCAAGTTGGTTGTTACTTTATCTCTCTCCCAGGTTTGATACATCTCCCTGTTGACGTAATGATGTAATTTGGTACTTTGCATTTATTGCAGTATTGAGTAGAATAGTTTCCCTGCTCTGTTGTTGTGTACAGTATTTAGGTTGATCACATATAACTGTGTCTGTCTATATACAGGTAGTTGTAATACTGGGTAGAACCACCTTTTGGCCCCAGAATAACATTAATTCTTCATGGCATGGGTTAAACAAGGTGCTGGAAACATTAGAGACCCTACTCCATGTTGACATGGTAGTATCACACAGTTGCTGGAGATTTGTTCTCCGTCCACCACATTCAAAAGGGGCTCCAGTGGCTTCTGTTCTAGTGACTGAGACCAGGCCAGTTTTCAGCTGAGTAGTTTTGGCAAACCTACAGTATAGCCATGGTAACCTGAGTTTCCTGTTCTTAGCTGACAGGAATGGGACCCCATGCGGATTTCTGCTGCTACTGCAGCCCAGCCACTTCAAAGATCAACATGTTGTGATTTTGGGATGGGTATTGTATGCTGTAAGTCAGGATGCTGGTGGTCAGAATACAGACAACTGCATCATGACGGTCAGTATCCCGACACGTTTTAGTAAATATGAAACCCTTCTTACCAGCGGCCTAACCCTCCCCTCCCTGCAGCCAAACCCTAACCCTCCTTATCATACTTTCTTGTCAGCGCCGCTCATCTGACCACTGGCATCTTTCCTGTTGGGGTACCAACTACATCTCGTGATTTTGGAGATGCTCTTCTGCATAGAACCGTTGCAAGGCATGGTTGTCTGTTCCGGTATGAAAGATAGATAGTGTCTAGTTAGACAGTCAATAGATAGACACCATATGTTAGATGGACATTAGGTCGACAGGGTCAAAAGGTCGACAGGGTCAAAAGGTCGACAGGAAAATGGTCGACATGAAAAAGGTAGACACCATGTTTTTTGCATTTTTGTGGTTTGTGTGGATAGTTTTGTCATCTAGGACCCCCAATTGTAGAAAGGCATACCCTCGCGGGGCTCGCTTCGCTCGCCACGCTTCGGGCACGGTGGCTCGCTTCGCTCGCCACGCTTCGGGCACGGTGGCTCGCTGCGCTCGCCACAAGGTTTATAACCAACTCTATGCCGACATGGATAGAGAAAGTATGAAATAATCCAAAAACATGTTACATTAAAAAAAAAAAACATTTGTCTATATTTTTTATGTCGACCATTTTCATGTCGACCTTTTGACCATGTCGACCTTTCGACTTTTTGACCCTGTCGACCTTTTGACCCTGTCGACCTTTTGACCCTGTCGACCTAATTTCCATCTAACATATGGTGTCTATCTATTGACTGTCTAACTAGACACTGTCTATTTATCAAACGGATAGGATGGTTCTCACCTTTCTGTCACCTTCAATCAGTCTGTCCATTCATCTCAGCCACAGAGCTGACACTCCCCTTTATTTATTTTTTTGTTCACCGCTCTATCTAAAATCTAGGAACCATTATGCTTAAAACCCAGAATATCATCAGTTTCTGAGAGACTAAAACCATATCATCTGGCACCAACAGTCATTTCATGGTCAGTCATTTTAATTACATTTCTTTCCCATTATGGGGGTAAATGTAATAGGGTGCAGGAGTTTGTGAAAGAATGCCCTATTTTAAAGCGGCAATCATTTACAAAGTTTTGCCATGTAAATGATTGCTGCTGTAAAAATACGGGCATTTTCGCACAATCCCCCGCACCACTGGCTTCTTGCACCGTATTACATTTACTCCATGGTGTCTGGTCTGAACCTGTGTAAATCATTTGTGTTACAGATTAAGGGGTCTATTTACTAAGCCTTGGATGGAGATGAAGTCGGCAGAGATAAAGTACCAGCCAATCAGCTCCTAACTGTCATTTTTCAAACCCAGACTGTGAAATGGCAGTTAGGTGCAGATTGGCTGGTACTTTGGGATCTATTTACTAAGCTTTTGATTGAGATAAAGTTGCTGGAGATAAAGTACCAGCCAATCAGCTCCTAACTGTCATGCCACAGGCTGTGTTTGAAAAATGACAGGTAGGAGCTGATTGGCTGATACTTTATCTCCAGCTACTTTAACTCCATCGAAGGCTTAGTAAATAGAGCCATTTTTTTTTTAAATCTCCGTTGACTTTATCTCCATCCAAGGCTTAGTAACCCCTAAATGCCTATTATGGCAAGCCGTTATATACAGTATATTGCTTTGTTATAGTTTACATGCCTGATAATGGTCCATCTTCCTGCAAACAGTTCTTCTTTTGCCTTTCTTTAGAAACAACTTTTTCTGTTTGTTTGGTCCGTGTCTGGTTAGATTTCTTTCAAGAAGTAGTATTTTTGCTCAGGACCAATGTCTGGCTTCTTTGGTTAGTGGTCCACACTACATTGTCAAAATATTTGGTTGAATTTTACAGATAAGAATGACATTATGGTTATATTCAGGTACCTTCCTCTTGTCCTTCATCCTTTCTCACCTCCCTAGCCATTCATTCTTTGTTTTCACTGAGATTTTATCATTGATTACAAGGGAATGGCACTCCATTAGGTGCTTCTAATTACACTAATTGCAGGATAATTAAAAAAGAGCTAGTTGTAAATTTCTTTTGATGTAATTACCGCAATGTATACAGTGACTTTAGCTTTTCGTGTTTCGGATTTCTTAATTAAACCCATGTCCCTACGGGAAGCTGAATTGTAATGGCCACAGACAAATCTCCATGATATGCTATGTCTCATCCATTCAACCTGTCAATAATGGAGTCATGCTCAACAGCATCTGTACCCGTTACTGATCATCTACTGTCCCGGGTTAGCAGTTTTGGTTGCAAGTCTTCCACTCCTGCCTTGGTTGTCTTCTTCATGAAAGAGCTGCTGTAGTTAGCGAATGAATGGTAGGCTTCCCTATCTAGGAAAGATGAAGCTTTCGGTTGCTGCTCACTTCACATTATATTTTTACTCTGTCATTTATACCAGTCTGTAAATTCTTGATAATTCAATATTTATTAGATAACTTAAATTAAAAAAATCATAATAAGCTTTGGTGGGTTGGTTACAAAATCCCGGCAGTCAGGTTCCCGACAGTGAAAAGACAGACAGTGGGATAGAATCCTGACGGTCAGAATCCCAACACATTGCGGTAAGTATTTTTACCGTACCCCATCCCACAGCCTAACCCCGACCCTGTCCGACCTGTAAACTAACCCCAACCCTGCCCACCCTGTAGCCTAACCCCAACCCTGCCCACCCAGCAGTCTAACCCTAGCCGCCCTTCCAGCAGCCTAAAGCCCCAGCACATATCTCTCCCCCCGCTCAGCACACAGTGGTGAAATGAGCAATCTACCAGATTTGGCATGCATGCCAAATCTAGAGTCAGCGATAGTGACGTGTGGGGCCGTGCATCGCTATCGCTATGGGCAAACACATCTAGTCAGATTGCTTAGAATTTAAGCACGGATCTCTCCGTGTGTACCCCCCTTAACCCTAACCCCCTCTCCCACAGCTTAACTCTACCCCCCCCCTACAGCCTAACCCTAACCTCCCCCACTCCTGTAGCCTAACCCTAACTCTCCCCCTAGTGCCTAGCCGTAACACCCTGTATTTACTACAGGGATGTGTGAGTCTGACCGTCGCTTTCTGTATTTTAACCGCATACCCTTTTGGTAATATGGTAATACTATAGTACCTTTCTTATTCGGTAAACCCAGCACATTATAATATAGAAAACTCACTGCTTGTTCACTCTTTTTGTGTCTACACCTCAGTATCCAATCCAGGTTGTCGTGTGGCCATGCTATTGTTCTGCCCATATGCTAAAAAACCCAGGGGGAGATGTATCAAACCTTGGAGAGAGATAAAGTGGATAACTTGGCCATAGCAACCAATAAACATCTGTCATGTTATAGATAAATGATAGCTGCAAGCTGAGTGCAACTTTACCACTTTATCTTTCTCAAAGGTGTGATGCATCTCCTTTCTAGTCAGTCCCCAGTGTGAATACACGTGTGGTAGGAGGCCAAATCCAATCACAGCTGCTACATATTTTCTGCAAACTTATTACCATTTGCCCAAACTGAAAGGACAAGGACAGCCTTGTCAATGCGCACATAATCAGGCTTTGTGCACTGTGCCCATTTATCAGACAATATTTGCAGTTATGTATGCTTTCAGGTGTTAGCCACAAATATTAAGTTACCCCCAGAATGTATGTAGGAGGGACCACATCAGATAACTCTGATCCCTCCATTCCAGCAGCAGCCGCATCCTCCATAGGTTTCTATGTGGAATGTGATGCTGCCTGATTTACCAGTATTGGGAATGCTTTGCATCTGAAAATGGCCTCAGCCTATAGACTACATGGCAGATGGTTCTCTCTGGAACCCTCCATGGCAGTAGTTGCTGTGTAAGTGCGGTCAGGCTGAACGCGCGTGCACATGCCCTCCTCCACCCCTACCCCCTCCGGCATCTCACAGAACACATCGTAGGTACACGCTCTCTATGCTTAGTAGTACATTCAGGTGAAGTGATTGCATATTGCAATGCGATACCTCGGCACTAATATCGCACCCAGATCACATTAAATATGCGATCATTGGTAAATGGAACCCTTAGGGACAGTGTTTGGGTGGTTCATATGCATGCCTCTAGTCTGCAGCTTATATTTAAAGCACAATTGCACTTGTAAGACGACTGAGCAATGGTATTGCCATCAGTAGGTGTTATAAGCATGGTTATCTATTGTATTTTTTGTATATAATATATCATGGATTCCTTCTATTTAACTATCTAACTAAACATCTTCACTTGTAAGTGAAAGGCTTTAAACAGTTTTTTTCTACACTGTTTTGATTTATTTTACTTATGTGTTATTTTATTTTGGTCTTTTTTTTTTTTTTTTTAAAGTTCCACTTTTCCTTAAATTGCACTACCTTGTACGCTCAGAGGTAGCGTGGCCACCCCCTCTCTACATGCTCATTGTGCATTCATTTTTCCACCAATTTAGTGTTTTGTTTTCATGTAAAGTCTCCAAAAAGCTTAATACCTGTGTTTGCCTTAAGGATCATGAAATAAAGTTGATTCTCTAGAACACGGGTTCTCAAACTCGGTCCTCAGGACCCCACACGGTGCATGTTTTGCAGGTCTCCTCACAGAATCGCAAATGAAATAATTAGCTCCACCTGTGGACCCTTTAAAATGTGTCAGTGAGTAATTAATACACATGTGCACCTGCTGGGTTACCTGCAAAACATGCACTGTGTGGGGTCCTGAGGACCGAGTTTGAGAACCACTGCTCTAGAGTCATAGTTGCTATTGTTCAATAGACCAAAGGTGTTATGTGACAGTCAGGGCGTTTAACCATCTTGACCTTCAGAATCTATAGGTGTAGAATGAACCATAAGGTCACACTGTAGATGGTTGTATGAATTAATAACATCTTGCGCCACCATAGTAGTTGCAGACCCCAGGCATTTGTAGAGTCATGAGATGGGGAAAACTGAAAAGTGCAATAGTAAGGGCAACAGACCTTTGTATCAAAAGGGTTAGGAAAAGCACCAGAAAAAGGAAGCCAATGTGGTTCACAAAAGAAGTATCAACTAGTGTGAAAGCAAAAAAGATGGCTTTTAGGAAATACAAACAGACTCAAAACAATAATGACAAAGAGGTGTATCTTGACAGACGGAAGGATGCTAAGAAAGTGATCAGACGTGCAAAGGCAGAAGCTGAGGAGACAATGGCCCAGTGGGTAGATAAAGGGGGCAAAACTTTTTTTAAGTATATAAATGAAAGGAGAAAATCAAATGGAGGAATAATAAGACTTAAGACAGACAGAGAGTGAGAATTTGGTGGAGGGAGACAAGGCAATAGCAGATCACCTAAATAATTATTTTTGCTCCGTATTTACT
This sequence comes from Pseudophryne corroboree, assembly GCF_028390025.1. Classification (NCBI taxonomy): domain Eukaryota; kingdom Metazoa; phylum Chordata; class Amphibia; order Anura; family Myobatrachidae; genus Pseudophryne; species Pseudophryne corroboree. The sequence continues at coordinate 384,193,816 of NC_086446.1, read as the reverse complement.
ACAGAAGGAGAAGGGAAGGGGCCCCAGTTATGTTGCAAGGACATTCATAAAAATAAGGTCGATGAAAGTACATTTACAGAGGAGAAGGTCCTAACTGAACTTTCAAAACTAAAAGTGGATAAATCAATGGGGCCAGATGGGATACACCCAAGGATACTAAAAGAGCTAAAAGATGTGCTGGTGGCACCATTAACAGAATTATTTAACCAGTCACTAAATACATGTGCCATTCCAGAGGACTGGAAAAGAGCAAATGTAGTTCCATTGTACAAAAGTGGAAGCAAGGAAGAAGCAAGTAACTACAGACCAGTAAGCCTTACATCAGTAGTAGGGAAAGTAATGGAAAAACTACTAAAATAAAGAGTTGTGGAATATCTTAAATCAAACAACTTACAGGATCCAAAACAGCATGGATTTACTGGTGGGAGATCATGCCAAACAAATCTTATTGACTTTTTTGACTCTGTGATGAAAATAATAGATCAAGGGGGAGCTGTAGATGTAGCATATCTAGACTTTAGTAAGGCATTTGACACTGTCCCACATCGCAGACTACTAAATAAACTTAAAAGTGTGGGGGTGGATTATAGAATAGTTAAATGGATAAGAACCTGGTTGCAGGATAGGAAACACAGTTGTAGTAAATGGAGTGCAATCTATGGAGGGAAATGTTACCAGTGGAGTACCCCAGGGATCTGTACTCGGACCAGTTCTCTTTAATATCTTTGTTGGTGACATTGCAAATGGTATTGAAGGGAAAATATGCCTTTTTGCAGATAATACAACTATATGCAACAGGGTAGACACACCAGGAGGGGTAAAACAAATGATTGATGACCTAGCTAGGCTTGAAAAATGGTCAAGAACATGGCAACTACAGTTTAATGCTAAAAAATGCAAAATCATGCACTTGGGTCTCAAAAACCCAAAGGCTAAATATAGTATCAAGGGTACTATAATGGAAACTACTGAGGAGGAAAGGGATTTAGGAGTCACTATTTCAAGTGACTTAAAGGCAGGAAAGCAATGCAACAAAGCAATGAGAAAGGCAAGTCAGATGCTTGGTTGCAAAGGGAGAGGAATCAGTAGCAGGAAAAGAGAAGTAATAATGCCACTGTATAGGTCATCTGGAATACTGTGTATAGTTCTGGAGACCATATCTCCAGAAGGATATAAATACATTAGAGAGTGTACAAAGAAGGGCAACTAAAATGGTGCATGGCCTACATCACAAAAACTTACCCGGAAAGGCTAAAAGATCTTAACATGTATAGTATGGAGGAGAGAAGGGAAAGGGGAAACATGATAGAAACTTTCAAATATACCAAAGGTTTTAACAAAGTTCAGGAGGGAAACATTTTTCAAAGGAAGAGAAGTATTAGAACTCGAGGACATACGCTGAAACTGGAGGGAGGCAGGTTCAGGGGAAATTTAAGGAAAATTATTTCACAGAAAGGGTAGTGGATAAGTGGAATAGCCTCCCATCAGAGGTGGTAGAGGCTAAGACTGTAGAGCAATTTAAACATGCTTGGGATAGGCATATGAATATCCTTACAAAGAATTAAGGTTCAAAAAGGGTTGCGATTACCTAAAGGATAAAAAAAAAAATGGGCAGACTAGATGGGCCTAGTGGTTCTTATCTGCCGTCAAATTCTATGTTTCTATGATCACACATCCACTGATAGGCTGCGGTGATTCTTTTATCTAGGCAAAGTGAATGAACACAATCCAGTAAACACTGCTTGTGCTGCAGTCTAACTGCATTAATCTGTGAATGACTTCACTGAACACAGGGATCATAACACAAGGTAGATAGAGTCTTCATTTTATTAACACGCATTTACTGGTTTACCGTCAGTGGGCGAAAACCTTCGTCACACAGCTGAATAATTTACTAAGTGCAATGTTACAACAAAATGAGATACGGAGGGTTTGTGACCTTAGAGAAATGAGAATTGTAACAGCGCACAGTGATTCCGTCTGCAGTGAGCTATTAATCAGCTTTCTTTCTACTCTGGTCTATTTCTTTTCTCTTCTGTAACCCACCCCCTCTACTGTCGTAATCTATAGTCGCAATAACAGTTCTGTTATGCTGGCTTTGATTTATTCATATAAAATATTTGTGTTCAATATGGAACTCTGTTAAGATTTGCGTTAATTTTATTTTTTTTATGTGAAAATGTATAAAGTATGTAATAAGTTCAACCATTTACTGCCTGCAAACTCGGTTTTGTTTAGTGTTGTTCCAGAAGGGTGTGAAAAAGTCCATTTGCTTGAAATGAATTTCCTGACTGAAAAGTGGCAATGGAATTCCACCCTGGATTTTTACTCCAGCACAGTGCATTAACCACCCTGGCATTTGTATTGTGTTTGCCCTCTAAACAGTCTACTGGTGGAAACTTTTCTGATCATGCAGTATGCTTACCACTCTTGCCGTGGGCAACCTGTTGTAAAGGGTGCACCTGAAAGCCAGATATAGAAACAAAGACTTTTGATGGCAGATAAGAACCACTTGGCCCATCTAGACTGCCCATGTACATGCACACACTTACGCACTAGGGTTTCATTTTTGTCAGGAGGCAATTAACTTACCAGTATATTTTTGGATTGTGGGGGGAAACCAGAGTACCAGAAGGGAAAACCACACAAGCACAGGGAGTATATACAAGTTACACACAGTTCGGTCCACGGAGCGAATTGAACCCATGACCTCAGTGCTTTGAGGCAGTAATGCTAACCATTACACCATCCATTCATTTGATGTGCAGAATTAATATATACTGTATGAGACTGATATCTCCATGAGGAAGTGTGTGGTTCCCTGATATTGTGTCAGCCCTCAATAAATAGCACAGTGTTTAGGCACCAGGCAAACGTTATGATAGTCAGGTTTTTCCACTACTGCCTCCTGGTCATCAATTTGTAAGTTTCTATGTTATATGTAAATTCAGCCAAAAAACTATTATTCCTGAATGTGCCTGCATTCTAATAGCATTAAGAAAATATTACTTTGTGGCTCATGCCTCAGTGTTGTCAATAGTTCCTACTGAATTGGTAGGTTACATTCTCAATTCAGCGTACAAAATGGCTGCCTCCGCTCTGTGTAGTCATTGTGCTTTTCTTCCCCTGTATATAATTATCAGTATGCAAGTAGATGAAATCATCTGTCAGGCTTTTCTTTTCTAGAATAAATAACTCTTTCTGTGATAGTCCGTAGTTTAGGGTTTCCATAATGTCTGTTATATTGTTTACTTACTTGTGCTGTTTCCCAAAAGTCCTGCAATTTTTTAAGAAAGTGGTAGTAACTACACCATATTTTTTTCTAACACAATGTTGCCATTGTTTGCCATTGCTTAGTACACTGAAAGGCCAAATAAATTCCAATATTACGCTGGAATGCTATTTGTAAGGTTTTATTATGAATTGAGACAGAAGGTAGGAAATTAAATTAGACAAAACTAGTATTTATTTTGTCTGTATAACATTAGCATAATTATTATTAATAATAATATTACCACCAACATAACCCCTTTGTCATGTTTTGGAGCGTAGGTACCACTTATGTACCCAAATCTTCCTACCTGCTCTTTTGGGTGTGATATACTGATCTGTATGGTTACCTCCTTTTTCACCTGAAAGTTACTGTGCGTGCCATAAATTTATAATAGACCCCATCCTTTCACCAGGGCCCAGATTTATCAAGCCTTGGAGAGTGATAAATTGCACGGTGATTAAGTACTAGCCAATCAGCTCCTAACTTCCATGTCACGGGCTGTGTTTGAAAAATGACAGTTAGGAGCTGATTGGTTGGTACTTGTGCTATTTATCACTCTCCAAGGCTTGATAAATTTGGGCGTTTTACTGTTTAGTGGTATTTGTATCTGTGCAATTTCAGAGGTGTTTATATGACTTTATCTTAAACTCTGGCAGAGTATACATGTGTGTCTCTGAACCGAATGAATTTCACTGTGACATTGTGTTGTCCCAGCTCATTGGAACAATGTTTTATAGCCTATGCATAGAATTTTCTGTTTAATTGGGGTTTTGTTTTTTTGCATGTTGCATAGGAAGGAGTTAAAATTCCTCAAGCTTTATTGTGCTGGTGGCATGGACAGCCTTCTTCCTGTCAGTGGACCACCTGTCGCAGAAACCCCCTCCCCCAACTCTCTCTTGTTATATCTCCTGTCTGATCACAGCAGGGCCTTGCTGGCACAAACCACAACACCGGGGTCTTATGCTCTCTACCTTCAGTGGTATACCCTTGTTGCAGGAGCTGCACGATCCTTCTGTCAGTGAATTCAAATCTCTGCCTTACATGCATAGAATGTACATCAGCAGCTTTTCTTTTATTTATTTATTTTATATATTCTAATTTGTTTCCAGAATCCATGTCACCGCTCCTTATATGGCAGTGATTTTTTCCTCTTTGCGTTTCCATGACAACAAGAGCACTGCACCATTCATTAGCTCAGGACCGAACTGCATCCCTACACCGCCTTTTGCGTCTCTCTCCGTGCTGTTCTGCACCGGCCCACTCCCATCTTGTGTGTTGCCCTCGGAGGAGGAGAGTAACGAGAATTGGGGACAGAAATACAAATTTTGATGCCCTCCGCAGCCTTGCTAAGAGAGGAGTGATAGCTGTGAGATCACAGGGAAGCAGAACAGATAGAGGGAGGGATGTGTTTGTAGGTTGAGCAGCAGAGCCTGCTGTGCTGGAGACACAGTATTGACTCTTGGGAGGTCAGAATTATCAGCCGGGACCCAGCTGGACTTGTAAGAAAAGAAAAAAAAACAAAATAAAAAAAGGCTGCTTATTAGTAACAGCAAAGCTGCTGCGGAAGTGCTATTGGAAGGAAAGAGGAGACCATGCTTTTCTAGAGCTTTGAATTGTCAGACTGCTTTATCTTCTGTCAATGTAAGTAATCTATGGAGGTCGGTGTAGCAATGTGTCAGTGTTGACTTCTAAGATGATGCCCAACTTGACATTTAGTGCATATTATATTTTGATTTATGTTGTGTTGCTGGTAATGAAATTATTGTATGTGAGCTGTCCCTTTAATCGTCCTTCGTTGCCATCTGTATTTCGTTGATTTTCTCTCTCTGTAACCACAGTATTGAGATAAGGTGGGTGGAATTTTAGCTTTAGGCTTCTCGGTAATAGAGGCCATCATGAGATAGGGAGCTTCTCAGTGGTTCCATGCTCCTGAGGACCAGAATGCAATGGGGTGCGGCATGTAGGAGTCTGGACTACAGCTATCAGACTTTGATCTGTCACTGGTTGTCTCTGCCTTAAATATTAAGATATTGATAACAGTGGCAGCGTTTTCGTCTTATCTACATTTTTTTAGTCCTAGATGGATTTTATTTTTTTAAATGTTTTCATAAATACTTTTATTTGTGTATTTTTTAAGTAGAAACCACCATAACTTTTTTTTATAATTATAGATTCCACCCCCCCCCCAAGTGTACACAGTTTTCATTAATCTTGGTAAATATTAACGTTTTGCTGCAAAAGTGAATGGTGTACGTATATTCACTAACACGTCATTCTGCATTATGGCTGAAATATAACCTTCATTCCTGCTTTATATCTCTTCTGTCTTTTGAAAAAAACATTACATCTATCAAATCTTGTTTTTCCAGTAGGCCCATTTATTGTCCCTTAAGAAATTAACTGATGATCAGGACCAAGATGATGACAGTGATTTATGTTTTAGGTTGCTGTTATCTGGCCATTCTCTACACTTATTTCAAGACGAGCAAGTAGTTTTAATTATCTCTGTGAAATTTGTTTTGGTGTTATTGTGACACATTTTACATCCTCAGCCTCAATTCTCACATAATTAGTGCTAATAAATCCAGCCATTTTTTTAGGCCTCTGACTTTAATCCGGTTTATGTTCAAAGGGAGATTTTGACTAGAATTGTTTTCGAAAAGACAGTACAAGCAGCATAATAACTAATGCATTTTCTGTCTACAGCTGAGAAAATGGCTGCCGTCAGTATCTATTTTGCATTTCCTTTTACAGTATGTAGTCTTACAAAAATGTCAAGGGTACAGAAAACAAACGAAGCAAGGTAAAGATGATAGGGGGAGGGAAAAAGACACAGACAAATTAGTCTACAAATATATATTAATATATAATATATATTAATATTGTAAATAAAAAATAATAATTAAAAAACACCTTTAAAAGTATATGGTTAAATAATGTCACATCAAGGAAACAGTGTCGGGTTTAATAAACTTGGTTATTTGGTTGTACCATTTTGTGTTATTCCTGTGTGAATACTATTAATTCTAATAGTTATATTTATTAATAGCAGTGGACATATGACCTACAAATAGGTAACCAAAAATAGCATTGGCAGCCATTTTGTAGGCTGAACCAATATTGTTTGTGTAATCTGCCTATCAGTTCACTAGTAAATTGATAGGCAGAATATTGGTACAACCCACAAAATGGCTGCCTCTACTATTGTATAGAATACTTGGTTTTATGCACAGTAGTGCAAAAATATACTGGTAGGTTGTCTCCCAATAAATTGAACCCTAGCGTAAATGCTTGTGCATGTACATGTGGTAAGGAATAAAGATTGTAAGCTCCACTGGGGCAGGGACTGATGTGAATGGCCAAATATTCTCTGTATAAATAACTGATAATAAATAAATACTAGTGCTACTTGTTTCACGCATTATCTTCCTAATTTTCAACATAACGCTTAACATCAGGAATTATTGAATTACATTTTATGTGGTGATTCCTTGCTAACATAATTCACCAGAGAGGTACTGAAGTGACTGGGCTTCTAGGGTTTGCAGAGATAGCAGGTGAGCAATACATTTGAAGGAAATAGCAAGTCATATAAATATATACTTAAAATGTTTATTTTCTTTCCTTTTATTTTTTTTTTTTTTTGCAGCCATGAACCATTTATGTGTTTTAGATCATGTCCAGTATATTGATAATGTCAAAATTATCCAAGTGATTGTAGGTTTGGTCTTTATGTACAGATAATGTTTATTAATTGTAATACATATTTTAGTTTTTCCAGGGTAATTTTTCAGTTGTGATAAAGCTGATAGGAACAGGCATTTATTTAGTCACTAAATGGTGTTTGTGCTGGTAAGTTTTATAGTGACATTGGGGGCAGTGCAATAGTCAATTTTTTTTCCTGCAATTTTGTTGCAGGATTTAAAGCAGCAATTTTGTAATTTAGTTTAAAGGCAAAATCAACAGGGTGACACTCCACTTATTACTAGCCATACCTCACTGAGTTGCTGTTCTTCTGCTGAGCCAACCTAGCCTTTTGAATCCTTCATAACTGTAGTACAGTATACCAAGAGTAAAGGTGTGTACACACAGTGAGATTTTCTTTCGATTTTGACTATATAGTCAAAATCGCAAGAAAAGTTAGTGCAGATTGCACGGTGAAAGCCATCTTGCGATCCCGATTCGATCCCGATGCGCGGTCCCGCCAGGTCGGCATCGCAAGAAAAGATGGACTGTGCAGGCAAGTCTTTCCTTGCTAGATTGGTGTACTATCTAGTTCATCTCCCATGTCAATGACATCTCACATAAGCCAAAATCTCACATAAGCCAAAATCGTAAGCACACATAGTCCATATCTCAAGAAAAGTTAGTCAAAATCGGTGGTGCTGGGCTCCGGGGAGTTCAAGGGAAATCGCAAGTGAAAATCGGGCATAGCAAGGATCTCACCGTGTGTACACACCCTAAGTACTGTGACCTTTATCCAGTTATTGACTTAATATAGTTAATGTTGGAATAATCCTTAGGACTGGCTGTTACATAGTTTTTGGTAATACATTAACTGGATACATGTGAGGTTTGTCAGAGATTTTTCAAAATTTGGTGTAAAATAATCCAAACAGATGTTAATGAGCCACACCCACACATTTAGTGTTAAAGGCAGGGAGAAGGGTTATGTATGTGTATTACTTGGATAAGCTATATAAGACAATTTTTTTTAGGGGGGGGGGTTCTGGGGCACTTTGAAAATTTTCTGCCACAAACGAGCCTAAGTACCACGTTCCCTCGCCAGTATCGGTCAAGGTGCCTCGCTCCGCTACCACTGTAGTTACTAGGTTACTATTCCCAATCATAGTCCATGTGGATGGTAAAGTATGAACACGTTGACATTTTTTTTTCTACTTGTGTCTACCATATGTAGGTCGACCTTTTTACCATATCAACCTTATGAACTGTCTGCCTTTTACATGTCGACCTTTTGACCCTTTGACCTAATGAATGTCTACTATTAGTCGTGGACCTATTGACTGTAGACTTTTTTAGTGTAGATCTATAGTCTGGATACCATTTTATAGACCATTGTAAGCACATGTAGCAGAGATTAAAGTTCATATTATCTGTCCCTTTTGCCTTCCTTCCCCATTGAAAATGGACAATCCAGGTTAGTTCACCAGAGTTATATGAACATTTACATTTTATATCGTAAAAGTACTTATTTACAGTAAATCAACAACTTGTTTTGGAGCTTGAGGTTTTATGGAAATTGAGCAAAATTGTTGTATAACTTGTAGCAAGCTACGAATAATACCAGCATTGCATTGGCTTTCTGAAACGTTCCTCTCACTGGCATATAAACCCTGCGTGACTCCCTAAGGGGGTACTTTTCCACGCATCTTCAGGCATAGGTGGTCATTCCGAGTTGATCGCTCGCTAGCAGTTTTTAGCAGCTGTGCAAACGCTATGCCGCCTCCCACTGGGAGTGTATTTTAGCTTAGCAGAAGGGCGAACGAATGGATCGCAGAGCGGCTACAAAGTTTTTTTGTGCAGTTTCAGAGTAGCTCAAAACCTACTCGACGCTTGCGATCACTTTAGACTATTCAGTTCCTGTTTTGACGTCACAAACCCGCCCAGCGTTCGCCCAGCCACGCCTGCGTTTTTCCTTGCACGCCTGCATTTTTCCGAACACTCCCTGAAAACGGTCAGTTGACACCCAGAAACGCCCACTTCATGTCAATCACACTGCGGCCACCAGTGCGACTGAAATGCTTCGCTAGACCCTGTGCAAAACGACATCGTTCATTGTGCTCGTACGAAGCGCGTGCCCATTGCGCCGCATACGCAGGCGCAGAACAGCCGTTTTTAAGCCTGATCGCTGCACTGCGAACAACTGCAGCTAGTGATCAACTCGGAATGACCACCATAATCGGGTGTTCACGTGTGGGGATAACCCATTGATTCTGCAGTTTTCCCGGAATCCGTTTGTTTCCACGTGGTAAAAAAAGGCTATTTAATTGTATAGCCTTTCCCAATGACGCACAGTAATTGCCAAACAGTTGGCCGCGTGGTAAACCTCGTGGCTGATTGAATATGCCGTCCGTGTCTGTTGATATAATAAAACCTAGTGGAATTCTAGTGCTCTACAGATATGGGGGTATATGCAATTGCGGTCGAATTCCCGAAAATGTCGAAAAACGGGACATTTTCGCCAAAAAAAATTCGACCATGCAATACAGTACTTTTCGCCAAAAAAACGGCCATTCCAAATTCGACTTTTTGAAATTCGACATTTGTCAAATTCGACATTTCTGCAATGGTACAAATGCGGCATTTCGACAAAAGTATATTCAATTGAAAATTGTAAATTTGACAACAGTGCTTTTAGACAGTAAATTCGTCATTTTCAATCCGCCACACTTTGCTGGCGGAATCTAATAAAAAAAATTAAAAACATGTTTTTTTTGTGTTTTTTTAATTGGTAATAGCATATCTATTTATATTGGAAGGGATTAGGTACTTGGTTTGTCTATTTAGGAGGCACAAGTATTATTTATATATTTAAAAAAATATATATATTTCTCTGACGTCCTAAGTGGATGCTGGGGACTCAGTCAGGACCATGGGGAATAGCGGCTCCGCAGGAGACAGGGCACAAAAGTAAAAGCTTTAGGATCAGGTGGTGTGCACTGGCTCCTCCCCCTATGACCCTCCTCCAAGCCTCAGTTAGGTTTTTGTGCCCGGCCGAGAAGGGTGCAATCTAGGTGGCTCTCCTAAAGAGCTGCTTAGAGTAAAAGTTTTATTAGGTTTTTTATTTTCAGTGAGTCCTGCTGGCAACAGGCTCACTGCAACGAGGGACTTAGGGGAGAAGAAGTGAACTCACCTGCGTGCAGGATGGATTGGCTTCTTAGGCTACTGGACACTAGCTCCAGAGGGACGATCACAGGTACAGCCTGGATGGGTCACCGGAGCCGCGCCGCCGACCCCCTTGCAGATGCTGAAGAGAGAAGAGGTCCAGAAATCGGCGGCTGAAGACTTCTCAGTCTTCATGAGGTAGCGCACAGCACTGCAGCTGTGCGCCATTGCTCTCAGCACACTTCACACCAACGGTCACTGAGGGTGCAGGGCGCTGGGGGGGGCGCCCTGGGCAGCAATGAAAGTACCTATACTGGCTAAAAATACATCACATATAGCCTCTGGGGCTATATGGATGTATTTAACCCCTGCCAGGTTGTCAGAAAAACGGGAGAAGAAGCCCGCCGAAAAGGGGGCGTGGCCTATTCTCCTCAGCACACAGCGCCATTTTCCCTCACAGAACTGCTGGTGGGAAGGCTCCCAGGCTCTCCCCTGCACTGCACTACAGAAACAGGGTTAAAACAGAGAGGGGGGGCACTTATTTGGCGATATGCTTATATATTAAGATGCTATAAGGGAAAACACTTATATAAAGGTTGTCCCTGTATAATTATAGCGTTTTTGGTGTGTGCTGGAAAACTCTCCCTCTGTCTCCCCAAAGGGCTAGTGGGGTCCTGTCCTCTATCAGAGCATTCCCTGTGTGTGTGCTGTGTGTCGGTACGTGTGTGTCGACATGTATGAGGACGATGTTGGTGAGGAGGCGGAGCAATTGCCTGTAATGGTGATGTCACTCTCTAGGGAGTCGACACCGGAATGGATGGCGTATTTAGGGAATTACGTGATAATGTCAACACGCTGCAAGGTCGGTTGACGACATGAGACGGCCGGCAAACAAATTAGTACCTGTCCAGGCGTCTCAAACACCGTCAGGGGCTTTAAAACGCCCATTTACCTCAGTCGGTCGACACAGACACAGACACGGACACTGACTCCAGTGTCGACGGTGAAGAAACAAACGTATTTTCCTTTAGGGCCACACGTTACATGTTAAGGGCAATGAAGGAGGTGTTACATATTTCTGATACTACAAGTACCACAAAAAAGGGTATTATGTGGGGTGTGAAAAAACTACCTGTAGTTTTTCCTGAATCAGATAAATTAAATGAAGTGTGTGATGATGCGTGGGTTTCCCCCGATAGAAAATTATTGGCGGTATACCCTTTCCCGCCAGAAGTTAGGGCGCATTGGGAAACACCCCTTAGGGTGGATAAGACGCTCACACGCTTATCAAGTGGCGTTACCGTCTCCAGATACGGCCGCCCTCAAGGAGCCAACTGATAGGAGGCTGGAAAATATCCTAAAAAGTATATACACACATACTGGTGTTATACTGCGACCAGCGATCGCCTCAGCCTGGATGTGCAGCGCTGGGGTGGCTTGGTCGGATTCCCTGACTGAAAATATTGATACCCTTGACAGGGACAGTATTTTATTGACTATAGAGCATTTAAAGGATGCATTTCTATATATGCGAGATGCACAGAGGGATATTTGCACTCTGGCATCAAGAGTAAGTGCGATGTCCATATCTGCCAGAAGATGTTTATGGACACGACAGTGGTCAGGTGATGCAGATTCCAAACGGCACATGGAAGTATTGCCGTATAAAGGGGAGGAGTTATTTGGGGTCGGTCCATCGGACCTGGTGGCCACGGCAACAGCTGGAAAATCCACCTTTTTTACCCCAAGGTCACATCTCAGCAGAAAAAGACACCGTCTTTTCAGCCTCAGTCCTTTCGTCCCCATAAGGGCAAGCGGGCAAAAGGCCAGTCATATCTGCCCAGGGATAGAGGAAAGGGAAGAAGACTGCAGCAGGCAGCCCATTCCCAGGAACAGAAGCCCTCCACCGCTTCTGCCAAGTCCTCAGCATGACGCTGGGGCCGTACAAGCGGACTCAGGTGCGGTGGGGGGTCGTCTCAAGAGTTTCAGCACGCAGTGGCCTCACTCGCAAGTGGACCCCTGGATCCTACAAGTAGTATCCCAGGGGTACAGATTGGAAATTCGAGACGTCTCCCCCTCGCAGGTTCCTGAAGTCTGCTTTACCAACGTCTCCCTCCGACAGGGAGGCAGTATTGGAAACAATTCACAAGCTGTATTCCCAGCAGGTGATAATCAAAGTACCCCTCCTACAACAAGGAAAGGGGTATTATTCCACACTATATTGTGGTACTGAAGCCAGACGGCTCGGTGAGACCTATTCTAAATCTGAAATATTTGAACACTTACATACAAAGGTTCAAATCAAGATGGAGTCACTCAGAGCAGTGATAGCGAACCAGGAAGAAGGGGACTATATGGTGTCCCTGGACATCAGGGATGCTTACCTCCATGTCCCAATTTGCCCTTCTCACCAAGGGTACCTCAGGTTCGTGGTACATAACTGTCACTATCAGTTTCAGACGCTGCCGTTTGGATTGTCCACGGCACCCCGGGTCTTTACCAAGGTAATGGCCGAAATGATGATTCTTCTTCAAAGAAAATGGACGATCTCCTGATAAGGGCAAGGTCCAGAGAACAGTTGGAGGTCGGAGTAGCACTATCTCAAGTAGTTCTACGACAGCACGGGTGGATTCTAAATATTCCAAAATCGCAGCTGTTTCCGACGACACGTCTGCTGTTCCTAGGGATGATTCTGGACACAGTCCAGAAAAGGGTGTTTCTCCCGGAGAAGAAAGCCAGGGAGTTATCCGAGCTAGTCAGGAACCTCCTAAAACCAGGAAAAGTGTCAGTGCATCATTGCACAAGGGTCCTGGGAAAAATGGTGGCTTCTTACGAAGCGATTCCATTCGGCAGATTTCACGCAAGAACTTTTCAGTGGGATCTGCTGGAAAAATGGTCCGGATCGCATCTTCAGATGCATCAGCGGATAACCCTGTCTCCAAGGACAAGGGTGTTTCTTCTGCGGTGGCTGCAGAGTGCTCATCTACTAAAGGGCCGCAGATTCGGCATTCAGGACTGGGTCCTGGTAACCACGGATGCCAGCCTGAGAGGCTGGGGAGCAGTCACACAGGGAAAAAATTTCCAGGGAGTGTGATCAAGTCTGGAGACTTCTCTCCACATAAATATACTGGAGCTAAGGACAATTTACAATGCTCTAAGCTTAGCAAGACCTCTGCTTCAAGGTCAGCCGGTATTGATCCAGTGGGACAACATCACGGCAGTCGCCCACGTAAACAGACAGGGCGGCACAAGAAGCAGGAGGGCAATGGCAGAAACTGCAAGGATTCTTCGCTGGGCGGAAAATCATGTGATAGCACTGTCAGCAGTGTTCATTCCGGGAGTGGACAACTGGGAAGCAGACTTCCTCAGCAGGCACGACCTCCACCCGGGAGAGTGGGGACTTCATCGGGAAGTCTTCCACATGATTGTGAACCGTTGGGAAAGACCAAAGGTGGACATGATGGCGTCCCGCCTGAACAAAAAACTGGACAGGTATTGCGCCAGGTCAAGAGACCCTCAGGCAATAGCTGTGGACGTTCTGGTAACACTGTGGGTGTACCAGTCGGTGTATGTGTTCCCTCCTCTGCTTCTCATACCCAAGGTACTGAGAATTATAAGACGTAGAGGAGTAAGAACTATACTCGTGGCTCCGGATTGGCCAAGAAGGACTTGGTACCCGGAACTTCAAGAAATGCTCACAGAGGACTCATGGCCTCTGCCGCTAAGAAGGGACTTGCTTCAGCAAGTACCATGTCTGTTCCAAGACTTACCGCGGCTGCGTTTGACGGCATGGCGGTGGAACGCCGGATCCTAAGGGAAAAAGGCATTCCGGAAGAGGTCATTCCTACCCTGGTCAAAGCCAGGAAGGAGGTGACCGCACAACATTATCACCACATGTGGCGAAAATATGTTGCGTGGTGTGAGGCCAGGAAGGCCCCACGAAGAAATTTCAACTCGGTTGATTCCTGCATTTCCTGCAAACAGGAGTGTCTATGGGCCTCAAATTGGGGTCCATTAAGGTTCAAATTTCGGCCCTGTCAATTTTCTTCCAGAAAGAATTGGCTTCAGTTCCTGAACTCCAGAAGTTTGTCAAGGGAGTACTGCATATACAACCCCCTTTTGTGCCTCCAGTGGCACTGTGGGATCTCAACGTAGTTCTGGGATTCCTCAAATCACATTGGTTTAAACCGCTCAAATCTGTGGATTTGAAATATCTCACATGAAAAGTGACCATGCTGTTGGCCCTGGCCTCGGCCAGGCGAGTGTCAGAATTGGCGGCTTTGTCTCACAAAGCCCATATCTGATTGTCCATTCGGACAGGGCAGAGCTGCGGACTCGTCCCCAGTTTCTCCCTAAGGTGGTGTCAGCGTTTCACCTGCACCAGCTTATTGTGGTACCTGCGGCTACTAGGGACTTGGAGGACTCCAAGTTGCTAGATGTTGTCAGGGCCCTGAAAATATAGGTTTCCAGGACGGCTGGAGTCAGGAAAACTGACTTGCTGTTATCCTGTAGGCACCCAAAAAACTGGGTGCTCTTGCTTCTAAGCAGACGATTGCTAGTTGGATGTGTAGTACAATTCAGCTTGCACATTCTGTGGCAGGCCTGCCACAGCCAAAATATGTAAATGCCCATTCCACAAGGAAGGTGGGCTCATCTTGGGCGGCTGCCCGAGGGGTCTCGGCTTTACAACTTTGCCGAGCTGCTACTTGGTCAGGGGCACACTCTGGCTGAGGAGGACCTGGAGTTCTCTCATTCGGTGCTGCAGAGTCATCCGCACTCTCCCGCCCGTTTGGGAGCTTTGGTATAATCCCCATGGTCCTGACGGAGTCCCCAGCATCCACTTAGGACGTCAGAGAAAATAAGAATTTACTTACCGATAATTCTATTTCTCGTAGTCCGTAGTGGATGCTGGGCGCCCATCCCAAGTGCGGATTGTCTGCAATACTTGTACATAGTTATTGTTACAAAAATCGGGTTATTATTGTTGTGAGCCATCTTTTCAGAGGCTCCGCTGTTATCATGCTGTTAACTGGGTTCAGATCACAGGTTGTACAGTGTGATTGGTGTGGCTGGTATGAGTCTTACCCGGGATTCAAAATCCTTCCTTATTGTGTACGCTCGTCCGGGCACAGTATCCTAACTGAGGCTTGGAGGAGGGTCATAGGGGGAGGAGCCAGTGCACACCACCTGATCCTAAAGCTTTTACTTTTGTGCCCTGTCTCCTGCGGAGCCGCTATTCCCCATGGTCCTGACGGAGTCCCCAGCATCCACTACGGACTACGAGAAATAGAATTATCGGTAAGTAAATTCTTATTTTTTTTTTAATGGAATGGTGTAAAAATCAGAAAAAAATTGCGTGGGGTCCCCCCTCCTAAGCATAACCAGCCTCGGGCTCTTTGAGCCGGTCCTGGTTGCCAAAATACGGGGGGGGAAATGACAGGGGATCCCCCGTATTTTAACAACCAGCACCGGGCTCTGCGCCTGGTCCTGGTGCAAAAAATACGGGGGACAAAAAGAGTAGGGGTCCCCCGTATTTTTTGTACCAGCATCGGGCACTAGCTGGACAGATAATGCCACAGCCGGGGGTCACTTTTATACAGCGCCCTGCGGCCGTGGCATTAAATACCCAACTAGTCACCGCTGGCCGGGGTACCCTGGAGGAGTGGGGACCCCTTCAATCAAGGGGTCCCCCCCCCAGCCACCCAACGGCCAGGGGTGAAGCCCGAGGCTGTCCCGCCCCCCCATCCAAGGGCTGCGGATGGGGGACTGATAGCCATGTGTAAAAATGTAAGAATATTGTTTTTTGCAGAAGAACTACAAGTCCCCGCAAGCCGGTACTTGGAGAACCACAAGTACCAGCATGCAGGGGGAAAACGGGCCCGCTGGTACCTGTAGTTCTACTGCAAAAAAAATACCCAAATAAAAACAGGACACAGACACCGTGAAAGTATAACTTTATTACATACATGCCGACACACATACTTACCTATGTTGACACGCCGACTCTGGACTCGTCTCCAATGTCGACGTCCGGGTACCTGAAAATAAAATTATACTCACCTGATCCAGTGTCCAGTTCTTTTATTATAATCCACGTACTTGGCAAAACAAAAAAACGCATTTATCCGAACCAGACGGACTGAAAGGGGTCCCATGTTAACACATGGGACCCCTTTCCCCGAATGCAGAGACCCCCCGTGAGTACTTTCACAGAGGGTCCCTTCAGCCAATCAGGAAGCGCCACTTCGTGGCACTCTACTGATTGGCTGTATGCGCGTCGGAGCTGTCAGACGCGCATCGCACAGCCCCCTCCATTATCTTCAATGGTGGGAACTTTGCAGTCAGCGGTGAGGTCACCTGTCGACCTAGTTACTGTCGACCAATAGTGGTCGACCTAGACATTGTCGACCTAGTTACTGTCGACTTTCAGTCCGGATCCCGCAAATTTGTTAGCAGGTGGGCAAAACCATATGCACTGCAGGTGTGGCAGATATAACATTTGCAGAGAGAGTTAGATTTGGGTGGGTTATATTGTTTCTGTGCAGGGTAAATACTGGCTGCTTTATTTTTACACTACAATTTAGATTTCCGTTTGAACACACCCCACCAAAATCTAACTCTCTCTGCACATATTACATGTGCCCCCCTGCAGTACACATGGTTTTGCCCAAGTGCTAACAAATTTGTTGCTATGATCAGGTCTGAATTACCCCCTTTATCTCCGTCCACTTTACCTCTCTCCAAGACTTCGTAAATTGACCCCTCAATGCTTTTAGTCAAGAAACTGTGTTTTTTTTAAATAAAGTGCATTCTGAAAGACATTTTGTAATATTGTAATAGTTCTAATTATGGAATGTGGTAAAATACAGATGGTCAGAATCACGTCGCATACCAGAGGTTAGTACGGGTGTTAGAATTAGGCACATGGGGGAGGTTTAGGTTTAGTCTGTGGGAAAAAGGGGGGGGTGTTAATGTTGGGATGCGGGGGGGGGGGGGGGGGTGTCAGGGGAGGGTTAAGGTTAGGCTGCGGGAGGCGGAGGTTATGATTATGCTGGAAAACAGATAATGGTTGTTCATCCAAACATTGGTTGAATCCAGTTGTTTAACAAATTTATCCGATTAATCATTTTTGTCCGCTTCCAGTGTTTGGGAGCAAATAGTGGAATGTAATTTTGATCCCATACATTACCACATTTTTGTTTCCACCTGACAGATTGGACAGATAAATTGGAGGTGGAGGTTAGGGTTAAGCTGCGGTAAGGGGCGGTTAAGGGTGGGGTAAAAATATGAATGGTGCCCAACTGCCCATACACTTGTGAGATTATCGGTACTAGCCTTCGATTTCGACTGGATGTGTGAGAGAAATCTGGGGATTGTATGCACATTTTAGGTACCTTTCGACGCGATGCGCGGGCACGCCGGTCGAATCTCGCGTCTCAAGATATGTGCTCCACTTAATATTTATCGAATCGCAGTGCGATCGCAATGTGTTTGTAAAAACACATGCTATATATCGCACTGCGATGGGCACCCGCAAGGAGCGGCCAGAGGCCGCTCCCACTCGGCTGTGACGTGCCCATCACGTGATTACCATGCGATCTATCGCATGATCGCATGGTAATCACTTTGGCAGTTCAGGTGCGATTTCATCGCACCTGAACTGCTGGTGCGATGCCCCGCGATGTCGCGTCGCAGGGCATCGTTCAAGTGTATGGGCACCATTACCAGGATGTATCGGGATCCCGACTGCCGGTATATCGTACCCAACCCAGGATTAATTCTTTTGATATTATGGGTAATTTTACTAAAATGGGAGTTCTATTTAAGATGGGATGTTGCCCATAGCAACAAATCGGATTCCAGGTATTATCTTCTGGAAGGTGATAGATAAATTAGAAGTAGAATCTGATTGGTTGCTGTGGGCAACATCTCATCTTAAATAGAACTCCCATCCTAGTAAATTAATTTACCCCTATATGTATATGTTTTGTGTTTTATCTTTTTATCGATTTAAAAAAATATATATTATTATTTTTACTACCAATTTAATGTTTAATGTTCCTTCTGTCTCTGCCTCAGACATCCAATCTGTTTTAGTTTTTTATTTGGTTCAGCTTGTTCTTATACCTTACTCCTACTTTATTTTTTCCTCTGTACACGTCTTCTGTCAGGGCACTTCATGTTACCAATGTACATGAAGCTGTCCCCAGTTTAGTTATCCAGTGCCTGGGTTTATTTCAAGGGCCTGTATATTCTAATACAGTACATTAATGTCCTTGAGACCTGCAATACTTTGTAAAGCAACGTGTGTTGTAGTGCTCTTTAACATTTATATTGTCAGACCTTTCCACATTACCTCAGTGTCATTTCTCAGATGGCTTATTGCAGGCATTCACATCTCTGTGTAATAGTGAATTTTATGGGGTGTAATAATAATTTGAATATTATTGTTGCAATTACTACTTTTACTTAACTGATTGCAAGAATTCTGTAAACAGCTCCTATCTCACCAGATCACAATGATCCAATAGTATTGATGAAGAATGAAACTGGGCACATGCCTTGTAATGCCATTTACGGGTCATCAGCCAAAGAGTGGTCATTTCATAGGTGAAAATGATGGTACCAAAACTACTAACGTGAGCAGTTTAATAATCCAGACGTTTGGTGGTTACTACTCTCACATGATCAGAATTTATTGATAAGGCTTAGACTTTAAAATGACTTTTTGTACATTGCGACGTTGTCAGAATGTCAGTGTGAAGGCTGTGTACTGGGTGGGGTGGGGGTTAGGGTAGGCACTAGTGGGAGGGGAGGGTCTGAGTTATGGATAATGGGGTATACTCGCAAGAACCGCTGCTCCGTCAGATGTAAACTCATATGACTACCGGCTCCCAGAAGCTGCCGCAGCAGCTGTTGGTAGCATGTAAGTAACCACTGGGCCACCAGGGACAATATGTCGATATTTCATCAATGTCTGCATGATGAATGTTGACGTGGTCATTGTTGACATAATGACCATGTAGACATTCTCATGTTGACATTAAGAATGTCAACATATACAGCAAAGATTAACACTATAGCATACAAAAACTCTTTATAAAGTATCAGCCGTCTCTATACATTTTGATGAGGTGATAGAATGGTAAGTACCATGGCTGTGGTATGATATGTCAACATGTAAACATTGATGAAATGTCGCATATTGTCCCTGGGAGCCTAGCAGTGACTTACCTGCTCCTGACAGTTGCAGCAGCTATAGCGGCATCTTCCTGTTCCAGCAGTCATGTAAGTGTGACTTCCTGCACATACATCTGCTAGAACAGTGGTACCGGTGACACTAACCTTTCCCCATTGCCTAACCCGAATGTCAATATTCTGAAAATGTGGACATGTTGCCTGTCAACTTTTTGACAATGTCAATACTATTAAATTCCAGCTAATGACTACATCCCATTGTTAATCAACATTTATATTCTATGTCTGTCTGTCTGTTTTTACCCAGTTTTGTTCTATTACTGTTGTTCTAATTGTAATGCACAACGGAATATGCTGCGCTATACAAGAAACTGTAAATAAATAAATATTCCCAGCCAATTACTTTAAGTGCTTCATAGAGGAATAATTTGTTTACGCGTCTCCTACAACCACAAACATGAAGCCATTTTATGATTGGAGACCAAATGTATTCTGTCAATTAACTAGGAACGTGACCTCACGGAGGTGTAATGTTCCACAATGATGTTCTACTGATTACTATTGTTGCAGCATACAGAATAGTTTCTTCCCTGTGACTGGACATTGATTATACTTTAAGATTAGTTTAAAAGTTGTCGGAGACCAACTGGCTGCTGGTGTGACCAGTACCCCCTTCTAGTGTTCTTTTATGATGGCAGGCTAGCTTATAAGAACTTTTATGTAGTGTAGCGGCACCTGTGGAATAAAATATGGTTCATTTAAAATGTTTACACTCTTTTGAGAGGGTTTAAGATAACCTGCAACATGTAGAGTAGATATATTTGGCAGCCGTTGTCTCACCCTACCTGTCCCTGCACTGTTGTTCCGGAAGCCGCTGATAGCCGCGTGCTGCGGCTCTGATCTTCTTTCCTGTGCGGCGGCTGGCGGGGCTGACGGCGCTCTGAGTCCCGCTGCATTCAGCGGGCTACGGGCAGTGTGACGTCAGTTTGGGATCCAGACGTGGCTGGCGCTGCTGTACGTGATGCGGCCGATGCTTACAACAAAACTGGAGAGGTGGAAATTTATCTCTCTTGAAGTTCATATAGTTGTTTATTTAAATGTTTTATTTAATGTAGTTTACAAATAATTATTTAAAAATATTTAAATATTCTATTATGCACATCTGCAGAATGGATCTCTTCGTCAATAACTGGGGGACACAGTGGGTCGGCGCGGTTGCATGTGATCTGACCGTGCCAGTGAAGTGGTTAATAAATAAGCATCTTTATGTATCAGAACATGTATTTGGGTGCCCAGCTACCATATTACATATTTGTTTGTCTTTCATCTGTTTAACTTTTTTTGTGTAGGTTTGTATAGCTACACACATACACTTGTATAGATGCCTACATAGGTATATTTGTGGTTTTGTTTTGGATAGGCATGTATATTTATAGCAACATGTCTCGGTACTGTGCCATGATATGTGTACGTGTGCTGTGGTAGTTTTGGATTAATCAGTATATTTAGAATAGTACAGTAAATTTCCGTTTGTAGATTTATGTCTTGTGTTTGCAGTAAACAAATGATTTTTCCCTGTATCTGCATGGATTTCTAGTGGTGGTACACTTAGGGGTACCTTCTTATTATTGGTGTTTGTTTTCCCAGTACCCGGCACAGCAGCCAGGTCTTACTGGGTGATGCATCTCACTTCTTTTGCCTTAGGGGCCTACTGCAGTCTCTCTGAGCTAATTAGTGACAATAAAGCTGCTTAATGTTTCAGGACACAGTGAAGAATGATAAGCCATGGAGTGTGAGGGACAAAAGCAACACAAGCTTCAACAACTGCAGAACATGTAGCACATTTATTCCGACAATGACACCAAGAGAAATTGTATCTTTAGAAAATAGATACATCTACCCTTTTCAAAGATGTGTACATTAGACACAACTGTAAAGATGGCAGGTAGTAGTATTAAAAAGTTGTTACATAACAAGGTCACCATGTTATCAGTCAACTTAGTACATACACCCATATTGCTGGTTACTTGCCCTTGGGGTGTCTTGATTTAGGTCAGGGCTAGAATGGAGGCCCTGTACATGTGACGGGGAGGAATGTATAGAGAAGAGGGAATGAGATGTAGGTGGAATTATTGGTGCAGTAAAAGAAGTGAGTGGGCAGAGATTAGTATAATAAGGGCTGCAGACTGCAGTTGCTTTGTGGATGCGGAAAGCACTGTGTTAACCTCTAAAGGGACCACTAGGCTGTAAGCTCTCTGGCACTGGCTTCCTTATATATGCCTGTGCACCTGATTTGTTGTTGCGCATTACGGAGCGGAATGAAACACTTGATCCTGAAGCCCAATGCAAATGATTACTTCTGTTATCTGCCATGTGGGTTAAGGAGGGATGATAATTAATCCTAATATATCCTGTCTTTTATTAATACACAAGAATACTATTGTTTACAGAGAGATACACTCTTAAATGATGCTAATATGTGTATTAACTCTTGTAAATATCTGAATAAACAATGAGCTCTGATGTCATCACTTTATTAAAAAAACGTGTGTAATGAAAAATATCCCACCTCTTTTATTTTGTATATTAGAAATCCTCTATGATTTCTGTGAGCTGTTATATCCTATGTCTGTATACATTGTGATACAGTTTCTATTATTATCATTAACCCTGGTCAGGTCATCTGTGCAAGTGTTCTAGGATATGTCTGCATAGAGTTCAGTAGAGCTATATTGTGATTATATCCAGTAACTAGGGGGGAGATTTATCAAACCTTGGAGAGAGATAAAGTACCAACCAATTAGCTTCTGCCATTTTGCATTCTTTAAACATAGAAACATAGAATTTGACGGCAGATAAGAACCACTTGGCCCATCTAGTCTGCCCCTTTTTTATTTTATCCTTTAGGCAATCTCAACCCTTTTTTAACCTTGATTCTTTGTAAGGATATTCATATGCCTGTCCCAAGCATGTTTAAATTGCCCCACAGTCTTAGCCTCTACCACCTCTGATGGGAGGCTATTCCACTTATCCACTACCCTTTCTGTGAAGTAATTTTTCCTTAAATTTCCCCTGAACCTCCCCCCCTCCAGTCTCAATGTATGCCCTCGAGTTCTAATACTTCTTTTCCTTTGAAGAATGTTTCCCTCCTGAACTTTGTTAAGACCCTTTATATATTTGAAAGTTTCTATCATGTCTCCCCTTTCCCTTCTCTCCTCCAAACTATACATGTTAAGATCTTTTAGCCTTTCCGGGTAAGTTTTGTGATGTAGGCCATGCACCATTTTAGTTGCCCTTCTTTGTACACTCTCTAATGTATTTATATCCTTCTGAAGATAGGGTCTCCAGAACTGGACACAGTATTCCAGATGGGGCCGTACCAATGACCTATACAGTGGCATTATCACTTCTTTTTTCCTGCTACTGATTCCTCTCCCTATGCAACCAAGCATCTGACTTGCCTTTCTCATTGCTTTGTTGCATTGCTTTCCTGCCTTCAAGTCACTTGAAATAGTGACTCCTAAATCTCTTTCCTCCTCAGTCGTTTCCATTATAGTACCCTTGATACTATACTTAGCCTTTGGGTTTTTTAGACCCAAGTGCATGATTTTGCATTTTTTAGCATTAAACTGTAGTTGCCACGTTCTTGACCATTTCTCAAGCCTACCTAGGTCATTAATCATTTGTTTGACCCCTCCCGGTGTGTCTACCTTGTTGCATATCTTTGTATCATCTGCAAAAAGGCATATCTTCTCTTCAATACCATCTGCAATGTCACCAACAAAGATATTAAAGAGAACTGGACCAAGTACAGATCCCTGGGGTACTCCACTGGTAACATTTCCCTCCATAGATTGCACTCCATTAACTACGACTGTCTGTTTCCTATCCTGCAACCAGGTTCTTATCCATTTAACTGATTTATAATCCACCCCCAGGCTTTCAAGTTTATTTAGCAGTCTGCGATGTGGGACAGTGTCAAATGCCTTACTAAAGTCTAGATATGCTACATCTACAGCTCCCCCTTGATCTATTATTTTCATCACAGAGTCAAAAAAGTCAATAAGATTTGTTTGGCATGATCTCCCACCAGTAAATCCATGCTGTTTTGGATCCTGTAAGTTGTTTGATTTAAGATATTCCACTACTCTTTCTTTTAATAGTTTTTCCATTACTTTCCCTACTACTGATGTAAGGCTTACTGGTCTGTAGTTACTTGCTTCTTCCTTGCTTCCACTTTCTCTAACGTCCTAAGTGGATGCTGGGGACTCCGTAAGGACCATGGGGAATAGCGGCTCCGCAGGAGACTGGGCACATCTAAAGAAAGCTTTAGGACTATCTGGTGTGCACTGGCTCCTCCCCCTATGACCCTCCTCCAAGCCTCAGTTAGATCTCTGTGCCCGAACGAGAAGGGTGCACACTAGGGGCTCTCCTGAGCTTCTTAGTGAAAGTTTTAGTTTAGGTTTTTTATTTTCAGTGAGACCTGCTGGCAACAGGCTCACTGCATCGAGGGACTAAGGGGAGAAGAAGCGAACTCACCTGCGTGCAGAGTGGATTGGGCTTCTTAGGCTACTGGACATTAGCTCCAGAGGGATGATCACAGGCCCAGCTTGGATGGGTCCCAGAGCCGCGCCGCCGGCCCCCTTACAGAGCCAGAAGGCAGAAGAGGTCCGGAAAATCGGCGGCAGAAGACGTCCTGTCTTCAACAAGGTAGCGCACAGCACTGCAGCTGTGCGCCATTGCTCTCAGCACACTTCACACTCCGGTCACTGAGGGTGCAGGGCGCTGGGGGGGGCGCCCTGAGACGCAATAATAAACACCTTGGATGGCAAAAAATGCATCACATATAGCTCCTGGGCTATATGGATGCATTTAACCCCTGCCAAAATACATAAAAAAACGGGAGATAGGCTCCGCCCCCTTATCGGCGGCCTTATCTCCTCAGCACACTGGCGCCATTTTCCCTCACAGCTCCGTTGGAGGGAAGCTCCCTGGCTCTCCCCTGCAGTCACTACACTACAGTAAGGGTTAAAAAAGAGAGGGGGGCACAAATTAGGCGCAGTATTAACTATACAGCAGCTATAAGGGGAAAAACACTTATATAAGGTTATCCCTGTGTATATATATATATATATATATATATATAGCGCTCTGGTGTGTGCTGGCAAACTCTCCCTCTGTCTCCCCAAAGGGCTAGTGGGGGTCCTGTCCTCTATCAGAGCATTCCCTGTGTGTGTGCGCTGTATGTCGGTACTTTTGTGTCGACATGTATGAGGAGAAAAATGATGTGGAGACGGAGCAGATTGCCTGTAATAGTGATGTCACCCCCTAGGGGGTCGACACCTGAGTGGATGAACTGTTGGAAGGAATTACGTGACAGTGTCAGCTCTGTATAAAAGACAGTGGTTGACATGAGACAGCCGGCTACTCAGCTTGTGCCTGTCCAGACGTCTCATAGGCCGTCAGGGGCTCTAAAGCGCCCGTTACCTCAGATGGCAGATATAGACGCCGACACGGATACTGACTCCAGTGTCGACGGTGAAGAGACAAATGTGACTTCCAGTAGGGCCACACGTTACATGATTGAGGCAATGAAAAATGTTTTACACATTTCTGATAATACGAGTACCACCAAAAAGGGGTATTATGTTCGGTGAGGAAAAACTACCTGTAGTTTTCCTGAATCTGAGAAATTAAATGAGGTGTGTGATGATGCGTGGGTTTCCCCCGATAACAACTGATAATTTCTAAAATGTTATTGGCATTATATCCTTTCCCGCCAGAGGTTAGGGTGCGTTGGGAAACACCCCCTAGGGTGGAAAAAGCGCTCACACGCTTGTAAGGGCTCTATCCTCTCCTGAGATGGCCGCCCTTAAGGATCCTGCTGATAGAAAGCAGGAGGGTATCCTAAAATGTATTTACACACATACTGGTGTTATACTGCGACCAGCAATCGCCTCAGCCTGGATGTGCAGTGCTGGGTTGGCGTGGTCGGATTCCCTGACTGAAAATATTGATACCCTAGATAGGGACAGTATATTTTTGCCTATAGAGCATTTGAAAGATGCATTTCTATATATGCGTGATGCACAGCGGAATATTTGCCGACTGGCATCAAGTCTAAGTGCGTTGTCCATTTCTACCAGTAGAGGGTTATGGACACGTCAGTGGTCAGGTGATGCGTATTCCAAACGGCATTTGGAAGTATTGCCTTATTAAGGGGAGGAGTTATTTGGGGTCGGTCTTTCAGACCTGGTGGCCACGGCAACAGCTGGGAAATCCACGTTTGTACCCCAGGTCGCCTCTCAACATGAGAAGACGCCGTATTATCAGGCGCAGTCTTTTCGTGGATAAGCGGGCAAAAGGTTCCTCATTTCTGCCCCGTGACAGAGGGAGAGGAAAAAGGCTGCAGAAATCAGCCAGTTCCCAGGAACAGAAACCCTCTCCCGCCTCTGCCAAGCCCTCCGTATACGCTGGGGCTTTACAAGCGGAATCAGGCACGGTGGGGGGCCCGTCTCAATGAATTTCAGCGCGCAGTGGGCTCACTCGCAAGTAGACCCCTGGATCCTTCAGGTGATATCTCAGGGGTACAAATTAGAATTCGAGACGTCTCCCCCTCGCCGTTTCCTAAAGTCGGCTTTACCGATGTCTCCTTCTGACAGGGAGACAGTTTTGGAAGCCATTCACAAGCTGTATTCCCAGCAGGTGATAATCAAGGTACCCCTCCTGCAACAGGGAACGGGGTATTATTCCACACTGTTGTGGTACCGAAGCCGGACGGCTCGGTGAGACCGATTCTAAATCTAAAATCTTTGAA
The DNA here is from genome assembly GCF_028390025.1 of Pseudophryne corroboree. Classification (NCBI taxonomy): domain Eukaryota; kingdom Metazoa; phylum Chordata; class Amphibia; order Anura; family Myobatrachidae; genus Pseudophryne; species Pseudophryne corroboree. The sequence continues at coordinate 384,167,681 of NC_086446.1, read as the reverse complement.
CACAGAGGTTCAAATTCAAGATTGAGTCACTCAGAGCAGTGATTGCGAACCTGGAAGAAGGGGACTACATGATGTCTCGGGACATCAAGGATGCTTACCTTCATGTCAAAATTTACCCTTCTCACCAAGGGTACCTCAGGTTTATGGTACAGAACTGTCACTATCAGTTCAGACGCTGCCGTATGGATGGTCCACGGCACCCCGGGTCTTTACCAAGGTAATGGCCGAAATGATGATATTCCTTCAAAGGAAGGGAATTTTAGTTATCCCTTACTTGGACGATTCCCTGATAAGGGTAAGATCCAGGGAACAGTTGGAGGTCGGTGTAGCACTATCTCAGGTAGTGTTGCTGCAGCACGGTTGGATTCTCAATAGTCCAAAATCGCAGCTGGTTCCGACGACTTGTCTTCTGTTCCTAGGGATGATCCTGGACACAGTCCAGAAAAAGGTGTTTCTCCCGGAGGATATCCGAGCTAGTCAGGAACCTCCTAAAACCGAGCCAAGTCTCAGTGCATCAATGCACAAGGGTTCTGGGTAAAATGGCTTCCTACGAAGCAATCCCATTCGGCAGATTCCACGCAAGAACTTTCCAGTGGGACCTGCTGGACAAATGGTCCGGGTCGCATCTTCAGATGCATCAGCGGATAACCCTGTCACCAAGGACAAGGGTGTCCCTCCTGTGGTGGTTGCAGAGTGCTCATCTTCTAGAGGGCCGCAGATTCGGCATTCAGGACTGGGTCCTGGTAACCACGGATGCCAGCCTGCGAGGCTGGGGAGCAGTCACACAGGGAAGGAATATCCAGGACTTATGGTCAAGCCTGGAGACATCACTTCACATAAATATCCTGAAGCTAAGGGACATTTACAATGCTCTAAGCTTAGCAAGACCTCTGCTTCAAGGTCAGCCGGTGTTGATCCAGTCGGACAACATCACGGCAGTCACCCACGTAAACAGACAGGGTGGCACAAGAAGCAGGAGGGCAATGGCAGAAGCTGCAAGGATTCTTCGCTGGGCGGAAAATCATGTGATAGCACTGTCAGCAGTATTCATTCCGGGAGTGGACAACTGGGAAGCAGACTTCCTCAGCACGACCTCCACCCGGGAGAGTGGGGACTTCACCCAGAAGTCTTCCACATGATTATAAACCGTTGGGAAAAACTCGACAGGTATTGCGCCAGGTCCAGGGACCCTCAGGCAATAGCTGTAGACGCTCTGGCAACACCGTGGGTGTACCAGTCAGTGTATGTGTTCCCTCCTCTGCCTCTCATACCCAAGGTACTGAGATTGATAAGATGGAGAGGAGTAAGCACTATATTCGTGGTTACGGATTGGCCAAGAAGGATTTGGTAACCGGAACTTCAAGAGATGCTCACGGAGGATCCGTGGCCTCTACCTCTAAGAAGGGACCTGCTCCAGCAAGGACCCTGTCTGTTCCAAGACTTACCGCGGCTGCGTTTGACGGCATGGCGGTTGAACGCCGGATCCTGAAGGAAAAAAGGCATTCCGGATGAAGTCATCCCTATCCTGATCAAAGCCAGGAAGGATGTAACCGCAAAAACATTATCACCGCAATTGGCGAAAATATGTTGCGGGGTGCGAGGCCAGTAAGGCCCGACGGTGGAAATTCAACTGGGTCGATTCCTACATTTCCTGCAAACAGGAGTGTCTATGGGCCTGAAATTGGGGTCCATTAAGGTTCAAATTTCGGCCCTGTCAATTTTCTTCCAAAAAGAACTAGCTTCAGTCCCTGACGTTCAGACGTTTGTAAAAGGGGTACTGCATATACAGCCTCCTTTTGTGCCTCCAGTGGCACTTTGGGATCTCAATGTAGTTTTGGGTTCCAAAAGTCACATTGGTTTGAACCACTTAAATCCGTGGAGTTAAAATATCTCGCATGGAAAGTGGTCATGCTGTTGGCCCTGGCCTGGGCCAGGCGCGTGTCAGAATTGGCGGCTTTATCCTGAAAAAGCCCTTATCTGATGTTCCATTCGGACAGGGCGGAATTGAGGACTCGTCCTCAGTTTCTCCCTAAGGTGGTTTCAGCGTTTCACCTGAACCAACCTATTTGTGGTGCCTGCGGCTACTAGGGACTTGGAGGACTCCAAGTTGCTAGACGTTGTCAGGGCCCTGAAAATATATGTTTCCAGGAGGGCTGGAGTCAGGAATCTGACTCGCTGTTTAGCCTGTATGCACCCAACAAGCTGGGTGCTCCTGCTTCTAAGCAGACTATTGCTCGTTGGATTTGTAGTACAATTCAGCTTGCACATTCTGTGGCAGGCCTGCCACAGCCAAAATCTGTAAATGCCCACTCCACAAGGAAGGTGGGCTCATCTTGGGCGACTGCCCGAGGGGTCTTGGCTTTACAACTTTGCCGAGCAGCTACTTGGTCAGGAGCAAATGCGTTTGTAAAATTATACAAAATTGATATCCTGGCTGAAGAGGACCTGGAGTTCTCTCATTTGGTGCTGCAGAGTCATCCGCACTCTCCCGCCCGTTTGGGAGCTTTGGTATAATCCCCATGGTCCTTACGGAGTCCCCAGCATCCACTTAGGACGTTAGAGAAAATAAGAATTTACTTACCGATAATTCTATTTCTCATAGTCCGTAGTGGATGCTGGGCGCCCATCCCAAGTGCGGATTGTCTGCAATACTTGTACATAGTTATTGTTACAAAAATCGGGTTATTATTGTTGTGAGCCATCTTTCAGAGGCTCCTCTGTTATCATGCTGTTAACTGGGTTCAGATTACAGGTTATACGGTGTGATTGGTGTGGCTGGTATGAGTCTTACCCGGGATTCAAAATCCTTCCTTATTGTGTACGCTCGTCCGGGCACAGTATCCTAACTGAGGCTTGGAGGAGGGTCATAGGGGGAGGAGCCAGTGCACACCAGATAGTCCTAAAGCTTTCTTTAGATGTGCCCAGTCTCCTGCGGAGCCGCTATTCCCCATGGTCCTTACGGAGTCCCCAGCATCCACTACGGACTATGAGAAATAGAATTATCGGTAAGTAAATTCTTATTTTTGTGCAGTGGAACTACATTTGCTCTTTTCCAGTCCTCTGGAATAGCACCTGTATTTAGTGACTGGTTAAATAATTATGTTAAAGGTGTAACCAGCACATCTTTTAGCTCTTTGAGTATCCTTGGGTGTATCCCATCTGGTCCCATTGATTTATCCACTTTTAGTTTTGAAAGTTCTGTTAGGACCTTCTCCTCTGTAAATGTATTTTCATCTACCTTATTTTTATGAATGTCCTTGCAATTTAACTGTGGCCCCATCCCTTCTTCTGTAGTAAATACTGAGCAAAAATAATTATTTAGGTGATCTGCTATTGCCTTGTCTCCCTCCACCAAATGCCCACTCTCTGTCTTAAGTCTTATTATTCCTCCATTTGATTTTCTCCTTTCACTTATATACTTAAAAAAAAGTTTTGCCCCCTTTATCTACTGACTGGGCCATTTTCTCCTCAGCTTCTGCCTTTGCACGTCTGATCTCTTTCTTAGCATCCTTCCGTCTGTCCAGATACACCTCTTTGTCGTTATTATTTTGAGTCTGTTTGTATTTCCTAAAAGCCATCTTTTTTGCTTTCACACTAGTTGATACTACTTTTGTGAACCACACTGGCTTCCTTTTCCTGGTGCTTTTCCTAACCATTTTGATACAAAGGTCTGTTGCACTTAGTAATGCACTTTTCATTTTTTTCCACCTCTCCTGCACTCCTTCCAAGTTCCTCCAGTCTGCCAATGAATCACTTAAACATCTACCCATTTTTGCAAAGTCTGCATTTCTAAAATCCAACACCTTTGTTTTTGTGTGAGAGGAGTTGGATCCTGTCTTTATACTAAACCATACTGCTTGATGATCACTGGATCCCAGGTGCTCACCCACATATATATCAGATATCCTATCACCATTTGTAAGAATTAGATCTAATATTGAGTCTTTGCGAGTGGGCTCCCTCACCAATTGCTTGAGAGATGCTCCCTGTAAGGAATGTAGAAATTTGCCACTTGTAGCTGAACTTGCAAAAGACCCCTCCCAATTTACATCAGGTAAATTAAAGTCTCCCATGATTATGACTTCTCCCTTAAAAGCCATTTTAGAGATGTCCAACAATAGGTTCCTGTCCAAATCCTGCCCCTGGCCTGGTGGTCTATAGATCACCCCAATGCGAATAATGTCCTTCTTCCCAGTTTCTATGGTGACCCAAAGGGCCTCAGTTTTGGCTTCAATATTTTGTATTAAAGTAGCATTTATGCTTTTTTTCACATACATTGCTACCCCTCCTCCTATTCTTCCAATTCTATCTTTCCTAAATAAATTGTATCCTGGAATAGCTAAGTCCCAGTCATGATTCTCATTGCACCAAGACTCTGTAATTGCCACAAAATCCAGGTTATCCCTTGTCATTATCGCAATTAGCTCTGGAATTTTGTCTCCTAAGCTTCTAGCATTTGCAGACATAGCTTTAAGATTTTTTTCTGTGCATTTGTTAGTAGTAGCCATGGGGGTAATTCCAAGTTGATCGCAGCAGGATTTTTGTTAGCAAATGGGCAAAACCATGTGCACTGCAGGTGGGGCAGATATAACATGTGTAGAGAGTGTTAGATTTGGGTGGGGTGTGTTCAATCTGCAATCTAATTTGCATTGTAAAAATAAAGCAGCCAGTATTTACCCTGCACAGAAATAAAATAACCCACCCAAATCTAACTCTTTCTGCACATGTTATATCTGCCTCCCCTGCAGTGCACATGGTTTTGCCCAATTGCTATCAAAAATCCTGCTGCGATCAACTTGGAATTACCCCCCATGTCCAGAGCGTACAAAATAAATGACAAGTTTAAAGTTGAAATTACCTGTTTGGGGATGTTGCTCAGTATTTGTTTTCTTTTACTAATCAGTAATCATACTCTGTCCTTTACACCATGACTATACCTTACTAAATATAAAGACATAGTACACCTGACCACAATGGGTAAATGTTCAAAGGAGGTAATCACCAGTCAGTATGCAGTAATTAACTGTTTCACTGAGCAACTTCCCCACACATGCAATGACATTTACAAGAAATCATTACATAAAGAAACATACATAAGTTTGCATAAGAGAGAACAGATGATATGCATAAGATGAATTACATACTTTTGAGGCATTAAGGCAGTCCTTTTGTGGTAGTGTTGGTGTGTTGATGTTTTCCTTCTGGTTTCCTTCGGCTTAACGCAGGTATAACGCTATTTTTATAATAACACTTTTATGTCAGCACTTTTATGGAAGCACATCCAGCCGATGGCTATACAGCCGTATACTAGACTTCAAATAGGAACAATATCCATGTGAATGCAATGATTGCAAACTCCACCCAAAACCATCCCCCTTTAAACTAAGGCCATAAATTAGCTTAGAAAAACAGACATTACATACCAATAAGGCAGCCAACCATGGAGGTCATTCCGAGTTGTTCGCTCGCAAGGCGATTTTAGCAGAGTTGCTCACGCTAAGCCGCCGCCTACTGGGAGTGAATCTTAGCATCTTAAAATTGCGAACGATGTATTCGCAATATTGCGATTACACACCTCGTAGCAGTTTCTGAGTAGCTTCAGACTTACTCGGCATCTGCGATCAGTTCAGTACTTGTCGTTCCTGGTTTGACGTCACAAACACTCCCAGCGTTCGCCCAGACACTCCTCCGTTTCTCCGGCCACTCCTGCGTTTTTTCCGGAAACGGTAGCGTTTTTCCCCACACGCCCATAAAACGGCCTGTTTCCGCCCAGTAACACCCATTTCCTGTCAATCACATTACGATCGCCAGACCGATGAAAAAGCCGTGAGTAAAATTCCTAAGTGCATAGCAAATTTACTTGGCGCAGTCGCAGTGCGGACATTGCGCATGCGCATTAAGCGGAAAATCGCTGCGATGCGAAGATTTTTACCGAGCGAACAACTCTGAATGAGGGCCCATATCTCTACAAAGAGAAAAACATACAAAAAAAAACAAAAAAACCCTTTTTCAATATACCTAGGCTATTCAATCATGAAATTCATTTGACATAATCAGCAAATGCAGTACAACTTGCTGGGATGTGTAGTTCCACGAATCATACCTAGGCTATTCAATCATGAAATTCATTTGACATAATCAGCAAATGCAGTACAACTTGCTGGGATGTGTAGTTCCACGAATCATACCTAGGCTATTCAATCATGAAATTCATTTGACATAATCAGCAAATGCAGTACAACTTGCTGGGATGTGTAGTTCCACGAATCATACCTAGGCTATTCAATCATGAAATTCATTTGACATAATCAGCAAATGCAGTACAACTTGCTGGGATGTGTAGTTCCACGAATCATACCTAGGCTATTCAATCATGAAATTCATTTGACATAATCAGCAAATGCAGTACAACTTGCTGGGATGTGTAGTTCCACGAATCATACCTAGGCTATTCAATCATGAAATTCATTTGACATAATCAGCAAATGCAGTACAACTTGCTGGGATGTGTAGTTCCACGAATCATACCTGTTTGTTTCTTTGTTTGTGAAATGACAGGAGTTGATTGGTTGGTACTGTATCGCTCTCAAAACTTTGTTAAATAGATATATGACCCTCCATTATGGGGGAGAAGTGGTACCAGTGCACGTAATGTATAACAGTGCCTATGTGTGGCAAGTTACGCTATGTTCCCTTGTCATTAACGGCACTGCTATTCTTTAAGAGAGCGCACCAATGTGCGTGGCAATGTAAGAGCAGTCAGTGGTCCTGACTGTTCCAACACCTGTAGGTGTCGTTGCTCATTCACCATAGCAGGGACAGCTCTGTCCCTGGCTGCCGTGACTCCTGGCTCTGGGCTGCACAGGAGATTTTGCGAGACTTGCAAGATCTCGCACATGTCCACTGAGACAGCACATCATCGCTGGAGGGGGGAGTTTTCACTCTCTGGCAGCCGAGATGTTAATACGGTAAAGAGATGAAGCATGAAGAGCTATAGCGGCACGATCCATGCCAATATAGTACATTTTCACCTGTTTTCTGATGATATCCAGTGCACAGGGCAGGTTGCGTAGGTATAATGCAGCCTATATCTGTATTCGGGTGACCATATCTAGTGAGACACTAATCATTTCCTGTGATCAGGTTATGTTGGCTACGTCCAGTATTCTCTATGATGCAATGTAATTATGATCCTGTCCAGTGGTCAGGCCATGTTGAGGGGTGTAATCTCAAATGTCAGTGTAAAGTGCGCCATGACCGGAATAACTGAATCCATAAGTTGTGTGCTATGAAGATGCTGAAGCCTACCTACACAATTGTAATGTGTATTTCTGAAAAAACACCTTGTGTTAGAGGCAAAAACTATAGTTAATATATACTGGAGTCCTTTAACAGTACATTTTCTGTTTCTCTATGAGCAGCGTTTAGCTTGCCTCTCACACTGGGAGATAACTGCTGTATGCAGTATCTCGATGATTGCAGGCACCTTGGGGCAGATGTATTAAGAATGGAGAAGTGATAAAGAAGTGATAACTGGAAGGTGATAACGCACCAGCCAATTGGCTGCTAACTGTCATTTTTCAAACCTGTAATGATTGGCTGGTGCGTTATCACCTTCCACTTATTTCTGCTTTATCACTTCTCCAGGCTTAATACATCTGCCCCCATGTTCACTGTGTAAAATCTCTCTTTAAGAATTTTAATTTGGACAGGCCACTAGAATGACTTATATAGAGAAATTCTAAGGAACCGGACCCTTCCTAATACTTATGGCAGTTTGTATGTACATGTGACATTATGTAAATATTGAGTTATATATATGCTGTGGAATTAGATGTGCAAAGCCTTTTCCAAAGCTCTGTGCTTTTCTATCATTTTTTTTATTTTATTTTTATTTGGATGCATGAAAACTGGATCCAAACAGCACATATTGTCTGTAGAACTCATATTTAAAGGGGTTGTCCACCTTTGTAATTAGGAACACCCCCATTTACTACCCAATTAATGTAATTCAGCAGTCACCGCCAGTGTCTGACAGCTGGGTGGTAGAGAGCGGTCACAGCTGGCAGCCTGTCTATCCTAGCCACAGTTTTTATTCAATCAGGAGCCACTCTATATAAATACAATATATACATACTGAGCTGGTGTTTGAATCTCCGATCTGGTTTCACTGCCTATTTTAAATGATCTCTCCTCTTCTGGATATTATAATGCTCACTCTAGAACAGTGGTTCCCACACTCTGTCCTCAAGGAGCACTAACGTTCCAGGTTTAAAGTATATCAAGGCTTGGCCACAAGTGGCATAATTAGTACCTCAGTCAGTATGATTTAACATCTGTGCTGAGCCATGGGTATCTTTTAAAACCTGAACTGTTAGTGCTCCTTGAGGACCGAGTTAGGGAACCACTGCTGTAGAGTCAACTGCAGGAAGAGCACATTCAGGGGAAATCAGGCAGTTCTGCACACGCCGAAGGTGCGCGACCTAGTAGGGGCCATAGACAACTGAGAAAATAGCTTGGCTTTGTCTCCTTTACCTTAGGGGGTGTGCCCAGCACTTCTGGCTGCCCCATATTCTCCCCTAACCGTGAATAGATGCCACGCGCATGTGCACGGCATCTATTCACTGGCGGTGATCGGTAACTGCAACTTTTCCCATCTACGGAACACTGTGAACCGAGGGTGGAGACGGCAGATGGCAGACTGCTTTCATCAGGGGCTGCCATAAGGGCAGAGTGCATTTTGTCAATTTGAGCCTAGATGGAAGAAGTTCTTCAACCTTACCCCTTCCCATTATAGTGGGACTAGGTGGTATAGTAAGTGAAGTGGTCCTAAAAAAAGAGGCACCCTCAAAGTAATTGCCACATGTAGAATGGGAAATCACCCAGAATCCTAGTCCAAGCCTAAATCATACGGTCAAACTTTGCCCATAGTCTAAAACTACCAGTCATAAACCACCTTGGTTTAACCATAGTTTAAACCAAATTCTTGGTTGTTGTTTTTTTACCACTGTGAGATTACTGGGATGGCGCACGTGACTTCTTAAATAAAGCCTATTTTGAGGGAATCCCCCTGGTATTATTTCACAGTCTTGTAGCTTGTGGTCATAATTTGAATGAGCTGAACCAAAGTAGTCAATTTACACAGAGAAATAGGGAGAATAGGATGGTGAACCAGAGCTAAGCCTCCACAAACTCCTCCCCTAACAATCCTATAGGACAGGGGAAAACCACAACGAACATCTTTCTACAGGAGAAAACCACAACTAACAATTTCATCTTTCTCTGACTGTACTTTGGTATGTTTTAATATGTTTAGATGTAATAGGAATAATATAAAGTAAGAATGAGTTTTATTGAAATATGTAAAATAAATCATATTGGAGCGATAATGTTAGAAAGCATTAAGACATGATTTCTAATACATAGCAATGTTTCACATTATTAATATAAAAAGCAGGATACTTTTTTCCCCATTAAAACATTAATGGAAAAAACAAAAAATATTTTGAACAAAAACAAACGGGTTAAACAAACAATTTTTTTTTTTTTTTCCAAACCTTGGTACATATGAAGGATCTCTTTCTGTAATGACTAACCCCCTCCCTCACATTAACTGAGCTGTGTGTTTATCCTCCCCCCTCCAGTGGCAGCCCACAAAGTATTACATGTCACACAACACGCTTAATCATTATTGATATAGAGACCATCAACATGTGGCAGACTGCCCACAAATGTGTGTAGGACACAAAGACAAGTACTGTAGAGCAGTGCTAGCTGCCAACTGAAAACAAGAGTAGGTCAGTCCCAACTAGGGGTCCAACCTACTGGATTTCAACAGTGTCTTGGACAGACTTTTATAAGCATTCTCTAATGCCTACTATCATACCCGTTATGTTCTGTCTTATAGCTATAAAATAATGTCAGTTTGCTGCAATATAAAAAAATAATACTTTTTTTTTGTCCTGTGAGGATATTTATTTACTTAGGACATTATGTTGTTCAAGCTATGGGGTACTAAGCCTTGGAGAGAGATAAAGTACCAGCCGATCAGTTCCAAACTTGCCATGTTACAGGCTGTGTTTGCAAAATGAAGGGATCTGGTTGGCTGATACTTTATCTCTGTCACTTTATCTCTCTCCAAGGCTTAGTATATAGACCCCTATGTTTTCTCCTGGGCAGGCTTCCTCCAGGAGCAGTGCTTGGGATACCAGAAGCGCCCGCAAACCAGCATAGTGGAGTCTGAAAGTTTAACTGCTCGCTCCCAACTTAGCATCCTTTATACTGTATCTCGCAGCTCTCCTGCTGTGGGTGGAGGGGGGGCGGGTGGGGCCGGAGGTGCCGTGGATGGGGGAGTGGCGGGTGCAGGGTAAACATGGATGGGGGAGGGTGTCCGGGGGTGCCACGGGTGGGGGAGAGAGTCCTGAGCCACTGCGGTGTGTGTGGGAGGGGGGGGGGGGGGGATGCCGCAGGTGGGGTAGGGGTGCCGCTGGTGGAGGTGGCGTGGGTGGGGGAAGCGGGGGTGCGGCGGGTGGTGGAGGGGTGGGTGCGGGGGTACTACGGTGCTCCAGGTGTTGAATGGGTGGGTGGGGTTTTATAGCAGGTGGGGTAGGGGTCCTGGAGGAGCTGTGGGTGTTGGAGGGCTTGTTGAGTTTGTGTTGCAGGAGGGGTAGGCGGTCAGGAGGCAATGCGGGTGGGTGTTTGTTGGGGATGGGGCGGGGGGTTTGGGTAGGGAGCGTGAATGTTTGTGTTGTGGCAGAGGTGGCAGGAGTGGTGCTGCGGGTGGGGGTGAAGAGGGTATGTGGGTGGTGTGTTTGGTGGAGGGGCAGTTGTAAGGGTGTTGCCGAGGTGTGGGTGGGGTAGGGGCATGTGAGTGGGTGCCTCAGGTGGGTGAGTGATGTGTGGGTCAGTGTTGAGGGTAGTGGAGGGGGGGGTGTGTGGTGCTGTGGATGGGTAATAGGCGCAGCAGGCTGTGCACAGACAAATAGTATGCTTAGAGGTGAGTCATTGTTTGAGATTCTGGCAACAATTTGAATGGTCCAGATAAGTGACTGTATGAGTCTGGTGTCGCATACCACCATCAGGCTTCTACCTGCTTGCTGGCACCTCATGTTTGTTGCCCCTCCCCACTAGATTGTTAGCTCTTCAGAGCAGGGCCCTCTTTCCTCTTGTCTAAGCCCTCTTCTTGACAAATTTCACTCAGCGACCATCTTTACCTGCTTTTTCTCGTGCTGGTAAATGGCACCTCTCTATCTATGGACGCCAGCCCCAAGTAGTACAATGATTACTCCTTCGCTACTTACATCTAAGCTGTATTATGCTTTGAGAATTGTGGTGCTCTTTGTTACCTGCACTCCATTTTTGTTATTTATTTACTGTTATGCTAAGTTTTGTCTCCCTGTACTGTCCTTTGTACGGCGCTGCGAAACACTTGTGGCGCCCTACAAATAAACTGTAATAATAATAATAACCTGTTATGCTGTGGAAAGACATTCCTACTGAGCAGCGTTGTCCCTTGCTCCGAGTCCCTGTAGTTTGTGTCGCTGGCACTGCTGTTGCGGCAACTCCACGCTGCGGCCACTGTGATCTATGCGCTGGCGCATGCGCATATCACCCAACCTTCATCCTTCTGGCGTCCCACAGCCCTGTGTGCGCATGACTGAAGGCAGTATGATAGGCCCATGCGCAAGACCCAACGCTGAGATTAAAGTGGCCGCGTTGGTGAGGAGGCAGATCGGGAGATGTGGAAACTACGTGGACTGTCAGCGATGGGATATGGAGGCCAGTGGGAGATGCAGAGAGGGTTTTTTCGGCAGCGGAAGAGGTTACTACTAAAAATTTGAATGCGGAGGGAGGTCCTGCGCACCAGCAGTGGTCAATGGTGAGAGTTCCGTCCTTGGCGGCCAGCCTGGCACCTGCATGTCTGTCTGCGGCAGGTGCTCATATAGGGGTAGATGAGCTAGCATCCCTTGGCTTGTGGAGTGGGTGTGATCCACCAGCCATGTACCCGAGAAATGAGCTGCAGGCGGCCCCCCGCTGTCTGCAACTAACTACCTTCCGTCTCCGCGGTATTCCCCTCCCTGCAGATGCTGTCAGTGGCTCTTGCTGCTGCAGCTAGGCATGGTCACTTCCCTATACTGTAGATTGGTAGTGTCATTGGACACCTTGGTCCCTAGTCTCCTGCTGGCACTGGTGTATCTCCCTGCAGATGCTGTCTTCGCTCGTTGCTGTGACTCCGCCCAGCGTTAGCCACACAGTCACAGAGTGAGATCTGGGAGAAAATATAGGAGATTTTATTTGTTGAAGCTTAAATATTTATTCAGGTTTCACCTTTGTACATGTCTGATTTGGGTGTAATATAGAATAGCTACAGTAATTAGACAGTCATTGGGTCAACCCCATATGGTCAACATGCATTAGGTAGACAAGGTCAATAGATAGACATGGAAATGGTCGCCACAAAAAAGGTTGACACCGTTTTTAAAAAGTTTTTTGAGTGCACTGTTCTAGGTGGGTCATTCCGAGTTGATCGCTCACTAGCAGTTTTTAGCAGCCGTGCAAACGCTATGCCGCCTCCCACTGGGAGTGTATTTTAGCTTAGCAGAAGTGCGAACAAAAGGAGCGCAGAGCGGCTACAAAATAATTTTGTGCAGTTTCAGAGTAGCTTCAGACCTACTCAGCGCTTGCGATCACTTCACGAACACGCCCTGCGTTCGCCCAGCCACGCCTGCGTTTTTCCTGGCACGCCTGCGTTTTTTCGAACACTCCCTGAAAACGGTCAGTTGATACCCAGAAACGCCCAGTTCATGTCAATCACTCTGCAGCCAGCAGTGCGAATGAAAAGCTTCGCTAGACCTTGTGTGAAACTACATTGTTCGTTGCAATAGTACGACGCGCATGCGCATTGCACTGCATATGCATGCGCAGAAGTGCAGTTTTGTTGCCTGATCGCTGCACAGTGAACGAAAGCAGCTAGCGATCAACTCGGAATGACCACCTATGTTTCATCAGATGTAACTATATTGTAAACGTATACACTCACGTGCTGGTTACGCTCACCGCGCTCCAAGCGAGGTTACTACTCCCAATCTTAGTCCACATGGGTGGTAAATTAAGCAGAAGTTGAAAAATACGTGGAAAACCCCCAAAAAGTGTGTCGACTGTTAACATTTTGAACCTGTCGACCTTAAGCACTGTCTACCATTTACCTGTCAACCTTAATGCATGGTGACCATATTTTGTAGTCCTATTGTCTGTCTATATATACACTGGAACCCGTCTGATCGACGGCAGCACAGCTTTTAAGACAGCGGGCCTGATATAACAGGTGGACGCAATTCCAATATTTTCCCAGTTGGACGATGGTCTTTGTATGACTGTGAGCATCTCAGTACAAATTCTGACAGCTTTGACATTTCCATATTTTTGCAAGTTGCTGCAGACGAATTTGCAGCAGGATTTGTGTGTACCTCTGAATCAGGCCCAGTGCTTTGACTGGCTGTGAATGATCACATGAGAGCAGCGTCACAGCATCTTTAGCCCATACAAACCACTAATATAAAAAATAATGCAGAAGGCCTTTATGAGAAAGGGAAGTGGGAATACAGTGTTAATTATTTGTATCTATTTATTTTTATTCAATGATAGTGTGTGCTCATAAATTTGAAATTAGGTTTTATTCAGCCGGTTTTCTAAATGTTATATATATATATATATATATATATTAGTGATGAGCGAGGTTCGGTTTTACTCGGTTTTACTCGGTTTTACTCGGTTCTCAAAACGGCATCTTATTGGCTATCCAAAACATGTGACATCCGTGAGCCAATAAGATGCCGTTTTGAGAACCGAGTAAAACCGAGTAAAACCGAATCCGCTCATCACTAATATATATATATATATATATATTACTCAATGTGACGGTTCTTTTATGCTTAGTGGTCAAAATGTTGTCTTTATTCCCTGTAACCAAACAGGATAATTAATAGCGCATATAAGCTGTGTACACAAAAGCAACACAATGCAACCAAATGATACATATTAGAATACATATCTTATTACACACCAATACCTCTTTCACATCGCAAAAATAACCCAGTATCGACCCGGCATATTGGTCAGTGTGCGATGTGAAAGGGAGAATTCCTGGGTCACCTGACCCGGTAATTCAACCCGGGTTATTCCCGGGTTGAATACCGAGTCAGTGGCACTGTAAACGGGTTCACCCGGGACCCGTTTACTACATAAGGATAGGCGGCGCGGAGATGAGCTCATCTCCCGACTCCGCCCCCCCGCCGCTGTGGCAACCGGCTCAGCATATTGCCGGGTTGGGAAGCCAACGCTGAGGCTCCAATGCCGAATCCCACCCGGGAAAGACCCGTTTCCAATTCCCGGGTGGGATCCGGCATTGGAGATGTGAAAGAGGCTCTAGTGTGTACCTGGTGGCTGCTCAGATGAGCAGCCACTGGGGAAATTCTGCTCACAATGGTTTCCGATGTTTAAAACAAAAACTGATATTTTACAATTATTTAAAAAATGTAAATAAACACATGTTCTTCACCCAATGAACTTATTAAAAAATTACAATTTCTGAGCAGCTTTTGGAGAGAAAAAGTTGCCAGTTAAGTATATCCATGGCTCAGCACAGATGGTTAAATCATATTGACTGTGGTGCTAATTACGTCACATGTGGCCAAGCATGGATACATTTCCTGGACCGTTGGTGCTCGTTGAGGACCAAGCTTAGGAACGTCTGTTTAATGCATAATACCCCTTTCACACCAGATATGCTGGGGTCTTACCCGGGAATACGGTCACTGGATCATGCAGGGACATTCCCGGGTAAGACCCCTTGCATACCGCAGTCAGTAGCCCGGCATATTGCCGGGTTTCTGACGTCAGCGGTGACGGGGCGGCGCAAGAGATCACATGATCTCCAAGCGCCGCCTGCTGCATAGAATGTAAACGGGAGCCGGGGCGCATTGACCCGGCTCCCGTTCACAGAGACCAGGTTCCCGGGAGGATCCCGGGACCAACCCTGGTCGATTGCAGGGTTGAAATGCCGGGGCAGGAATCCCGGGATTTTGACCCTGTACCCTTTCACACCGAGAAATTTCCCGGGTTGGTGCGCGTTCATGTGCAATAACCCGGGAAATTTTGGGCTGTGTGAAAGGGGTATTACAAACTACCTGTACTTAGGACAGCTGAGGATGCTGGAGGGAGCCTCTCAAGAATGAAATGACTGATAAAAAATAAAATAAAAAAATGATAGTTTGCACTGTGGACAGCATTGCACATGTAAATACATTGTCACGATGCATACATATAAAATGTTGTCAATTTGGATGTACAGTAGGCATGTTTTCAATTTTGCATTTATCATGTAGGTGCTCTTTTAAAAAAAAAACAGTAAACGTGTTCGCATTGAAGAGTGCAGTGTGTAAATCACCAGTGGCACATTGGAGTCCTGTGACAGAGAGTATTGACAGCCCCTGTGTGTGAAAGGCTGCGGTGTGTTGCACAACTGAGATTATCAGAGGCGTAATATATCCATGTTGTACTGGTAAGCCTAGCTGCAGTGAGCACAGACATCACAGCTATGAAAGGATGAGCAATAACATGGAGAAGTTCCAGTGCCATGCTGATAAGGGAAAGGAAAAGGAGGGGGTCTCCATTACAAATCACAGCCTGTTGCTATGGAAAGGTCATAGAAGGACACAAGCCTCTCCCAGAGAGCTGGCACTGTCTCCAGCTTTAGCCAATACAATACTTACTCACCCCCAGCACCATTCTGCAGTAATCACTGGCTTTTCACAGCCCATCAGATGCCTCTGTGTTTGAGCCATGCTCCTGAATGTTATCGAGCCCAGACATGACAGCCGCCTTTGCCAGGTCTTCATACAGACCAATGTTTCCTAGATCTGCTTCTCCAACCCTATCAAATGAGATAGAGGATGATTGAGACATTTGCTACACTGGAGTTTAATGACGTTTGTCACATATCATATACAGGGCACAGAACAAAGTCATCCTATCATTTCTAAACTGTGAAAGCAGAATACAAGAATGCAGTGCACATCTCTACCCAGCACATGGGGAATTGCTGGCTGTGCCGTGTCAAGTGTCCAAACAACAACAATAAAATATCCAAAGCTTGCCTTGGGGGATTTACTATTCTGTATAAGAAGTAGCCCCCTGTTCCATCTAATGACCATCTAATGACTTATTTCCATCCATAATATTATATACTTCCTGCAACCTTTTGCTGTAGTATATATTTATTTAGCAATGTACAGTACTTCAAAAGAGAGGATATCTAGTAGCAGTCCTATATTTAAACATAATCCCATCTAATCAGCATTAAGTCCTGTTTCAGGGAAAATTATATTATTAAAGCACAACTAAGTGTAGATCTAATATGAGAAGGCATCTTATTAATTCATAAATGCTTTAAGTATTGCCAAGCCATGACTTACCGGGGTCACATACAGTATATATATATATATATATATCAGACATTATCTTTCTCACGGCAAGCTACTGTCTTCTCTTAACGTCCATCTTAGAATCTGATGCTCCCTGCCGTGTTTTTCAATACATTTAAGTTCCGTACACAGAGGCACTGAGAACTGCCTGCTGAAAGTGAATGGAAAACCATGTAACACTACAGGCAACGTTGTCAGAGTATACTCTGGTCCATTCACCTACATTATGTTGTTGGACTAACAGCGTTCAGAAGAATTTCTTTGACTATAAATGCGTTGAATATCTGACAGCAGTCCGGTGTTTCACGTGTCAAAGGAAATGTCTACTTTTATCTTGAAGGTGCATTTCCCTGATAAAATCTGCTGGTCACAGCGATGGTGGAGATTTGCCCCTTGAATTGTTATGCAAAGTATTTTACTTCTATGTGGAAACTTAACAAAGATTTTCTACTGTAGTAGACAAGTCAGCTTTTAATTGAATATTTATACGTTATATTTACATCTCAAAAAACATCTACCAATGATGTGGAAACTTTTCAGCTGATCTAATTGAGTCTAGTGAATTGGACCAGTCTGTTAAGACAGGAATGATAAAGCATCTTTCACCAGATAATTCAGTTGCATATGGGAATCCAGTTGCATATGGGAATCCAGTACCACCTATACATTTTAGTTTGGCTACTTTCCACATATGCTGGGGGTATCATATCGTAACACTTAATTTAGCACCTAACTAATTGTTGTTGTTTTGTTTTTCTTTTACCAGTGTAACACTTTTTAATACTCTAATTTGTATCTCTTACCTATGTAACACTCTCAGCAGCACATAACACTTAAACCGCTCACTAGTGGCCTTGGGGTGGTTGGTCTATGCTTGCCTGAGGGTCCTATGCCCTGGCCTTGAACCTTAGTGCTAGGGACCCACCAGATGAGGTCACCTGGTTGCTGGTGGTGAGCCAATATTCTTGGCCAAAATGAGACTAAGCACCTCAAATTCACTCCGTTATATAGCAGTGCTTAACGTGCACCTGCAATTTCTCTCTTTTTCTGTGTGGAACTACAAGTCTCAGCATGGTAGCACCGCTCATTGTGTTTAGAATTAGGGTGTGCAGTGCAAGACCATTATTTACTATTACCTTTTTTTTTGTCTGTCCTTTCTGGGGATAACATACATTGATAGAGAGACTTATTTACTATAATAAAGCAACCACTCCTCTTACGGACACTGCAGGTGACAACAGAGAAAATTGGTTATCAGCTTTTCCCAGGACACATACAGTGCTTTTCTCTACTCTGTCCCCAGGGCTCACGATCACTGTGACATTCAGAGTAGATTGATCACTGGTTTATCCAATTTGATAGATTCACGTATGTTCTTCAGAGGACATGCACAAAATTTAAGGGTTGCTTTTTATTTTTTATTAAATTTACAGTTCTGAGCATTAAGACCAGTCAATGGAGGTGGGAATATTTCACATCTGCGTATGAGGGGTTTAAACATTAACATTGTAATGCACAATAAAAACTGTAGCTAGAGTAAAAACAATTCTGAAATATCTACAGTTGTAGATAAAAAGGGTAGAATCAATGAGAGCGAACAATAAAATATTCTTATTTACACAAGGAAAGGGCGATTAGCAAGTATCAAGGGGGACAGTGCGGAGGTGGTGCATTTATATATAGATACATACATACACACACACATACATACATGACCAGGTAGAGAGCAAAAAAAAGGAGAAGTAGGTGAGGAAGCATAATAAAAACATGAGTTGAGGGGGGCGGATGTGAGAGTGGGGCAACAGAAATTGAAATGTATGGGATCAAATAGAGCCAGAGAGGGCTCCATTGTTGTAAGTATATCGTGGGTGCCAGGTGGCATGACATTTGTCAACTGTATTATGTTGGAGAATAGTTTTAGACTCCATTTTGATAATGTACCAGATTTTGACCCTGATTCAGGTTTGTTAGCAAATGAACACAAATGTGCAAAACCATGCCGCACTGCAGGTGGGGCAGATGTAACGTAAGATAGTTAAGGCCCTGGGCGATTTTGAGCTGAAAGCAGGTCACTTTTGGTGTGTTGAGCTGTTTTCAGCTCAAAGCCGCCCAGTGTGTATGCCCAAACGATGAGTGGTGAGCGCTGATGCGCGCTCCCGCTACATCGCCAGCGGCCGCCGTTCATCTACTGGTTTTACCAGTAGATGAACGGCGGGGTGAGCGGCTTTCCATAGTGTCCTGCCATGGAAAGCCGCTGACATCGCTGGGCAGCGGGGAAAAACGCTCAGTGTGTATGCACTGAGCGCTTTTCAGCCCAGCGATGTCAGCGATTGTCGCTGTACATACACGCTGGGCAAAAACGCCCAGTGTGTATTGACCTTTAGATTTGTATTGGGAGTGTTCAAACTGAAATCTAAATTGCAGTGCAAAAATAAAGCTGTGTAACATTTGTGGACTACATGCAGCCAGTATATACCCTGCACAGAAACCATATAACCTACCCAAGTCTAAATCTGCACGTTACATCTGCCCCACCTGCTTTGCCCATTTGTGTGCTAACAAACCTGAATCAGGCCCCTCTATTCAGTAGTTCTGTAGACGGTGTATTTGGCTGCTTCCAGATACGAGCCAACTGATATTTAGGATCAGTTTATTTATTTGCTGATCTGCGTGGCAGACTGATGCACACTGACTACATTAGTAGGGGAGTCGACAGGGGTGTCATGGAGGCGACGAGAGTTGACCATATGCCGGAAAGGGATGTCTTTTGGACTAGATGTGGAAAACAAAAACATGCCAACATAGCCACATTACCCCCAGCATAAATTAGAGATGTTTGGGTAGATTTTGTGGAGCTGGTTTGGGACCCAATACCATCTGGAATAAACTTTAAAATAGTTCTATTTCACTGCAACACTAATGAAACATTTGGATACAGTGAAGTGATGGGGAATCAATAGAGGGGGAAGGAAATGGTCCCTTTATCATTTGGTCTATAGATATAACATCATTCGAGAGGTGGCAGGGTGGAGTGGTTGGGATAAAGGAGCTCACAAAATGGCTAATTTGAAGGTACTCGTAAAGTGGGGAATAAGGTGTATTTCCTTAATGTAACAAAAGATAAAAGGGCAAATTTACCCACTACATGCCAGAAACATTTGATACCTGATGCAATCCACAGAAATGCCATGGATCTTGATTGGCTCGGGGAAAAGTGGGTGATTCCAATTTGGTGTTTGGTGGGGCGGATATACTGAAAGAAGGAGCTTTTTATTGATGACATCCTAGATTGAGGGTATCAGTGCAATTTTGGGGAACAAAGATGACGTTGGGGGAAAGTATTAAAAGCTTGTGTAAAAGTCCAGCAAGTAATCACCTTGTGACACTCCTATTGTGGGTAAGGCTAGACTTGCGGGTTATTGTGGGTTTGTAACCCGCCTTATTATCATATAATCCTGATATATGATCATGTCATTATTACCCATCCAGTCCTAGGCACTATAAATTTAGTCTTTAAGGCGGGTATTTATCATAACATGAAGAGAGATAAAGCACTAACCAGTTAGCTTCTAACTCATTTTCCAGAATGTATTTGAAAAGTCACAGTTAAGATCTCATTGGTTAGTGCTACAATTCTCTCCACTATCTCTCTCCTTACTTTGATAAATACCCCCCTAAATGTCCTACATTGGTTCATTGCAAATTATGCTTATAAATGAATAACTTATTAAATACATAAAGGCTGTTGATTTCATAGATACTTGAGTTTACATGAAATATAAGGGAATGGTAATTCCTGAGGTACAGTAAGACCACAGATACTAGTGCACAACACAGTGTAGTATGACACTAAAAAAATAATTTCAAGTTGTTATTTACAACACAGCAGTAATTGCTTTATACTGGTTCACCTGCAGTGATAGCTATCTATTGTAACCGTTGGCTGCTAACAGAATACATCATGTCATAACTTATAGAAGACAGTTCTTATGTTAGCTGCACGGATGGTGTAATGGTAAGCATTACTGCTTCACAGCACTGAGGTCATGGGTTCGATTCTCAACTGTGTGGAGTTTGTATATTCTCCCCGTGCTTGCGTGGGTTTCCCCTGGTACTCTGCTTTCCTTCCACAAGCCATAAATATACTGATAGGTTAATTAGCTCCCGATAATATTAACCCTTGTGTGAATGTGTCTGTGTGTACACATGTGGTAGGGAATATAGATTGTAAGCTCCACTGGGGCAGGGAATTATGTGAATGGCCAAATTTCTCTAACGTCCTAGAGGATGTAAGGACCATGGGGATAGACGGGCTACGCAGGAGACATGGGCACTTTAAGAAAGACTTTGACTCTGGGTGTGCACTGGCTCCTCCCTCTATGCCCCTCCTCCAGACCTCAGTTTGATACTGTGCCCAGAGGAGCTGGGTGCATTTCAGGAGCTCTCCTGAGTTTCCTGTAAGAAAGCATTTTTGTTAGGTTTTTTATTTTCAGGGAGCCTGCTGGCAACAGACTCCCTGCATCGAGGGACTGAGGAGAGAGAAACAGACCCACTTCTCTGAGTTTCAGGGCTCTGTTTCTTAGGCTACTGGACACCATTAGCTCCAGAGGGATCGGTACGCAGGTCTCACCCTCGCCGTCCGTCCCAGAGCCGCGCCGCTGTCGTCCTCGCGGAGCCGGAAGATAGAAGCCGGGTGAGTATGTGAGGAAAAGATCATCACAGGCGGCAGAAGACTTCAGATTCTTCACGGAGGTAACGCACAGCACTGCAGCTGTGCGCCATTGCTCCCATTCACCTCACACACTCCGGTCACTGTAAGGGTGCAGGGCGCAGGGGGGGGAAGGGGCGCCCTGGGCAGCAATTTAAACCTCCTATATGGCATATAAGTGTATATACATGTACAGCTGGGCACTGTACATGTATATAGAGAGCCCCCGCCATAATTTGAATTATTTCGAGCGGGACAGAAGCCCGCCGCCGTTGGGGCAGGGCTTCTCCCTCAGCACTCACCAGCGCCATCTTTCTCCACAGCACCGCTGAGAGGAAGCTCCCGGACTCTCCCCTGCTTGACACACGGTGAAAGAGGGTTTTTTAAGTAGAGGGGGGGGGGGGGCACATATTTGGCGCAATACAGATTACAAAGCGCTACTAGGTAAACACACTGTGTTTTTCCTGGGTCATATAGCGCTGGGGTGTGTGCTGGCATACTCTCTCTGTCTCTCCAAAGGGCCTGGTGGGGAACCTGTCTTCAGAAAAGAGCTTCCCTGTGTGTGTGTGTGTGTGTGTGTGTGTGGTGTGTCGGCACGCGTGTGTCGACATGTCTGAGATTGAAGGCTCATCTAAGGAGGAGGGGGAGTGTATGAATGCTAGGTCTCCGTCAGCAGTGCCGACACATGACTGGATGGATATGTGGAATGTTTTGAGTGCTAATGTTAATTTACTGCACAAAAGATTAGACAAAGCTGAAGCTGGGTTACAGTCAGGGAGTCAACCCATGCCTGTCCCAATGTCGCCTGGACCTTCGGGGTCTCAGAAGCGCCCACTATCCCAAATAGCTGACCCAGATACCGACACAGATACCGACACGGACTCAGACTCCAGTGTCGACTACAAAGATGCAAAATTGCAGCCAAGGGTGGCAAAATGTATTCGATATATGATTATCGCTATAAAAGATGTTTTGCATATCACTGAGGAACCCCCTGTCTCTGACACGAGGGTGCACATGTTTAAGGGAAAGAAACCAGAGGTCACCTTTCCTTCCTCACATGAGCTGAACGATTTATGCGAAAAAGCGTGGGAAACTCCAGACAAAAAACTGCAGATTCCCAAAAGGATTCTAATAGCGTATCCTTTCCCGTCACAGGACAGAATACGGTGGGAATCCTCCCCTAGGGTGGACAAAGCTTTAACACGCTTATCAAAAAAGATAGCGCTTCCATCCCAAGATACAGCTACCCTCAAGGATCCTGCTGACCGCAAGCAGGAGGTTACCTTGAAGTCCATTTACGCACATTCTGGTACGTTACTCAGACCGGCTATTGCGTCGGCCTGGGTTTGTAGTGCTGTAGCAGCATGGACAGATTCCTTATCAGCAGATATTGAGACTCTTGATAAGGATACCATTTTAATGACTCTAGGGCATATAAAAGATGCTGTCTTATATATGAGAGATGCTCAAAGAGACATTATTTTACTGGGTTCCAGAATAAACGCTATGTCTATTTCTGCTAGGCGTGGCTTATGGACCCAGCAGTGGACAGGAGATGCCGACTTCAAGAGGCATATGGAGTTGTTGCCTTACAAGGGTGAGGAATTGTTCGGAGAGGGCCTCTCGGATCTCGTCTCCACGGCTACGGCAGGTAAATCAAATTTTTTGCCATATATTCCCTCACAATCTAAGAAAACGCCTCATTATCAAATGCAGTCCTTTCGTTCCAATAAAAGCAAGAGAGCACGTGGATCATCCTTTCTTGCCAGAGGTAAGGGCAGAGGGAAAAAGCTGCACACCACAGCTAGTTCCCAGGAACAGAAGTCCTCCCCAGCCTCTGCTAAATCCACCGCATGACGCTGGGGCTTCCCTGAGGGAGTCAGCTCCTGTGGGGGCACGTCTTCGACTGTTCAGCCACGTCTGGGTCCACTCACAGGTGGATCCATGGGCAATAGAAATTGTTTCCCAGGGTTACAAGCTAGAATTCGAAGAAGTGCCTCCTCGCCGGTTTTTCAAATCGGCCCTACCGAAACAACCCCTGGAAAGGGAGATAGTTTTACAGGCAATTCACAAATTGTGTCTGCAACAAGTGGTGGTAGAGGTTCCCCTGCTTCAAAGAGGGCAGGGGTACTACTCAACTCTGTTTGTGGTCCCGAAACCGGACGGTTCAGTCAGACCCATTTTGAATTTAAAATCCCTGAACCTTTACTTAAAACGGTTAAAGTTCAAGATGGAATCGCTCAGGGCGGTCATCGCCAGCCTGGAAGGGGGAGATTTTTTGGTGTCTCTGGACATAAAGGATTCATACCTGCATGTCGCCATATATCCTCCTCATCAGGCGTACCTGAGATTTGCGGTACAGGATTGTCATTACCAATTTCAGACGTTGCCGTTTGGGCTTTCTACGGCCCCGAGAATTTTCACCAAGGTAATGGTGGAAATTATGGTGCTCCTGCGCAAGCAGGGTGTCACAATTATCCCGTACTTGGACGATCTCCTCATAAAAGCGAGATCAAGGGAGAAGTTGCTGAGCAGCGTATCCCTTTCACTGAATGTGTTACAGCGACACGGCTGGATTCTCAATATTCCAAAGTCGCAGCTGAATCCTACAACTTGTCTGCCCTTCTTGGGCATGATTCTGGACACAGACCAGAAAAGGGTTTTTCTTCCGACGGAAAAAGCACAAGAACTCATGACTCTAGTCATGAACTTGTTAAAACCAAAACAAGTGTCAGTACATCATTGCACTCAAGTTCTGGGAAAGATGGTGGCAACATACGAAGCCATTCCATACGGCAGATTCCATGCAAGGACCTTCCAATGGGACCTATTGGACAAGTGGTCCGGGTCGTATCTGCAATTGCATCAGAGGATCACCCTGTCCCCCAGGGGCCAGAGTATCTCTCCTGTGGTGGCTAAACAGGGCTCACCTTCTAGAGGGCCGCAGTTTCGGCATTCAGGACTGGATCCTGGTGACCACGGACGTGAGCCTCCGAGGTTGGAGAGCAGTCACACAGGGAAGAAATTTCCAGGGACTTTGGTCAAGTCAAGAGACTTGTCTTCACATCAACATCCTGGAACTAAGGGCCATATACAACGCTCTACGTCAAGCGGATATCTTACTTCGCAATCGACCAGTTCTGATCCAGTCAGACAACATCACCGCAGTAGCTCATGTAAACCGCCAAGGCGGCACAAGGAGCAGAGTGGCAATGGCGGAAGCCACCAGGATTCTTCGTTGGGCGGAGAATCATGTAAGCGCTCTGTCAGCAGTGTTCATTCCGGGAGTGGACAACTGGGAAGCAGACTTCCTCAGCAGACACGATCTGCATCCGGGAGAGTGGGGACTTCATCAGGAAGTCTTCGCGCAGATTGCAAGTCGATGGGGACTACCCCAAATAGACATGATGGTGTCCCGTCTCAACAAAAAGCTGCAAAGGTATTGCGCCAGGTCAAGAGACCCTCAGGCGGTAGCTGTGGACGCCCTAGTGACACCGTGGGTGTTCCAGTCGGTCTATGTGTTTCCTCCTCTTCCACTCATACCCAAGGTGTTGAGGATAATAAGAAAAAGAGGAGTGAGAACAATTCTCATTGTTCCAGATTGGCCACGAAGGACCTGGTATTCGGATCTGCAAGAAATGCTCACAAAAGATCCGTGGCCTCTTCCTCTAAGGTAGGACCTGTTACTACAAGGTCCCTGTCTGTTCCAAGACTTACCGCGGCTGCGTTTGACGGCATGGCGGTTGAAGGCAGGATCCTAGCGGAAAAAGGTATTCCGGATGAGGTCATTCCTACGCTAATAAAGGCTAGGAAGGACGTGACATCTAAACATTACCACCGAATGTGGAGGAAATATGTTTCTTGGTGTGAGGCCAGGAATGCTCCTACGGAAGAATTCCACATAGGCCGTTTTCTTCACTTCCTACAAACTGGAGTGAATTTGGGCCTAAAATTAGGCTCCATTAAAATTCAGATCTCTGCCTTATCCATTTTCTTTCAAAAGGGATTGGCCTCATTACCTGAAGTACAGACTTTTGTGAAGGGAGTTCTGCATATTCAGCCTCCTTTTGTACCTCCGGTGGCGCCTGGGGACCTTAACGTGGTGTTAAGTTTCCTGAAGTCACATTGGTTTGAACCACTTCAGACAGTGGAGTTGAAATATCTCACCTGGAAGGTGGTCATGTTGTTAGCCTTGGCTTCGGCTAGGCGAGTGTCGGAATTGGCGGCTTTATCCCATAAAAGCCCCTATCTGGTTTTCCATATGGATAGAGCGGAATTGTGGACCCGTCCTCAATTCCTGCCTAAGGTGGTCTCATCCTTTCATATGAACCAACCTATTGTCGTGCCTGTGGCTACGCGTGACTTGGAGGATTCCGAGTCCCTTGATGTGGTGTGGGCTTTTAAAATTTACGTGGCCAGAACGGCTAGGATCAGAAAAACAGAAGCACTGTTTGTCCTGTATGCAGCCAACAAAGTTGGCAGCCCTGCTTCAAAGCAGACTATTGCTTGCTGGATCTGTAACACGATTCAGCAGGTGCATTCTACGGCAGGATTGCCGTTACCGAAATCGGTTAAAGCCCATTCCACTAGGAAGGTGGGCTCTTCTTGGGCGGCTGCCCGAGGGGTCTCGGCACTACAGCTGTGCCGAGCTGCTACTTGGTCGGGGTCAAACACCTTTGCAAAGTTCTATAAGTTTGATACCCTGGCTGAGGAGGACCTCCTGTTTGCTCAATCGGTGCTGCAGAGTCATCCGCACCCTCCCGCCCGTTTGGGAGCTTTGGTATAATCCCCATGGTCCTTACGGAGTCCCAGCATCCTCTAGGACGTTAGAGAAAATAAGATTTTAAACCTACCGGTAAATCTTTTTCTCGTAGTCCGTAGTCCCAAGTGCGGACTACTTCTGCAAGATTTGTATATATTTATTGCTTACATAAGGGTTATGTTATAGTTTCATCGGTCTTGGACTGATGCTATGTTGTTGTTCATACGGTTAACTGGGTAGTATATCACAAGTTATACGGTGTGATTGGTGTGGCTGGTATGAATCTTGCCCTTGGATTACAAAAATCCTTTCCTTGTACTGTCTGTCTCCTCTGGGCACAGTTTCTCTAACTGAGGTCTGGAGGAGGGGCATAGAGGGAGGAGCCAGTGCACACCCAGAGTCAGTCTTTCTTAAAGTGCCCATGTCTCCTGCGGAGCCCGTCTATCCCCATGGTCCTTACGGAGTCCCAGCATCCTCTAAGGATTACGAGAAAAAGATTTACCGGTAGGTTTAAAATCTTATTTTGTGTTGTAAAGTGCTGAGGATGTGTGCGATGTATAAGTAACTGGTAAATAAAGAAATAAAAGTCATGTTTCTGTGATGTAAATAGATTTTCATCAAAATTATGTATTTATAGATATTTATGTTTCATTTGTGAACTGGGCCTCCTGAGTATTTGTTAGTGCCCAGCCTTACGGAGTTTTTATTACTGTGTCCCCAGTTGTAAAACTCGGAGTCTGTCTACGCTATATAAATAATCATATTTAAATATCAATTTAATTCTACTCCATTGTCTATTTTGTGCACAAAAAAACTTTAGCATAAAAACATTGCTGCAATTTATTTTTTTTATTTTATTTTTATTTATTTTTTTAATTTTTTATTTGTATGTGATAGAAGTTATTCTTAGTCACTGTCAATGACCTGTCACTCGTCACTGCTGCAACAATTAGCAGACTAGAGCAAAATTTGCTAAGTGAGAACTACAGCACTCTTGCAGAATCACAGTGGACCTGCACACAATGATTAAAACTACAATTTTACAGTTCATATTTGTGATATTAATTGCGGGGCTTTACTCTGTATTTACAAGCATCAAACAAAAATATATGCTCTCTAATTCTCGAAAATGTAACTTTTTTTGGTTTTTAATCATGAATTGTTCTATTCTACATTTTTTTTAATCGCTAATCCAGTGGTTCTCAAACTTTTTGTTTTGAATCACGGCACCCTAGAGTATCAATTTTTTTTCACAGCACCATTAGGGCAAATGTTTATTACAGAGAAATACAGATGTAAATATAAAATTATTTAAGTTGTCACCCTTAGGTTCAGTTATGTGGTGAGTGACAAGATTTGTTTGTCCACATATTTATGATTGGAAGCCACAAGCACTGGTTGTGCCTATTACAGTATTTGAATTTTTCCTGGACCACCTACCTAGGACACCCCGGTAAGTGCCTCTAGGCACCCCAGGGTACAACAGCACCCAGTTTGGGAATCACTGTGCTAATCTGTTATCAGTATTGTGCAAAAGATTTAGACAGGTGTGGGAAAGTGATGTAGTCGGGATCCTGGCGGTCAGAATACCGACCCAGGATCCCGACTGCCAGAATGCCGTTAGCGCCATCACAGCTATCCCCACTCCTGGGTGTCCACGACACCCATGGAATGGGAATAGAACCTGTGTCGAGCCCACAAGGGGCTTTGCTGTGTTCACCCCCTTGCCGGCATTCTGGCGGTCGGAATCCCAGCGTCGGTATTCTGACCGCTGGGATCCCGTACCCAACCTGTGGGGGGAAAAATGCTGCAATGTAAGAATGCTTTCAAGAATATAAATGTTAATAGTTTATTTCTATCAATTCACAAAATGCAAAGTGATTGAACAGAAGAGAAATCTAAATCAAAACAATATTTGGTGTGACCACCCCTTTGCCTTTAAAACAGCATCAATTCTCCTAGTTACACTTGCACAGTTTTTAAGGAACACGGCAGGGAGGTTGTTCCAAACAACTTGGAGAACTAACCACAGATCTTCTATGGATGTAGGCTTGCTCAGATCCTTATTTCTCTTCATGTAATCCAAGACAGACTCGATAATGTTGAGATCAGGGCTCTGTGGGGTCCATATTATCACTTCCAGGGCTCCTTGTTCTTTATGCCGAAGATAGTTCCTAATAATATTTACAAATGAAGATGAAGATGAAGTATCTGCACTCTTTTCATCTGCCTACTCTAATACCTCTCCCCTTGACTCTATACCCTCACAAATTAGTAAAGCTCTGTCTACTGTGCTCATCCCAACCTTAACGAAAATCTGTAATCTCTCCCTGTCTACTGGTATCTTTCCTTCTCTATACAAGCATGCAGTGATTACTCCCATTCTGAAAAAACAAAACTCTGACCCAAACTCTCTCTCTAACTACCGTCCCATCTCTCAGCTCCCATGCCCCTCCAAGCTACTGGAGAGACTTGCCTACACTCGCCTCACACACTTTCTTAACTCACACAGACTACTGGACCCACTTCAGTCAGGATTTCATGCCCAACACTCCACAGAGACAGCACTGACTAAGGTTGTGAATGATTTGGTCACTGCTAAATCTAAAGGACATTTCTCTCTCCTTATTCTCCTTGATCTCTCTGCTGCTTTTGACACTGTTGACCACTCTCTTCTCATACAAACACTACAATACCTAGGTATTCAGGACACAGCCCTTTCTTGGTTCTCATCCTACCTATCTAATCGCTCCTTCAGTGTTCGTTTCTCTGATTCCACCTCTCCTTCGCTACCTCTCTCAGTTGGAGTACCGCAAGGCTCAGTCCTAGGTCCTCTGCTTTTCTCTATCTATACCACATCTCTTGGCAAACTAATCAACTCTTTCGGATTTCAGTACCATCTGCATGCGGATGATACTCAAATCTACCTATCCTCCCCTGATTTGTCACCATCTGTATTGGGCCGTGTCACTGAATGCCTTTCTGCCAATTCATCTTGGATGACATCTCGCCACCTCAAACTTAATATTTCCAAAACAGAATTAATTATATTTCCACCGGCCAATAGTAGTTTCCAACCTGATATCTCTATCACTGTTGAGAACTCTGCAATCACCCCTACCCCACAAGCTCGCTGCCTAGGTGTCATTCTTGACTCTGAACTGTCCTTTGTTACCCACATTCAATCTGTCTCAAGATCATGTTACATACATCTAAGAAACATATCCAAAATACGCCCTTATCTTACACAAGACACAGCAAAAACTCTAATCCATGCTCTCATTATCTCCCGCATTGATTATTGTAATAGTCTCCTGACCGGTCTTCCCAAACATAGGCTCTCACCACTACAATCCATTTTGAATGCAGCTGCGAGGCTAATCTTCCTTGCCAGACGTTCATCGTCTGCAGATCCGCTCTGTCAGTCCCTCCATTGGTTACCGGTATTCTACCGTATTAAATATAAAATACTTTTACTCACATACAAGGCTATTAACCAAACTGCACCAACATACATCTCTTCACTCATCTCAAAATATCTCCCTACCCGACCTCTCCGCTCTGCACAAGATCTACGTCTCTCATCCACACGCATTACTTGTTCACACTCAAAATTACAGGACTTTATCCGGGCTTCACCCACTCTGTGGAATGCCCTCCCACGCACAGTAAGACTCGCCTCTAGTCTCCAAACCTTTAAATGTTCCCTGAAAACTCACCTCTTCAGACAAGCCTATCAAATTCCAGACCCACCCACATAACCTTCAGTGCTTCCCTATCTAATTACATCCTCTGTAGAGTATTCATAACATCACATATCTTGTCTTTCTTTAGTCTCACACCCTCCTGACACTTGGATAACTTTGTGGGGTATCCTCATACAACCCATTAAGAACCTAGCAATCTGGTGGACCATTATGCAATAGTTAGCATCAATCCTTGTGTATCTATGCCTATTTCCCTATAGATTGTAAGCTTGCGAGCAGGGCCTTCCTACCTCTGTCTGTCTGTTTTTACCCAGTTTTGTTCTATTACTGTTGTTCTAATTGTAAAGCGCAACGGAATATGCTGCGCTATATAAGAAACTGTTAATAAATAAAATAAATAAATATTTGCTGTATGTCTGGGGAATATATTTGGAGCCAATCAGACCCCTCCCTGATGGTACTGCTTGATGTTTAAGTACCTGCCTGCATTTCTCAGTATTAAGGACACTATTAATCCTGACCAAATACCCCCAACTCCATTTGCTGAAATCTAGCCCCAAACTTGCAAGGAACCTCCACCATGCTTTACTGTTGCCTGCAGACACTCATTATGTTTTCTGTTACAGTTAGAGATATTTAAAATTTTGACTCCTCAGTCCAGAGCACCTGCTGCCATTTTTCTGCACCTGGGTTCCACTGGTTTTTGACAGTTCTGAGCTGATGGCACTGCTGGACATCTTCCCAATTTCAAAGGGAAATATGAATGATGATGCTTTCATCTTATGCACAAAGTTTCCTTGGCCGACTACTTTGTCGACGGTCTTCGACGTTGCCCCTTTTTTTTTGTGCTTCAATGCTGAGAAATATAGGCAGGTGTACTAATCCATCATGCAATACCATCAGGCAGGCATCTGATTGGTTCCAAATTTATTCTGCAGTATGACAACGATCTCAACATTGAGTCTGTCTGGGATTACATGAAGAGACAGAAGGATTTGAGCAAGCCTACATCCACAGATCATCTGTGGTTAGTTCTCGAAGATGTTTGGAACAACCTCCCTGCTGAGTTCAAGCATACCAAGAAGAATTGATGCTGGTTTGAAGACAAAGGGTGGTCACGTCAAATGTTAATTTGATTTAGATTTTTCTTTTGTTAATTCACATTAGGTTTTGTTAATTGATAAAATAAACTATGAATACTTCTATTTTTGAAAGCATTCTTACTTTGCAGCATTTTTTCCACAGCTGCCTGAAACATTTGCACAGCACTGTTATTGTTAGTCTTGCAGCAAAGGATTGATTTTGATCTAGAATGATCATGGGCTGGTCTACCACTGCTATGCAGATGATACATAACTATGCTTGTCCTTTGCTCCTGGCACTGATAACCCAATAGCAACCCTAAATGACTGTCTAGCTGAACTCAAGGAGTGGATGAGCGCCAGTTGGCTGCGACTGAACCCGGATAAAACAGAGGTCCTTATGATAGGACCGCAACATCAAAGGACAAGACTGCAGCATAGCAACCAACTTGACTTACACTCGGGGATTCGGAAATTACAAACCAATGATCGTGTGCGGAATCTTCTGCGTTGAAGTGGATTGTGGCTTGACACTTAAACATCAGATATCAGCCACAATCAAATCCTCATTCTTTCACCTGAGGAACATAGCCACAATCAAGCACTTAATTCCGTCAGATGATCTGCCAAAAATCATCCATGCATTTGTATCATCTCGATTAGACTACTGTAATGCCCTTTACCTTGGTCTCCCAGCAAAAGAATTGCACTGCTTACAGCTGGTGCAAAACACAGCTGCCAGGCTGTTAACCGACCAGCCCCATTCTAGCCACATAACACCCATACTCTACTCCCTTCACTGGCTGCCTGTAACATGGCGAATCATCTTCAAGATTGGCTTACTGAGTTTCAAAGCACTACATGACCAGGGCCCAAGGTACCTGAAGCAGCTTCTGACCCCATACTGCCCCACTCGATTACTGCGATCTGTAGATGAAGGACTTTTAGCAGTACCTAGAATCTCCCATAATTCATCGAGGGGTCGAGCTTTTAGTCCTGCAGCTCTGACTCTATGGAACTCGCTTCCCCGCACAGTGCGAGAGGCCCCAACTATAGAATCCTTCAAAAGTAGACTCAAGACTTTCCTGTTTACTCAAGCATTTCCATAATGTCCCTTTAGTATCTACATGCTTCTGTATTTTATAAAAAAAGCTCTTCTGTACTTCATTATTTACTGTACTATATTATGCTATGTATCTGTTAAGCGCCTTGAGTCCTATTGGAGAAAGAGCGCTATATAAATATAATACTTCTTCTTCTTCTTATTATTATTGAGTAATCAGGTTTTAGTTTCAGGAAAAAAAAAATGAACACAGCGATTTAATAAATACACTAATTAAATGTTGTATTTCTGAAGTGTTTTTCGCTCTCTACATGTTATAGCAGCGATGAGGGTATGTGAGAAGAACTAGATCAGTTGTAGGCATCATGACATCCTAGTCTGGTGGAAGAGCTCTTTGGTCCTTCAAAAAAAACGCTGATTTTCTTAGATTGGACTTGTAATTGTGGCTGTTGTGTGCACACCTGTTCAACATCACCACACCTGCTAGAATATCCTTAACAATAGGATTATCCATGATAGCTGGTCCTGCTGTACAGTGGCTGAGAACATCTCCATTCTTATACCCCTTTCACACTGCCAATGCCGGATCCCACCCGGAATTGGAAACCGGTCCTTTC
Source organism: Pseudophryne corroboree (assembly GCF_028390025.1). Taxonomy (NCBI): domain Eukaryota; kingdom Metazoa; phylum Chordata; class Amphibia; order Anura; family Myobatrachidae; genus Pseudophryne; species Pseudophryne corroboree. Next base: position 384,135,258 of record NC_086446.1, on the reverse strand, counting down.
CGGGTGGGACCCGGCATTGGACCCTATCTGCTGGCTTCCCGACCCCGGCAATTTGCCGGGCCGGATGCTATAGTGGCAGGAGGCAGAGCCGGCGCTGGGAGATGAGCTCATCTCCGCACCGCCTCTTCTCTATGTAGTGAAAGGGTCCAGAGTCGCATCGACCCGGGAGCCCGTTCACGCTGCCACTGACCCGGTATTCAACCCGGGAATAACACTGCTTTATTCCTGGGTTGAATCATACCCCTTTTTACATTGACAAATATTTCCCGGGTTATTGCACATGAACACGCATCAACCCCGGAATTTGCTCAGTGTGAAAGGGCACTGAAAGAATATTCCGAATCGGCCCGGAATCCAGAATCGACCCGGGATGTGGTACAGTGTGAACGGGTAAACCGGGTCAAGGCGACCTGGCACCCATTCTCTGCATAGGAGGAGGCGGTGCTTGGAGATGATTATCCTCCGGTAGCATCAGCGGTGATGTCTCCTACCCGGCAATATGTCGGGTCGGGCTGCAAGTCGGGTTACATCTGGGAAGCACCCGTGTACACATTCCCGGGTGTGACCCGGCTATTGTCAGTCTGAAAGGGGTATTACTGGGTCAGGCGACCCGGGAATTTGACCATGGCCCTTTCACACCACACACAGACGGGTCGATACCGGGTTATTTGTGCGGTGTGAAAAGGGTATAATATTGCTTTACAATTCTTATCACATGTGGGCATGTTGATGATTGAGTCTAGAAAAATGACCTGCTCCTGATCTGATAATAAACAGGCTTTGGGATGTTGTCTGTCTCCTACAGCTAATGTAAGCAATATACAAGGCCTGTACATCATTTTCAACTTAATTACAAATTTAAAAAAAAAAAAGATAATAATTTATATTCACATTTGTCCCCTTGTTGTAACATGTGGTAGAAAAAACTAGCAGCAATGTCAGATGTGGATCTTTACAAACTTGGCACACCAGGACACTGACATCTCCAGTTTCTGTGCAATATTGGGCAAGTCCCATCAGTTTCCACATGTCCTTATTGGGACTGAGGGGCTGATTTATCAAGTTTTGTCATATGCAACGAGCCCTACCAATCAGCTCTCAACTGCCATTTTTGAATACATGACTGTTAGGAGCTGATTGGCTGGAGCACTAGTCTTAAAACCTGTTGCGTATTATAAACCAGACCCTGAATTCAGGGATTTCACTGAACCCTGTGCAGAAAGACGTTGGAAAGGAGATAGGGTTGGGGGGATTCATAAAGATGTACATTGGTTTAACATACAGGGACTTGAATGCATAATAATACCAACACAAACAAAAATATATTTAGCACAGTATTATATAGTGGGATGGCTTCACAGGAAGGTATATAATAGAGCTGTGTGTGCATTTTGTGAATTTAAAATCTACATCTCTTGGCTAAATGTTTGTGGGCACACTTATGTAATTAAAGCTAGGTACACAGTGGACAATTCTCGGGCTGACCTGACAGATATTGGATTGACATTGGCCCGATCATTTAGTGTGTACACTGCACCAGGTAGGTAAAAAATCCATTGGATCAACAACCGACTTAGTGAGTGCTGCAATCACTATGTCTTTCTCGTCATGTTAGTATAGTCCAGAAAATGCAGTGTGTACAGACCACTGCCCAATGTCTAGTGTATAGGGGACACTATTTGCGAGTTGATTTTGAGGGATCGATTATTGGGTAGTGAGTACGCAGTAGTGTTCTATATCATTTCGGTTGGTTTGAATCAAGCATGTTGGGCAATATCTTATAGTGTGTACCTAGCGTAAGTGTTCTTTAAGACTAATGCATGGCAACTATAGTCTCTTCACTGAATTAGTGCAGCTGCTTATTGCAGTGTGAGCTAAAAATGGGCAAGTAGCTGTTATGGGCTTGTTTACAAGCAATATCCTTGTGGTATGATTGCAAGAGCAGTACATTTATCATTTTTCAGTTGTGTCTGCTCTCTTCAGGAGGTTGCAGAGGCACCTTGGACCTGAGTGTGCAGAGAACCATTTCAGTCCTACTTATAACTCCGTAGCAATAACTGCCCAGCACAGTACTTGGCAGGTAGATGGATGGTTCTCCCCTTTTGTGCTGCCCTAACGCACTTGAAATGGTTGTTCGCCTCTGCAGTTGTTCGTCACACTGATTAATCACTACTTCTTCGCGGAGGTCTGACTTCTGAGTAGCGGGTAGTTGTTCATAAGTGAGAGGAACATTGTCTCATCACACAAGTTGTGTCAAAATAATGTAACTTGTCTTCATGAGGAATCTAGCCATTTGTTATAGAAATACTTTTTTTTATTTTATAGCTATCACATATCGGTGGGAGATTTTATTTACTTTCATTTTCTGCCATCTTATTGCATTGTGATGACAGCCGTTCTCTGGCCGGTACAAAAATACCAATTGGTTACTAGTAACGAACAAATTTTAAATTAAGATTCGGTTGCAGTGTCGATGCAGCAGTGATCTTCCGTGACAGATCTGCAAGGCATTTTAAGTGTAGTAGCCGTCAATGGAATCCAGGTAGGATTCTGGCAGTCGGGATCCCGGCTGACACTACTCAGAATGCCCGCGCCGGGATCCCGACATTGATCACTTTCCTGGTGCCGGAATCCTGAACGAGGATATGCCAGGCTGGCGGAGAGGTAGGCTGCAGGATGTGGTTAGGGTTAGGTTGCGGGGAGGGGGACTTAGGTTTAGGCAGCCCCGGGGAGGGTTAGGTTTAGGCTGAGGGAACGGGTGGTTAGAATTAGGCACCACCAGGGAGGGTTAGGGTTTGGCTTCGGGTGGGTGGGGGGTGATTTGGGGTTGTAGTTAGGATCAGACTGCAGAGGGTTAGGTTTAGGCTGCGGGAACGGGTGGTTAAAATTAAGCACCATCGGGGAGGGTTAGGGTTAGGCTCCTGGAGCACAGAATGGCCGCGGGAGCTGCGTCACTGGCGCCATGTTTTATGCATATTAAATCTGTCACACACCGATACATGCCCTGAAAACGGTCATGACACACCTGCATTTTTGCAGACACTCCCCGTTATCTCCCCCAAATGGCCTCTTCCTGTCAATCACTCTGCAACTGATTCCTAACTGCAAGTTGCATCGCAAAGGTACCTTGGCGCGTGCCCGCTGTGGTGCATGCATAGTCTTCCAATACACTCTCAGTTGCAACACCATTGATTTTGCGGTTGCATTTGAATCATGCCCATAGTGCCATTGAAATTTATTAGCGGATTTCTCATGAATATTGCTACAGACCACAAATTTGTCCATGTATAATGTGTGTGTGGGTGACATTGGAATCCTACACAATGAGTACACAAGGACATGTTACGCAGCATTCTAGTGCTCTTTTGCAGCTGGAGAGCGAGGTAAATGACAAGTTTCTTACTAATATTAACAGCCAGATGAATGACATTTTTGCATGTTTAATATAATATAGCAATTTTTTCAATAAAAAAAGATGCCATGACTGTGTGAAAAAGGCACCCGTTGCGAAACTGCTTATGGTCTCGTGGCCAGGTTAGAGTCTCCCTGTTATGTAAAGTAGCTGGAAAGGACTAGTCTGTTGATACTTGCTCAAGAAAGAAAATGCAATGACAAAAGTTCCTTTTTCCAGAATATACAAAAAGGTGCTAGTGCCATCACCAAGAACCACTATATATGGGGTGTCCCATAATGATGGGACACATTTTATTTTAGCTTACAAGAGCATTGGCGCTTGGCCATCTTCAAAATATATTGTATTTCAAAGTCTGACTTTGGGAGGTAATGTTGGTCCTCTGCCAGGACATTGATCCATAATGTTACAGCCAAGCGAAAAGCCCTCACCCACATGCTGACTTGTCCGGCCATATACAGACACATGCCTACATGAGAATGATGGTGCATGCTTCGACTGAGCGTAGAAGCTCTCACCCACTGGCTGACTAGTCTATAGTCCAGAGAGTGACCATCTAGGATGTGATATTTAAACCTTGAACAATGCTATGAACTCCTGTACCTTTTTTTATGTATTATACATAATCCTTAATAGATGTGCTTGTTCCAGTCCTAGATACTTGCGTATAAAATTTGTCCCATTGTATAGTCCATATTTGACTTCTTTGACTGGCCTGATATTAGTTTGTACAGTATGACATACTTTTTGGGTACCGGTCCTAGAGCAAGTTCTAGTATCTCACAGGGAGTCACTCATTAGGATTGTGTTGCAAAAATGAACCTGGCCTCTCCATATACAATAAGTACAATTTACTCTCATTAAAGCAACAGGAAATCCCCTGTGTGTTTCCATATACATTTCTCAGCTCCGTCAGGCAAACTTCATCAGCATGTTTTCCAATTCCAGCAGCCATCTGTAGTGTGAACATGATTATTCTCTTCTCCTACACAGCTCAGGATGGCTGAATCGCTGGCAGGTGTTTGCTGCAGGAAGGGATTGTGATGGATGAGAAGATGTAGGAATTACAAAATATGTATAGGCATTTAAAGTGATGTTGTCACCCACACACAGCCTAAACAGCCATTTTGTGGTTCACTAGGAATTTTGCACCTTGGTAGGTCTTGTAAAAACGACAAAAGTCTGCCTCCGTGATTTCACTTGTTCCCGGTGAATTGATAGTCTGCACTCTCAAAATTGGTTCAGCTCACAAGCAGCTACCTCCACTGTATGTACATAACATAAACACTTGAAACTTTTTTTTATTTATTTTTTATTGGAGACATCTATATTACAGTATTTGTTTCATGATATTGAAAGTCAAATAATAAAGTTGAGTGCAAAAGTGTAGTGTCCTATTGAAAAAAAAAAGTGAAAATGGCACAGACAGTACTGCAGATTCTCTTAATATTCCAGTACAAAATGAATGCTGACAAAGTTTTATTTCATTCCTACTACTTAAAAACCTGTGCATAATTCCAATGTTTCTTTGTAAAAGGATTTGTAATCATGTGTTTAGGTGGCCTCAGTGGCGTAAGTTCGTCACAGTCGCCCGGAGGCAAGATAAATATTGGTGCCCCCCTATTTCCTATACAGGTTGAGTATCCCATATCCATATATTCCGAAATACGGAATATTCCGAAATACGGACTTTTTTGAGTGAGAGTGAGATAGTGAAACCTTTGTTTTTTGATGTCTCAATGTACACAAACTTTGTTTAATACACAAAGTTATTAAAAATATTGTATTAAATGACCTTCAGGCTGTGTGTATAAGGTGTATATGAAACATAAATGAATTGTGTGAATGTAGACACACTTTGTTTAATGCACAAAGTTATAAAAAATATTGGCTAAAATGACCTTCAGGCTGTGTGTATAAGGTGTATATGTAACATAAATGCATTCTGTGCTTAGATTTAGGTCCCATCACCATGATATCTCACTATGGTATGCAATTATTCCAAAATACAGAAAAATCCGATATCCAAAGTACCTCTGGTCCCAAGCATTTTGGATAAGGGAGACTCAACCTGTATTAAGATAAATATATGTATGTATGTATATGCGCGGGTATATATATATATATGTGTGTGTGTGTGTGTGTGTGTGTGTGTGTGTGTGTTTGTGTGTGTGTGTGTGCATATGGAGTGTTCTGAAAATAAATTACATACTGTATTTATACATTTAATTGTCTTTTATTTTAAATCACGCATTTCTTAGCAGTCATTCCCAGGATTAGAACCCATGACCTGTTACACTGACAGCAGACACTTTACTGATGGAGTTTTTTGCTCCTGTAGAGGAAGCATGAGAATACTAACTATATGAAGTTGTGTGTAATTGTCAGAGAAGTATCTTCATGTAGTTACAATTCTCATATTTCCTATACAGGAGCAAACAGCTTCATCAGTAAGGTGTCTGCTTCCAGTGTAATAGGTTGTGGTTTCTAATCCTGAGTGTGATACAGGTTGAGTATCCCATATCCAAATATTCCGAAATACGGAATATTCCGAAATACGGACTTTTTTTAGTGAGAGTGAGATAGTGAAATCTTTGTTTTTTGATGGCTCAATGTACACAAACTTTGTTTAATACACAAAGTTATTAAAAATATTGTATTAAATGACCTTCAGGCTGTGTGTATAAGGTGTATATGAAACATAAATGAATTGTGTGAATGTACACACACTTTGTTTAATGCACAAAGTTACAAAAAATATTGGCTAAAATGACCTTCAGGCTGTGTGTACAAGGTGTATATGTAACATAAATGCATTCTGTGCTTAGATTTAGGTCCCAACACCATGATATCTCATTATGGTATGCAATTATTCCAAAATACGGAAAAATCCGATATCCAAAATACCTCTGGTCCCAAGCATTTTGGATAAGGGATACTCAACCTGTACTTGTAAAATGTGTATATTCAGTATTATTATTATTATTATCCTTTATTTATATGGCGCCACAAGGGTTCCGCAGCGCCCAATTACAGAGTACAATATTATAAACAGGGTGTGACTTGTAAGGTGCAGGGACCAGTGAGGAAGTCGGCCACTGAAAAGACAGCGACAGCTATCAATTAACTTAATTCAATGGTGTCACAGAATGGGAGGAGAGGTGCCCCCCTTCAGAGCTGGAGCCCAGCGGCAGATGACTCCGTTGCCTCCCAGAGTTCTGCCTCTGGGTTGCCTACACTGATCAACTTTCATCCAGCTAACCAACAAACCAACAAAATAAGAAATAGCTAATAAATTAAAAGGGAAAAAAATAAATAAATAAACACTTCACATATTAATATTATCCTTTATTTATATGGCGCCACAAGGGTTCTGCCATTAGTCTCCTCTGCAGTTTTTGTCATATATGGCTCCTGAACAACAATTTGCCCCAAACCCCTCCCAACACACACACACACACACACACACACACACACACACACACCAGATTGTCAAACAGCCCGCACTGCAGTGCTTATCACCCCCTTCCCCCCCATCTCCTTGTACAGCAGCACTTCTTATACGCCACTGTAATGCAGCATTACCTAATGCCACTGCTGCTTCGGTCACAGGTGTTGTCCTTCTTGAAAGTCAGCTAGCTCCCAAGGAAGAGGCAGCCTCATTTTGAATCCAAGATGGATAATATGAAATTGCTTTATCCAAATAGAACCATTATAGATTCAAAACAAGGCTGCCTATGTACTGGAGCTTGCTGAGATTGGGAGGAGGGACAACAACAGCAACCAGAGCAGCAGTTACCACAATTAAGTACCGAGATGTGGGGTTTGGAAACAAACTAGATGGCAAATGACACATCTCGAGCGACAGCAACCGGGGTAGGGGAGGGGGGACGACACTGGAGCGGGGCCATGCTGCATAAGGTGGTATGGTATCGTTCTCCACCTTATCAGATCTTTCTGTATGTTCAAAAAACCTGAGGTGATGACCAATGACCTGTGGGTGAGCGCATTGGCATCGTTATTGTCCATACACATGGCACTTTTAAAGCGATGTGTCATTGCGATCGGTCTGAAATGTCCACATAATTTCAAATATTGTGCCGTGTGTAGGGGCCTTTAGACTATCTTCTACACCACACTCCTTAGAACCTCACCTAGCCCTCTGTTACAGCTTCCTTGATGCTTATCAGTGTCATGTCCATTGATGAAGAAATGTTTATATACCTTGTACTTGTACTACATTGTATTGTACTGTAAGTCACTGTTCTTGTTTTATTCACTTGCTTATGTACTTTATTAGGCGTTGTGGATCCCTTGGGGCGCCATATAAATAAAGGCTAATAATAATACATACAAAGTACCATCAGAGACAGATGAAATTGAAAATAAGAACAAGTTAATGTCAAGCATTTTTCCTACGTATTACTACTTATAATTGAATAAATCTGAATAGTAATATAAAATAAAAAAATGCAAAAGCACTTTCCACCGATAACACAAACATACACACATAAAAGGAGGCGTTAAGCATTAACACTAGGCATACCAGCATTAAACTAATACCCCTTTCACACCGCCAATGCCGAATCCCCATGGGAATTGGAAACGGGTCCTCCCCGGATGGGATCCTGCATTGGACCCTGCAGCAGGCTTCCATGACCCGTCAATATGCCGGGTGGGTTTTGCCATAGCAGCTGGGGGCGGAGGCGGGACTCGGAGATGAGCTCATCTCCACGCTGCTTCTCCCTATTGTAGCGAACGGGTGGGTTCGTTTATGCTGCCACAGACCTGGTATTCAACCCAGGAATAACACTGCTTTATTCCAGATATGAATTACCGAGTCAGGTGACCCGGGATTTCGACCATGGCCCTTTCACACTGCACACTGACCCGTGTCGACCCAGCAATATACCTGGTCGATACCGGGTTATTTGTGCGGTGTGAAAGGAGTATAATTTTGATAAGAACAGTATTCTAGTATAATAGGTTTTTGTTTTTTTAAGAAGTGATGGCGTCGTCCCTGTAGAAACAACATAATAAAAAAAGAGTATTTAAAAAAAAAAAAAAAAAAAACATTTGGTTTAAACCAGCCAACCCTTTGTACCCATTTCACTAGAGAAAGCTAGGTCAGTGTGTCTTATTCGTGATCAGGTTAAGTATAAAATACACTTATCCATATAGTTCCCAATTTTGTATGAATCAGCATTACAATTTTTGAGTTCTTCACTAATAATGTTCTTTCTGTATCATTGTTAGCTGCTATGAAATTTAAGGTGATGTAGTAGTGTATTAACTAGTTTGTTAGAAACACTTAGCAGGTGTGTATAGAGAGGGTCATTGACACGGGTTGGGTTCAGGATCCCGGCGGTCAGCATACCGGCAGGGTTGTGAGCGTAACAAAGCTTTGGGGGAGGTTAGCAGACCGACCGTCACATGACCTCTCCCAAAATCCTGCCCCATCACTATCCCGACAGTCGGCATGCCGACCAACAGGTACTATTTCCACTCGTGGGTGTCCATGACACCCATAGAGTGGGGCCGAGCTGCACTTGCCCCTCCCCACCGGGATCCCGGCGTCGGTATGCTGACCGGCGGTCAGGAGACCATCGATCAGCCATACCACACCCGTGTGCGTGTAAATAAGCTGCAACCTGCTGTGCAAGAAAGGAAAAAAACAATCGGGCCCACTGTTACCATTGATAGTGGGAAGCTGTTTTAATTTCACCTATCGATGGTAAAACTTTTTAATGAAGGTATGTGATCTTCGATGGTTTATAAACATTGATTACCGATGGCATCCCTACTCCAGGCAGCAGTATATATTGTGTGGTGCGTGCCCTCTTGAGATGCTTTGCATCAGCTATATTGGCTGCAGGGTACCGTTTCAGGATTTTTCTCTTACCCATGTACTTTCGCTCTGATTTTATATGCAGGTGTGTATATCTTCTTGTTACCATTTTTCGCTATAAAAAGAAGACTGCAAAATAACAAAAAATGTATAGCTTAGTGGTGCCCTAACTTTTTTGAATCACGGTGACCTATGCTGGTTTCAGATCGCAAATGCCGGATCCCACCCGTTAAGAGAAACGTGTACTTACCGGGTGGGATCCGGCATTTGCGCTCCTTTGCTGGCTTTCCGACCCGGCAATATACCGGGTCAGTTGCCATAGCAGCGGGGGGCGCAGCAGCAGCGGGGGTGGAGGCGGCCCCGGGAGATGAGCTCATCTCCTGCGCCGCCTCTGCCTATGCTGTGAATGGGAGCCGTGACGCATCGGAACGGCTCCCATTCACACTGCACCTGACCCGGTATTCAGCCCGGTAATAACCCTTCTTTTTTACCGGGTTGAATTACCGGGTCAGGCGACCCGCTAATTCAGCAAAGGACCTTTCACATCGCACACTGACCCGGGTTATTTGTGCGATGTGAAAGGGGCACTAGAGTATCAGATTTTTTTTTTTCATGGCACCCCCAGGCCAAAAGTTTCTTATTGAGGAATTTAAATTTAAATTAAGTAAATTGTGTTTATATGTCATCCTTAGGTTAAATTTTGAGGTGTGGGACAAGATTTGCTTCTGTTTGTCCACATATGTAATGATTGTCAGTTACCAGCACTGGTTTTGCCTATTACATTGACCAGAAATAATTTGAATTAGTCCCGGACCACCAATCCAAGGCACCCCTGCAAGTGCCCTGACGCACCCCAGGGTGCCTAGGCGAGTATGGGACTTAGGGTCGACAGTGTCTAGGTCGACACCTATTGGTCGACAGTGAGTATAGGTCGACATGACCATCAGGTCGATATGAAAAAGGTTGACATGAGTTTTTTATGGGGGGTTTTGTGTCGTTTTCTGTGTAAAGTGACTGGGAACCCCTAATTAGTGCACTGTGTCCCCTTCACCATGCTTCAAGCAAGGTGCCTCACTCCGCTACCGCAGCGCCCGGCACAGGTTACCGTTCCCAATTTTAGTCTACGTGGATCGTAAAGTATGAAAAAGAAAAAGAAAAAAGTGAAAAACTCATGTTGACCTTTTTCCATGTTGACATAATGGCCGTGTCTACCTATTTCCGGTGTCGACCTACTCACTGTCGACTAATGGGTGTCGACCTAGACACTATTGACACAGAGTGCGGATACCGCCTAGGCGCACAGTCTGAGAACCACTCATATCGTTTATTTCAGACAGATTTTCTCTCAACATGTCTCCTTCTAATGTGGTTAATGTACATTTATTTAATACACATATACTGGGGCTAGCAGCTTTTCTGTACATAATAAACATGGCCATGATTTTTTTACTACCCACTTGAGGGAATATATACAACTTTTAAACTGGGAAACATTTTTCTTTTAATGAGTGTCTTTCTTGTGTCTGGGGGAACAGATGTAGGAATGCCCCAGAGGCCATAGAATGAAATGATGACAATGAAAAGCTGAGGGAATTGCAGTTTTCTTTACCTCCTGGTTACTCTCACATATTTTGCATTGCACATAAGCTTTGTTGGCTTAAAACCATATGTCACAATCACAGCTGGGTAAAAGTGCAATGGTACTTGTTCATTAAGATAAAATAAATTAATATTTACATCTTTTAAGAGAGTGATGCCAAACATGGATTGGTAAAGAAGTCAGAAGAACCAGGATGACAGGGAGGGTGCTATATTTTCTATCCCATAGCACAGAATCAAATGACTTATGCACGTTATACAAACTCAAGGCCCACACCACACCCACTGCACCAATGTTCTTCAGTACTTACCTCTCTGGAGTCCAGCAGGAGCACTGCAGAAATCACTGGGAAAATTATACTTCTGCCATTTTCCCAGTGATCTATGCATGCATAATAGAAAAAAACACGGGGAAAATGGCTACCATCCCCCCTTCCACCCCCCATTAAAAAAAAACAACCAACATTATAATAAAAAAAAAATACTGGTGGGTTAATTGGCTGCTGGTTTGTGTGCGGTAAAAAAATTAAATTACACTGTAAACGCCAATGAAGGAGGGACCTATGTGAATGATAATCTATACAGTACTGTATAATGGTACTGTATAATATAGTTGTATTATATTCGTGAATGACTATAATTATGTAATGGCTATATACAATAACTGTGATCTCTAGGTTTGCGCCTGCCCATAAAAATAAAACCATATTGCAATGCATAGTGAGCCATTAAATTAAGAGATGAGTTTTATTTTAGTGGACTGGACACCACATTGTAATCCCAACAAGATTGTATTACATATTGGTGGAGAGCTGAAGTCAGTAAACTGCAAATGCGATAAAGTGTTAATCCACATGGTTAATGTACAATTTGCTAAGCAATTGGTTTGAGCATGATTATCTAGGAACCAGCTTTAAATGCCAGCTATCCGTTTCAGAATATGCAAGATCAATGACACTGTAGCAATTAAAACTCTTTTAAATGAGGGAAAATGCAGTATGCCGTGCACTCTGCTGAAACAGAGCCGACCTTCCAATGCAACCAGCGCCCCATTTAATAGCTGGCAAGAACATGCGGTCATATATTTATTGAGAAATAAAGGATGCTCTTGACCACCATCCAGGTTATTTCTGTTTGCAGTGTGTAAGCATTACTTAAGCATTGCTTGCATGCGCTCTAGCATCAAAACACATAGAGAATGTCAAACGATAAAAAATCCATAATCCATTTTCATACAGAATGTCCAGATATGATGTAAAGGTGTTTCACACCCACATCAGTTTGAGAATCACAATGAATGTGCTGTTGGAGAACTTTGGGGGTAATTCAGACCTGATCGTAGCAGCAAATTTGTTAGCAGATGGGCAAAACTATGTGCGCTGCGGGGGGGGGGGGGGGGGGGGGGGGGCAGATATAACGTGCAGAGAGAGTTAGATTTGGGTGGGTTATTTTGTTTCTATGCAGGGTAGATACTGGCTGCTTTATTTTTACACTGCAATTTTAGTTTGAGCACACAACACCCAAACGTAAAGGGAGGTACAAACGGAGCGACGTTTACTTGATTTCTAAGCAATCTGACTAGATGCGCGGTCCCGCGCATCGGTATCGCCGGTTCTAGATTGTCCTGCATGCACATTGCGCTGTGCTGAGCGGGGGGAGAGATGTGTGCTGAGCGATTCTCGGTCTGTATGGCTCTTAACTCTCTCTGCACATGTGATATCTGCCCCCCCCTGCAATGCACATGGAGGGTAATTCAGAGTTGATCGCAGCAGCAAATTTGAATTGAAATTTAGGAGTTGGGCAAAACCATGTGCACTGCAGGGGGGAGAGATACTGTATAACGTGCAGAGAGAGTAATGGGCCCTACACACTGGAAGTTAACACTGAACGAGAACTCATTCATATCGTTCAGTGTGGAAGCACCAACGATGAACGATGCGGGGCCCCGCACTCGTTCATCGTTGGTGCCCCGTTGCTTATGCATGCAGGCCAATATGTACAATCTCGTCCATATTAGCATGCATTGCTATGGAGCCAGGTGACGCGGGGAGTGAAGAAACTTCACTCGCCGGCCGGCCATATCGGCTGTCGGGCAGCTCGGCGGCGGGTCGACAAGTATGTAGGGCCCATTGGATTTGGATGGGGTGTGTTCAATCTAAAATCTAAATTGCAGTGTAAAAATAAAGCAGCCAGTATTTACCCTACACAGAAACAAAATAACCCACCCAAATCTAACTCTCGCATGTTACATCTGCTAACAAATTTGCTGCTACGATCAGGTCTGAATTACCCCCTTTGTTCCTTGCCTTATTGCTTGCCTGTATTCCTCCTCTCTCATCATGCCACTGTCCTGGTAACACCTAGGCCTGTCCTCTAAGACAATCACTCATAAGCACATTTCACTGCATCCCACAGAATCAACACACTCATCTCCTATTCAGATGTGCACAGTAGCACATGAAGGCAGTCAAAAGATTGCACAAAAGGTGCCGTGACCTACATAATCATGCCTGTAAAAATGTTGCACTGCTGCCTTGGCATCAAATAAGTAACCCTCACCCTACTTCCTGACCAGTGCTATTTTTACTCCTATGTTATTCTAATGTATACTTGAAACAAAAAAATTGTATCATTCTCAAACCCAAGTACAAGTGATCATGAGGGAGAAATGCTGCATTGTTGGTTTTGTCACACCCAGTCTGAAATCTTATTAGTAGCATCCGTTTTCAAATCACATCAGCCACCACTGATTACTGTATCTCTATGGCTACATACTCTTAGATGATTAAAATTCAAATTAATACCTCTTTCACACTGCACAGATAACTCGGTATCGACCCGGCATATTGCTGGGTCGACACTTGTCAGTGTGCGGTGTGAAAGCGCCATAGCCAAAATCCTGGGTCGCCTGACCCGGCAATTCAACCCGCGAATAAAGCAGTGTTATTCCCAGGTTGAATACCATGTCAATGGCGGCGTAAATGGGCTCCCGGGTCAATGGGACCCGTTCGCCACAACAGGGAGAGGCGACCCGGAGAAGAGCTCATCAAACAGCGCCGCCTCTGCCCCCGCTGCCAGCTCCCCCCCCCCCCCCCCCCCCCCCCCGCTGCTATGGCAACCCGCCCGGCATATTGCCGGGTCAGGGAAGCCAGCAGTAGCATCCAATGCCGGATCCCACCCGGGAAGGACCCGTTTCCAATTCCCGGGTGGGATCCGGCATTGGCGGTGTGAAAGGGGTATTACTGTAGTATATTTAAAGTGCTTAACCTGGTGATCAGATTCTGATAGCTGCCCTGGTGGTAAAGAACAGCAATAGCAATAGAGGTTCTACCGTAAGAGGTGGTGGTCTCTCCTTTGTGACTAGAGGACAGATGTATTAAGCCTGGAGAAGTGATAAAGCACCAGCCAATCAGCTCCCAACTATAAATTTACATATTGGAGCTGCTTGTCTGGCGCGTTATCACCTTGCACTTATAACTGCTTTATCACTTCTCCAGGCTTAATACATCTGCCCCTAGGTTCTTTTTAACTTATTCCCATTTGTACAAAAGCAGGAGCCGACATTTTCTGTGCAGGAGACCTGTCGACAGAAAGGCTGCAGCGAAACGTGTGTTACATTGCAACATGGCTAACATATTGGAAACAATATATACTATGGACAGTACATGGATTTCCTGACATTAAACTTTTAAGGTCACATTAATGATCTACTGTAGATGAATAGAAACTAGCATACATACTCGCTCCATTTGTTTTGTTTTTTTACCTCTAGCAACCAGTAAGAAATGAGCTATGTTCCAGTTACAGCAAATAAAAGGAAGCATAAAACGAACTGATGTTATGTCGCTTGGGAACATGGGAACATCTCGGGGTATTCAGATAGGCGCAGCCTGATTAAATTAGCTGTGGGAACCCACAAGAGTGAATTTTTCCTTGCAGCCTAATATCTGCGTTATGCATTTAATGGGTTCTGAAACCCATAGATTCCAGCAGAACAGTGTAGCACCACCGTAACCCAGTTTTTGCCATGCATGGAAACCCACAGATTCCAGCACAATGGGTTAGCACACAATAAAATATAGAATAATTGAATAGCTCCAGGCATGAAACACAGCTTTTCCCCTTACATGGCAAACCCACGGTTAACGCACACAAGTCCATAGTGCTGGAATCTTTTGGTTTCCCCACACATTAAATGTATGCATTGTAATGTGTTGTTTTTTTGTCTTTCAATTTTGAACATATTGAAGAAAAACATGTATTTTAAATCATTAAATGAACATTAAACTTTGCTCTTGGCTTGGAAAATAAGACTTAGGGAATGCATACTTTCCAACATTAGCGTGAGCACTTTCTTGTAGTGTTTGAATGAAACAGCCATGCTTTTACCCAGAATCCTTTTATGCTGTAAGCTATAACATATATTGTACGAATAGCAGCATAGTTCTAGCTTGGGGCAGGCAAATAATTGTTTAATTTCCTTACTGTGCAAATTGTTGTAGGTCGTGTTCCCATCATAACTCATTTGTGTGTTTGGTACAGGGACAATTTCCAGCCTGCGTTGGCCGCAAACCGCCTTCTTGATAATAAGACCTAGTAAATTGGAAACAACTGTTCATGAGTAGGTTCCCTGGCTGTCCTTGTTTGGCTAGACTGTGCCTCTAAAACTATATTAAAATGGCATGCATATGCTAAATGAGTAAATGTCCAGGAATTAATTAACCCATATCTTACAATTGCCTCATTCAAAACTTAAAGAATAGACTGGGTTTTTTAAATCATTTTTTGAAAGTAACGTTTTGTTGTATGTTGCTTATGATGCATTTCTGTTGCTGACCTGTACTTGCAGTTGGGCATTTCTTTCATTTTGTGTATCAGCCTCCCAGAGATGTCTTTTTAAAGTATTGTTGAGCCCTTAGCCTCCCAGCCATGCATGCTCTGCACTTAGCAACCTCACCAGTTTGGCCTGTGAATGACGGAGACTTTTGTCAGATCGTTGGCCTATGAAAAAAAAAGTTGTGTTCAGAAGCGTATACAATTCCGGGTGATATACAGCATTTGCCAAAGCTGCTTTTATAGACCCAGTCCAGTCCTGATCAAAAGTAATGAACACTTTATTTCAAGGAGTAGGAGTGCAGCAAAGAAGGCTAATAAGATATTAGCATGCATAAAACGGGTAATTGATGTAAGGGACGAGAGTATTATACTCCCATTATATAAATCACTAGTGAGGCCACATCTTGAATACTGTGTGCAATTTTGTGCACCATATAACAGAAAGGATATCCTGGAGCTAGAAAAGGTTCAGAGGCGGGCGACCAAACTAATTAAGGGCATGGAGACGCTGGAATACGAGGAAAGGCTTGCAAGGCTAGGTATGTTTACATTGGAAAAGAGGAGACTAAGAGGGGACATGATCAACATCTACAAAAATATAAAGGGTCAATACACAGAGCTTGGGAGGGACCTGTTTTCTATAAGATCAGCACAGAGGACACGTGGTCACTCGCTTAGGTTAGAGGAGAGGAATTTCCGCACATTGAGGCGAAAAGGTTTTTCCACAGTAAGGACAATACATGTTTGGAATTCCCTGCCTGAGAGAGTAGTAATGGTGGACTCTGTTAACACCTTTAAGAATGGGTTAGATAAATTCCTATTGGATAAAGATATTAAGGGTTATGGTGCGTATATAGTTAATATCACTAGTACTAACATAAAAATAACTAGTCCTATAATAAGACTGCACAGGAGACCACAAATAGGTTGAACTCGATGGACAATTGTCTTTTCTCTGACGTCCTAAGTGGATGCTGGTACTCCGTAAGGACCATGGGGAATAGCGGCTCCGCAGGAGACTGGGCACAACTAAAGAAAGCTTTAGGACTACCTGGTGTGCACTGGCTCCTCCCACTATGACCCTCCTCCAGACCTCAGTTAGAATCTTGTGCCCAGCTGAGCTGGATGCACACTAGGGGCTCTCCTGAGCTCCTAGAAAAGAAAGTATACTTTTAGGTTTTTTATTTTCAGTGAGATCTGCTGGCAACAGACTCACTGCTACGAGGGACTAAGGGGAGAAGAAGCGAACCTACCTGCTTGCAGCTAGCTTGGGCTTCTTAGGCTACTGGACACCATTAGCTCCAGAGGGATCGAACACAGGCCCAGCCTCGGTCGTCCGTTCCCGGCCCCGCACCGCCGTCCCCCTTACAGAGCCAGAAGCTGATGGTCCTGGAAATCGGCGGCAGAAGACTTCGGTCTTCAACAAGGTAGCGCACAGCACTGCAGCTGTGCGCCATTGCTCCTCATGCACACCTCACACTCCGGTCACTGATGGGTGCAGGGCGCTGGGGGGGGGGGTGCCCTGAGCAGCAATTTAAACACCTTGCTGGCATAAAACTCACATAATATAGTCTTAGAGGCTATATATGTGAAAAATACCCCTGCCAGATATCCATAAAAAAGCGGGAGAAGTCCGCCGAAAAAGGGGCGGAGCTTTCTCCCTCAGCACACTGGCGCCATTTTTCCCTCACAGCTCCGCTGGAAGGATCGCTCCCAGGCTCTCCCCTGCAGTTTCAAGACTACAAAGGGTAAAAAAGAGAGGGGGGGCACTAAATTTAGGCGCAGTAGTATACATATAAGCAGCTATAAGGGAAAATCACTCAGTTATAGTGTTAATCCCTGTGTTATATAGCGCTCTGGTGTGTGCTGGCATACTCTCTCTCTGTCTCCCCAAAGGGCTTTGTGGGGTCCTGCCCTCAGTCAGAGCATTCTCTGCGGTGTGTCGGTACGGCTGTGTCGACATGTTTGATGAGGAGGCTTATGTGGAGGCGGAGCAGATGCCGATAAATGTGATGTCACCCCCTGCGGGGCCGACACCTGAGTGGATGGACTTGTGGAAGGAATTACGTGAAAATGTCAACTCCTTACATAAAAGGTTTGACGACATAGCAGATGTGGGACAGCCGGCTTCTCAGCTCGTGCCTGCCCAACTGTCTCAAAAGCCATCAGGGGCTCTAAAACGCCCGCTACCTCAGATGGCAGACACAGATGTCGACACGGATACTGAATCCAGTGTCGACGACGATGAGACTAATGTAACTTCCAATAGGGCCACACGTTACATGATTGAGGCAATGAAAAATGTGTTGCACATTTCTGATGTTACCCCAGGTACCACAAAAAAGGGTATTATGTTTGGGGAGAAAATACTACCAGTGGTTTTTCCCCCATCTGACGAATTAAATGAGGTGTGTGAAGAAGCGTGGGCTTCCCCCGATAAGAAACTGGTAATTTCTAAAAAGTTACTAATGGCGTACCCTTTCCCGCCAGAGGATAGGTCACGTTGGGAAACATCCCCTAGGGTAGATAAAGCGCTCACACGCCTGTCAAAGAAGGTGGCACTACCGTCTCCGGATACGGCCGCCCTGAAGGAGCCTGCTGATAGGAAGCAGGAGGCTATCCTGAAGTCTGTATATGCACACTCAGGTATTATTTTAAGACCGGCTATTGCTTCAGCATGGATGTGCAGTGCTGCAGCTGCGTGGTCAGATTCCCTATCGGAAAATATTGATACCCTTGACAGGGACACTGTATTGCTAACCATAGAGCATATAAAAGACGCAGTCTTATACATGAGAGATGCACAGAGGGATATTTGCCGGCTGGCATCTAAAATAAGTGCAATGTCAAATTCTGCCAGGAGAGGGTTATGGACTCGGCAGTGGACAGGGGATGCAGATTCTAAAAGGCATATGGAAGTTTTGCCTTATAAAGGTGAGGAGTTGTTTGGGGATGGTCTCTCGGACCTCGTTTCCACAGCGACAGCTGGGAAGTCAGCTTTTCTACCCCATGTTCCCTCACAGCCACAGAAAGCACCGTATTATCAGGTACAGTCCTTTCGGCCCCAAAAAGGCAAGCGGGTTAAAGGCGCGTCTTTTCTGCCCAGAGGTAGAGGGAAAAAGATGCAGCATACAGCCAGTTCCCAGGAACAAAAGTCCTCCCCCGTTTCCTCTAAGTTCACCGCATGGCGCTGGGGCTCCACAGGCGGAGCCAGGTACGGTGGGGGCCCGTCTCAAGAACTTCAGCAATCAGTGGGCTCGCTCACGGGTAGATCCCTGGATTCTTCAAGTGGTATCTCAGGGGTACAAGCTGGAATTCGAGACGTCTCCCCCTCGCCGTTTCCTCAAATCTGCCTTGCCAACAACTCCCTCAGACAGGGAGGCTGTGCTAGAGGCAATTCACAAGCTGTATTCCCAGCAGGTGATAGTCAAGGTGCCCCTCCTTCAACAAGGACGGGGTTACTATTCCACAATGTTTGTGGTACCGAAACCGGACGGTTCGGTGAGACCCATTTTAAATTTGAAATCCTTGAACACATATATAAAAAAATTCAAGTTCAAGATGGAATCGCTCAGGGCGGTTATTTCAAGCCTGGACGAGGGGGATTACATGGTATCACTGGACATCAAGGATGCTTACCTGCATGTCCCCATTTACCATCCTCACCAGGAGTACCTCAGATTTGTGGTACAGGATTGTCATTACCAATTCCAGACGTTGCCGTTTGGTCTGTCCATGGCACCGAGGGTATTTACCAAGGTAATGGCCGAAATGATGATACTCCTTCGAAAAAATGGAGTTTTAATTATCCCGTACTTGGACGATCTCCTGATAAAGGCGAGGTCCAGGGAGCAGTTGTTGGTCGGGGTAGCACTATCTCGGTAGGTGCTACAACAGCACGGTTGGATTCTAAATATTCCAAAGTCACAGCTGGTCCCTACGACACGTCTACTGTTCCTGGGGATGGTTCTGGACACAGAACAGAAAAAAGTGTTTCTCCCGGAGGAAAAAGCCAAGGAGCTGTCATCTCTAGTCAGAGGCCTCCTGAAACCAAAACAGGTGTCGGTGCATCACTGCACGCGAGTCCTGGGAAAAATAGTAGCTTCCTACGAAGCAATCCCATTCGGCAGGTTCCATGCAAGGACCTTTCAGTGGGACCTGTTGGACAAGTGGTCCGGATCGCATCTTCAGATGCATCGGCTGATAACCCTGTCTCCAAGGACCAGGGTGTCTCTGCTGTGGTGGCTGCAGAGTGCTCATCTTCAAGAGGGCCGCAGATTCGACATACAGAACTGGGTCCTGGTGACCACGGATGCCAGCCTTCGAGGCTGGGGGCAGTCACACAGGGAAGAAACTTCCAGGGACTATGGTCAAGTCAGGAGACTTCCCTACACATAAATATTCTGGAACTGAGGGCCATTTACAATGCCCTAAGTCAGGCAAGACCCCTGCTTCAAAACCAGCCGGTACTGATCCAGTCGGACAACATCACGGCGGTCGCCCATGTAAACAGACAGGGCGGCACGAGAAGCAGGATGGCGATGGCAGAAGCCACAAGGATTCTCAGATGGGCGGAGAATCATGTGTTAGCACTGACGGCAGTGTTCATTCCGGGAGTGGACAACTGGGAAGCAGACTTCCTCAGCAGGCACGACCTCCACCCGGGAGAATGGGGACTTCATCCAGAAGTCTTCCAAATGCTGGTCAACCGGTGGAAAAAACCACAGGTAGACATGATGGCGTCCCGCCTCAACAAGAAGTTGGAAAGATATTGCGCCCGGTCAAGAGACCCTCAGGCGATAGCTGTGGACGCTCTAGTGACACCATGGGTGTACCAGTCGGTTTATGTGTTTCCTCCTCTACCTCTCATACCCAAGGTACTGAGAATAATAAGAAGGGGAGGAGTGAAAACCATACTCGTGTTTCCGGATTGGCCAAGAAGAGCTTGGTACCCGGAACTTCAAGAGATGCTTACAGAGGACCCTTGGCCTCTGCCGCTCAGACAAGACCTGCTGCAGCAGGGACCCTGTCTGTTCCAAGACTTACCGCGGCTGCGTTTGACGGCATGGCGGTTGAACACCGGATCCTGAAGGAAAAGGGTATTCCGGAGGAAGTCATTCCTACCCTGATCAGAGCCAGGAAGGATGTCACCGCAAGACATTATCACCGCATTTGGCGAAAATATGTTGCTTGGTGTGAGGCCATGAAGGCCCCCGACGGAGGAATTTCAACTGGGTCGATTCCTGCACTTCCTGCAAGCAAGGGTGACGTTGGGCCTCAAATTGGGGTCCATAAAGGTCCAGATTTCGGCTCTGTCGATTTTCTTCCAAAAAGAACTGGCTTCACTGCCCGAAGTTCAGACTTTTGTCAAAGGAGTACTGCATATTCAGCCTCCTTTTGTGCCCCCAGTGGCACCTTGGGATCTCAATGTGGTTTTGGCATTCCTGAAATCACATTGGTTCGAACCACTTAAGACTGTGGATTTAAAATATCTCACGTGGAAAGTGGTCATGCTGTTGGCCTTGGCGTCGGCCAGGCGGGTTTCAGAATTGGCGGCTTTGTCTTGTAAAAGCCCTTATCTGATTTTCCATATGGATAGGGCAGAATTGAGGACTCGTCCTCAGTTTCTCCCAAAGGTGGTCTCAGCTTTTCACTTGAACCAACCTATTGTGGTGCCTGCGGCTACTAGGGACTTGGAGGATTCCAAGTTGCTGGACGTAGTCAGGGCCCTAAAAATTTATATTTCCAGGACGGCTGGAGTCAGAAAGACTGACTCGCTGTTTATCCTGTATGCACCCACCAAGCTGGGTGCTCCTGCTTCTAAGCAGTCTATTGCGCGCTGGATTTGTAGCACTATTCAGCTTGCACATTCTGCGGTAGGCTTACCGCAGCCTAAATCTGTAAAAGCCCATTCCACACGGAAGGTGGGCTCATCTTGGGCGGCTGCCCGAGGGGTCTCGGCTTTACAACTTTGCCGAGCAGCTACTTGGTCGGGGGCAAACACGTTTGCAAAATTCTACAAATTTGATACCCTGGCTGAGGAGGACCTGGAATTCTTTCATTCGGTGCTGCAGAGTCATCCGCACTCTCCCGCCCGTTTGGGAGCTTTGGTATAATCCCCATGGTCCTTACGGAGTCCCCAGCATCCACTAGGACGTCAGAGAAAATAAGAATTTACTCACCGGTAATTCTATTTCTCGTAGTCCGTAGTGGATGCTGGGCGCCCATCCCAAGTGCGGATTGTCTGCAATACCTGTACATAGTTATTGTTACAAAAATCGGGTTTTGTTGTGAGACATCTCTTCAGAGGCTCCATTTGTTATCATACTGTTAACCGGGGTTCCTATCACGTGTTATATGGTGTGATTGGTGTGGCTGGTATGAGTCTTACCCGGGATTCAAAAATCCTTCCTTATTGTGTCAGCTCTTCCGGGCACAGTTCCTAACTGAGGCTTGGAGGAGGGTCATAGGGGGAGGAGCCAGTGCACACCAGATAGTCCTAAATCTTTCTTTAGATGTGCCCAGTCTCCTGCGGAGCCGTCTATTCCCCATGGTCCTTACGGAGTCCCCAGCATCCACTACGGACTACGAGAAATAGAATTACCGGTGAGTAAATTCTTATTTTTTTCAACCTTAGTTACTAAGTTACTATGTTACTATGGTTTTATATGAACAGAATTAAAGGGCAGAATGTAAAGTTCTCCTGTCATCAGTACAGCGCAGGTAGCCATGTTGTGGTTGAAACAGTATTTATGAAAAATGCAGCCTATTGGTGCTCTAGGAACCATTGACAGTGCAGCCTATCCATTCATTAGAAACCAGTCAGTGATGTTACCAGCTCAATTCTGGTCTACAAATTGTAGTGATTATCAGAAAGAGAAAAAAAAAAGACGGCGACAAGACAGCATGTTCCTTCTGTGCTTTCTCCATCCATACATTACATTGGAAGTGACTATGGCTGTTATTTCTCTAACGTCCTAGTGGATGCAGGGGACTCCGTAAGGACCATGGGGAATAGACGGGCTCCGCAGGAGACAGGGCACTTTAAGAAAGAATTTGGATACTGGTGTGCTCTGGCTCCTCCCTCTATGTCCCTCCTCCAGACCTCAGTTTGAATCTGTGCCCGGACGAGCTGGGTACTACTTAGTGAGCTCTCCTGAGCTTGCTAAAAAGAAAGTATTTTGTTAGGTTTTTTTATTTTCAGAGAGATCTGCTGGCAACAGACTCTCTGCTACGTGGGACTGAGGGGAGAGAAGCAGCCCTACTCACTGAAGATAGGTCCTGCTTCTTAGGCTACTGGACACCATTAGCTCCAGAGGGATCGTACACAGGATCGCACCCTTTGTCGTCCGATCACGGAGCCGCGCCGCCGTCCCCCTCGCAGAGCCGGAAGACAGAAGCCGGTGACAGAAGCAAGAAGACTTCGAAATCGGCGGCAGAAGACTCCAGTCTTCATATGAGGTAGCGCACAGCACTGCAGCTGTGCGCCATTGCTCCCACACTAAACCCACATACTCTGGTCACTGTAGGGTGCAGGGCGCAGGGGGGGGCGCCCTGGGCAGCAATTAGAGACCTCTTGGCAAAAGTGGGCATATATACAGTTGGTCACTGTATATATGCATGGGCCCCCGCCATATTTTTACACAGAAACGCGGGACAGAAGCCCGCCGCTGAGGGGGCGGGGCTTCTTCCTCAGCACTCACCAGCGCCATTTTCTCTCCACAGCTCCGCTGAGAGGAAGCTCCCCAGGCACTCCCCTGCAGAATCACGGTAGAAGAGGGTAAAAAGAGAGGGGGGGGCACATAAATTTGGCGCAAAAACAGTATATACAGCAGCTACTGGGTTAACACTAAGTTACTGTGTGATTCCTGGGTCATATAGCGCTGGGGTGTGTGCTGGCATACTCTCTCTCTGTCTCTCCAAAAGGCCTTGTGGGTGAACTGTCTTCAAAAAGAGCATCCCCTGTGTGTGTGGTGTGTCGGTACGCTTGTGTCGTCATGTATGACGCGGAAGGCTATGTGGAAGCAGAGCGGGAACAAATGAATGTGGGGTCGCCGCCGACACCCGATTGGATGGATATGTGGAAGGTTTTAAATGATAATGTTACTTCCTTGCATAAAAGGTTGGATAAAGCTGAAGCCTTAGGACAGCCGGGGTTTCAACCCATGCCTGATCCTATGTCGCAGAGGCCGTCAGGGTCTCAGAAGCGCCCACTATCCCAAATTGTTGACACAGATATCGACACGGATTCTGACTCGTGTCGATGGCGATGATGCAAAGTTACAGCCTAAAATGGCTAAAGCCATCCGTTACATGATTATAGCAATGAAGGATGTGTTGCACATCACAGAGGAAACCCCAGTCCCTGACAAGAGGGTTTATATGTATGGGGAAAAAAGGCAAGAGGTAACCTTTCCCCCTTCACATGAGTTAAATGAGTTATGTGAAAAGGCTTGGGAATCTCCAGATAGAAAACTGCAGATTTCCAAACGGATGCTTATGGCGTATCCTTTCCCGCCAACGGACAGGTTACGCTGGGAATCCTCCCCTAGGGTAGACAAAGCTTTAACACGCTTATCCAAGAGGGTAGCCCTGCCGTCACAGGATACGGCCACCCTAAAAGATGCTGCGGATAGAAAGCTGGAGGGTACCCTGAAGTCCATTTATACACATTCAGGTACCTTACTAAGGCCGGCGATTGCGTCGGCCTGGATGTGTAGTGCTGTAGCAGCATGGACGGATACCTTATCTGAGGAACTTGATACCTTGGACAAGGATACTATATTACTGACCCTGGGGCATATAAAAGACGCTGTCCTATATATGAGAGATGCTCACAGGGACATTAGCCTACTGGGCTCTAGTATAAATGCAATGTCGATTTCTGCCAGAAGGGTCCTGTGGACTCGGCAATGGACAGGAGATGCCGACTCAAAAAGGCACATGGAGGTTTTACCTTACAAGGGTGAGGAGTTGTTTAGGGAGGGTCTCTCGGACCTGGTCTCCACAGCTACGGCTGGAAAGTCAAATTTTTAGCTATATGTTCCCTCACAACCTAAGAAAGCACCGTATTACCAAATGCAGTCCTTTCGATCACAAAAAGGCAAGAAAGTCCGAGGTGCGTCCTTTCTTGCCAGAGGCAGGGGTAGAGGAAAGAAGCTGCACAATACAGCTAGTTCCCAGGAACAGAAGTCCTCCCCGGCTTCCACTAAATCCACCGCATGACGCTGGGGCTCCACAGGCGGAGCTAGGCCCGGTGGGGGCACGTCTCCGAAATTTCAGCCACGAGTGGGTTCACTCCCAGGTGGATCCCTGGGCTATAGAGATTGTGTCTCAGGGATTCAAGCTGGAATTCGAAGAGATGCCCCCCCACCGTTACCTCATATCGGCCCTGCCAGCTTCCCCCTTAGAGAGGGAAATAGTGTTAGCTGCAATTCACAAATTGTATCTTCAGCAGGTGGTGGTCAAGGTCCCCTTCCTTCAACAAGGAAAGGGTTACTATTCGACCGTGTTTGTGGTACCGAAACCGGACGGTTCGGTCAGACCCATATTGAATTTAAAATCCCTGAACATATACCTGAAAAGGTTTAAGTTCAAGATGGAATCACTCAGAGCGGTCATCGCAAGCCTGGAAGGGGGGGATTTTATGGTGTCTCTGGACATAAAGGATGCTTACCTTCATGTCCCCATTTATCCACCTCATCAGGAGTACCTCAGATTTGTGGTACAGGATTGTCATTACCAATTCCAGACGTTGCCGTTTGGTCTCTCTACGGCACCGAGAATATTTACCAAGGTAATGGCGGAAATGATGGTGCTCCTGCGACGGCAAGGAGTCACAATTATCCCGTACTTGGACGATCTCCTCATAAAGGCGAGGTCCAGAGAGCAGTTGCTGATCAGCGTAGCACGCTCTCGGGAAGTGTTACAACAGCACGGCTGGATTCTAAATATTCCAAAGTGGCAGTTGATTCCTACAACTCGTCTGCCCTTCCTGGGCATGATTCTGGACACATACCAGAAGAGGGTTTATCTCCCGATGGAGAAGGCTCAGGAGCTCATGACACTGGTCAGAGACCTAGTAAAACCAAAACAGGTGTCTGTGCATCAATTACCGCGAGTCCTGGGAAAGATGGTGGCATCATACGAGGCCATTCCTTTCGGCAGGTTCCATGCGAGGACCTTTCAATGGGATCTGTTGGACAAGTGGTCCAGATCACATCTAAAAATGCATCGGCTGGTCACCCTATCCCCCAGGGCCAGGGTGTGTCTCCTGTGGTGGCTGCAGGGTGCTCACCTTCTCGAGGGTCGCAGATTCGGCATTCAGGACTGGGTCCTGGTGACCACGAACGCAAGCCTCCGAGGGTGGGGAGCAGTCACACAGGGAAGAAATTTCCAAGGGCTGTGGTCAAGTCAGGAGACTTGCCTTCACATCAGTATCCTGGAACTAAGGGCCATATACAACGCCCTACGTCAAGCGGAGACCCTGCTTCGCGACCAATCGGTGCTGATTCAGTCAGACAACATCACCGCAGTGGCTCATGTAAACCGCCAAGGCGGCACAAGGAGCAGGGTGACGATGGCGGAAGCCACCAGAATTCTTCGCTGATCGGAGAATCACGTAAGAGCACTGTCAGCAGTGTTCATTCCGGGAGTGGACAACTGGGAAGCAGACTTCCTCAGCAGGCACGACCTCCACCCGGGAGAGTGGGGACTTCATCAAGAAGTCTTCGCGCAGATTGCAGGTCGGTGGGAACTGCCACAAGTAGACATGATGGCATCCCGCCTCAACAAAAAGCTACAGAGGTATTGCGCCAGGTCAAGAGACCCTCAGGCGATAGCTGTAGACGCACTAGTGACACCGTGGGTGTTCCAGTCGGTCTATGTATTTCCTCCTCGTCCTCTCATACCCAAGGTGCTGAGAATCATAAGAAGAAGAGGAGTGAGAACAATACTCATTGTTCCGGATTGGCCAAGAAGGACTTGGTATCCAGAGCTGCAAGAAATGCTCACAGAGGACCCTTGCCCTCTGCCTCTAAGACAGGACTTGTTGCAACAGAGGCCCTGTCTGTTCCAAGACTTACCGCGGCTGCGTTTGACGGCATGGCGGTTGAACGCCGGATCCTAGCAGAAAAAGGCATTCCGGATGAGGTTATTCCTACGCTGATAAAGGCTAGGAAGGACGTGACTGCTAAACATTATCACCGTATATGGCGAAAATATGTTGCTTGGTGTGAGGCCAGGAATGCCCCTACGGAGGAATTCCAGCTGGGCCGTTTCCTTCACTTCCTACAGTCGGGAGTGTCTTTGGGCCTAAAATTGGGTTCCATTAAGGTCCAGATTTCGGCCCTATCCATTTTCTTTCAAAAAGAACTAGCTTCTCTACCTGAAGTTCAGACGTTTGTAAAGGGAGTGCTGCATATTCATCCCCCTTTTGTGCCTCCAGTGGCACCTTGGGATCTTAACGTGGTGTTGAGTTTCCTAAAGTCACACTGGTTTGAGCCACTTAAGACCGTGGAGTTAAAATTTCTAACGTGGAAGGTGGTCATGCTATTAGCCTTGGCTTCAGCTAGGCGTGTGTCATAATTAGCGGCTTTGTCACATAAAAGCCACTATCTGGTTTTACATATGGACAGGGCAGAATTGCGGACCCGTCCGCAATTTCTGCCAAAGGTGGTGTCATCTTTTCATATGAACCAACCTATTGTGGTGCCTGTGGCTACTCGTGACTTGGAGGATTCTGAGTTACCGTATTTGCCGGCGTATAAGACGACTTTTTCCCCCTGAAAAACATGCCTCCAAGCGGGGGGTCGTCTTATACGCCGGGGGTCGTCTTATACGCCGGGCGGGAAGTCGTCTTATACACCCTGTGCGGGAAGTCGCGAAACAGGGGCGTGGCCTAGCATAAGGGGGCGTGGCCTCACGGGCGGACCCCCGTTTTCAGCAATCCAGGGGGTTAAGAAGATGATGTTGGCTCCCCCCCCCCCCCCCCCACTTCCCCCGTGAAGTGCCTCTATCTCACCTGTGTGAGTGTACGGCGCTGCCGGCGGGTGAAGCTGTGTGAAGTCCTGCTCCTACACAGGGACAGGAGCCAGGTGCTGCACGTATTGTTACAGTGCAGCACCCGGCTCATGTCACTGAGCAGGAGCCGACATTCAGCAGTGACAGGCGGTTAGGCAGGGAGGACAGTGGACAGCGGCAGCACTGACATGTCTCTTACAGTATAAGAGATTTGGAGTATCAAGGTATGCATAAGAAGGGGGGGGGGGACAGCGGCTTAGGCAGGGGGGACAGCGGCAGCACTGCAGGGAAGCTGCAGGTGAGGGGGGCTTACAACTTTATGTGGTGGGTTAATACTGGTACTACAGGTATCCATAATATGGATTCAAGGGCGGACCAGACAGCTGCTAGTGACAGGGAGACGGCAGGGGTAGTCTTATATGGCGAATACATAACAAACTCTATGTTTTGAGTGGAAATGTTGGGGGGTTGTCTTATACGCCCAGTCGTCTTATACGCCGGCAAATACGGTACTTGATGTGGTCAGGGCTTTGAAAGTTTATGTAGCCAGAACGGCTAGGGTCAGGAAAACAGAATCTTTGTTTATCCTGTATGCTTCCAACAAGCTTGGTGCTCCTGCTTCAAAGCAAACTATTGCTCGCTGGATCTGTAACACGATTCAGCAGGCTCATTCTGCAGCTGGATTGCCGCTGCCAAAATCAGTTAAGGCCCATTCCACTAGGAAGGTGGGCTCTTCTTGGGCGGCTGCCCGAGGGGTCTCGGCATTACAGCTTTGCCGAGCGGCTACTTGGTCAGGTTCAAACACATTTGCAAAGTTCTACAAGTTTGATACCCTGGCTGAGGAGGACCTTGTGTTTGCTCATTCGGTGCTGCAGAGTCATCCGCACTCTCCCGCCCGTTTGGGAGCTTTGGTATAATCCCCATGGTCCTTACGGAGTCCCCAGCATCCACTAGGACGTTAGAGAAAATAAGATTTTACTTACAGGTAAATCTATTTCTCGTAGTCCGTAGTGGATGCTGGGCGCCCGTCCCAAGTGCGGACTTCTTCTGCAATACTTGTTTATAGTTATTGCTTAAATAAGGGTTATGTTATGGTTGCATCAGGGTTGATCTAATGCTCCGTTGTTGTTCATACTGTTAACTGGGTAAGTTTATCACAAGTTATACGGTGTGATTGGTGTGACTGGTATGAGTCTTGCCCTGGATTCCAAAATCCTTTCCTTGTACTGTCAGCTCTTCCGGGCACAGTTTCTCTAACTGAGGTCTGGAGGAGGGACATAGAGGGAGGAGCCAGTGCACACCAGTATCCAAATTCTTTCTTGAAGTGCCCTGTCTCCTGCGGAGCCCGTCTATTCCCCATGGTCCTTACGGAGTCCCCAGCATCCACTACGGACTACGAGAAATAGATTTACCGGTAAGTAAAATCTTATTTTTTTTCCTCCTTTTTTTTTTATTTCATTTATTTCATGCTGTCACTCTGGTAAAACTATCCTGAGATCACAGTACAAGTATCTCCACACTGCTTTATATACAGGTTACCTATGCATCAGCATGTGGGAGCCATCGGTGGCAACATTTAAACACTTGGTAAACACTTCGATATATACAACAATGTAATAACAATCCACATCTCTGGTGCATCCAACTGTTTCATTGACCATAATTCTCTTCTTTTGATATATAATATCCTAATGTTTAAGAAACTGTATTTCTACTGAACCCAGAGGTTTGCAAGGTGCAGTCTGTTTTAGCTGCTGGGACAACAGGGTGTGTATCCTATTGGTTCAGAAGTAGATGCCCACATACACTATGGGACTGAAAGGCACCTCAGTAGGTGGTCACATGGTTCTCTGGCCAAGTGCCTGGATGCCAGAAGACCAAGGTGCAATATGGTCCTGGTTGGTTCCTGAGCTTTAATGCACTTTAATATGTCGGGCAGCTCCACTTTCCTGTGCCCTAGCCTATGTGCTGGTACAAGGACACATTTTATATTCCCGCACGGAAGCCTGGGGCTTTTTGTGACTATTTATTTTGTGCATATTTGCACTCACACTGCATCTATCTATAATTGTGTACATTTTTTTTTGTGCGAGTGTGTAAGAATCACTTTTTTTTTTAAGGGGTTTGAGGGGGAGACGCTTAAGGACCACCCTTTCCTCCAAATTATGGGAAATCCCTTAGTTTCAGTAAAAAAAAAAAAAAAGTCTTGTAACAAGATAGCAGACTTTACAGAACTGCAAAATGAGTATTTGAGAAGTGGTTACTCTGTGTTTCTATGCTGTATCTCAGCACTGGGGCACTTCTTGTTCATCACAAATTGCCTGTGTGATCCAGTATTCATCCTGGAGTGGAGTTTCTAGATATTTAACCACCACACAGTGAATTTGGTCTTGTATAACAAATACTCCAAATCTCTTATGCTGCATTCACACCGCAAATGCCGGGTCCTACCCGGTAAGACAAACGTGTACTTACCGGGTGGGATCCGGCATTTGCGCTCCGTTGCAGGCTTCCCGACCC
This sequence comes from Pseudophryne corroboree, assembly GCF_028390025.1. Lineage (NCBI taxonomy): Eukaryota > Metazoa > Chordata > Amphibia > Anura > Myobatrachidae > Pseudophryne > Pseudophryne corroboree. The sequence continues at coordinate 384,105,022 of NC_086446.1, read as the reverse complement.
GGCAATATACCGGGTCGGTTGCCATGACAACGGAGGCCGCAGCAGGGGTGGAGGCGGCGTCGGGAGATGAGCTCATCTCCAGCGCCGCCTCTCCCTATCTTGTGAATGGGAACCGTGTCGCATCGACACGGCTCCCATTCAGACCGCACCTGACCCGGTAATCAACCCGGGTAAAACCCTTCTTTTTTACCGGGTTGATTTACCGGGTCAGGCGACCCGCTAAATCGCCCAGTGTGCTTTCACATCGCACACTGACCCGGTTCGACACGGCAATATGCCGTGTCGGTACCGGGTTATTTGTGCGATGTGAAAGGGGTATTACTTTCTCTGGCAGAATATTGCATGTGGTCTGTAACCCAAATAAGACTTTAGAGTGTGTAAAGTGATTTGTCCGACAAGTGAGATTATATGACTGATTAAACCTGGTAAACAGTAATGAATTATTAGGAGTTTTCTCTAATACATTCACCTGATTTCAGGCTCTCAGTAGAATACCCTGATCTGAGTAAAACTGAATTGTATGCAAGATGCCCACACTGCAGTAATCCTTTCAATACAACTTTCTTTTTTAAATAGTCTAGCTTCTGCTGTTCTTCTGATACTCTTACCAAACTAGTAGTTACACAAGGGAGGCATTCCATCAATAGGTTCTGGATAGCCATTGGGGGGCCATTGATGAACCATGGAAAGGCATGAGTAATTATGTACAAATACACCTCTTTGCTTGCCTAGGGCATACATAGGGGCAGACACACACATCACTTCCTTGTACTTGTGGGTTCACATGAAAATGCACATGATGGACATGGTAAAAATGCAAGGTCCTGCCTAATACCACATGCCGTTCATTTATTTTAACTTTTCATTTTTCATTTAAATTTTTTTGTTAATAGCTAGTAGTGTGACAAGGTTCTAATGAAGATATAGATTTCCCCTGACCTTATAATGATTTAAACGCTGGGGGATTATGTGGTGTAGGGATTTCCATAAGCATGTAGCGGCATTGGAGCTGTCTTGTAGGCATGGTTGTCAGGAGCAAGGTGTGGTGCAGGTCAAAGGTAGATCTAAGGAAGCATGAGTGACTATTTCAAGATAAGGTTTGAGATGTATGAATTGTTGGGAGGAGTTTTCATTTGTCAGTATCCCTTTTTTTCAACATTAAGTTTTTTATTTTAAGTATACAATAAAAACAAGAACACAACAAAGACAAAAAAAGAGTAGAATAACAATGGGGCAAAAACAATAATATAGGGGGGGGGGACAGGACATCCAAAAGCAATACAAAGAATCCAAAAGCAACAAAGAAAACAGGAAAAGATACATAAATCATGGATTTTCTACAGGTAGAGGGTCGCCCAAGTCACAGGGAGGGCTCGGTATGGTAGGGGTCAACGGTAAGATCGCCTTATTCTTGGAGATGTATGTAAGCCATGGGAGCCACTTCATGGTAGGGGAAGAAGGGGATGTAGAGTATGCAGCGTCCCTGGTTTCCATCTCGAAATGGAAGTGGGTCTTAGAAATAACTTTTGCAAAGGGAGGGGGAGAGGGAGATTTCCGTTTTTGAGCAATTGTAGCTCTGGCTGCAATTAAAACGTGACCAAGGACATATAGCGAGTTGATTTGGGGACAGTGTCTGGGTACCAGTGCAGCAGAGCCAAGGAAGGGTCTTGGATCAGGCTAAGGTCTTTATCCCAAAAGGGGCGTAGGGCAGGGCAGTCCCAGAAAACATGCAAGAGTGTACCTTCATGGTGGCAGAGGCGCCAGCAGAATTTAGAGGTGGTCGGCCAGTTTGTGTGTAGTTTAGAAGGGGTGAAATACAGTCGATGTAATAGTTTAATGTGCATTTCGGTGTGGTTAGTACATTTAGAAAGGGAGAAAGAAGAAAGATGAATAGATTCCCACTGTTTAAGAGTGAAAATACGATGGAGATCGGCTTCCCACTTAATTTGAGCGGAAGATTTAGTCGCGGCGATCGGAGGTGACAACAAATCATACCAGTCAGAAATGGCTCCACAAGATGAAAGTTTAGTCAGTCTATTGAGGACACTGGTATTGGGGAGTTGGAAGACGTTAGGGTTAGTGGCCATACTATCTATCCAATGTTTAAGTTGGTAATAATAGAGCCAGGCTGAAGGGTCGAGGTTATATTTAGCTTGTAAATCTGGAAACGGCAATAGGGAGGTCGGGTTGAAGATGTCAGCAAGGGATTCCACACCCAAACGTCTCCAGTAGGAGAAATGGAGAAAAGGCAACACTTTATCCAATGCAGAGAAAGAAATGTTTCTAGTGGGTACTGTAACGTGAGCCTAGAGTCTCAGATTGTCAGAGCATCGGTTATGGAAGAGGGCGACAATAGGTAGTGGGGGCGGAGTTGTCAGGGTAGCCACAGGAGGTCTAGAAGGGGGAAGTTCCGGAATAGGGCACGTTCTAGATCCACCAATGGTTTAGAGAGGGGGGGGGGGGGAGAGACAGATCGGACAATTGGGAAAGCATAGACGCTTCATGGTACCTGAGTGGGTCGGGGAGTGTGAGGCCTCCCTGTGATTTAGAGCGAATCATACATTGTAGGCCAATCGAGGAGGTTTACACTTCCAAACATACGATAACATCAACCGTCGCATCTGGGTTAACAGTTTACAGGGAACTGCATAGGGGATGGCACGAAATAAGTACATGAGTTTTGGTAACAACATCATCTTAAATGCCGCTAGACGGCCCAGCCAGGAGACCTCGTAGCCCATCCAAGTAGAAGTAAGTGAGGTTAGGTGAGCCAGTAGAGGCACATAATTGAGAGAGTGGACATTTTGGAAATGAGAGGGAATGGAGATTCCCAAGTAAGTTAGGGAGGAGTCTTTCCACGTATACGGAAAGCGCACCTTGAGAGACTGTAAAACAGAGGTTGGAGTATTAATAGGAAGGGCATCCGATTTTACAGTGTTCAACTTATAATATGAAGCAGCACTAAAGCGCCCCAGAATATCGTGCAGGATGGGCAGCGAGGTCCCCGGGTCAGAAACAAACAATAAAACATAGTCTGCGAAAAGGCAGAGCTTATGGGAAGCGTCACACACAGTAAGACCGGGAAATTTTGGAGAGAATCGAATCATTTGGGCAAGGGGTTCAATAGCTAACACGAATATGAGCGGGGAAAGGGGACACCCCTGCCTGGTACCATTGGAGATGGGAAATGGGGAGGAGAGGAAACCATTACTAAATATTCTAGCAGAAGGGCCATCGTAAAGAGCTAAGATAGAGCGGAGGATGTCCCTGTGGAGACCAAACCTGGATAACACCTGGCGCATATAACCCCAATGGAGGCGATCGAACGCCTTTTCGGCATTGAGAGAGAGTAGGAGAAACGATGAATCAGTACGGGAAGACCACTCAACCAGATCGAGGACTCTCCGGGTGTTGTCGGGGGCCTGACGGCCAAGGACAAAACCTACTTGGTCTGGGTGGATGAGACTCGGAAGTAAGGGATTCAAGCGGTTGGCTATTAACTTTGCATACATTTTGAGATCGGTGTTAAGGAGGGCAATGGGTCGGTAATTCTTGCAGTCAGAGGGGTCATTACCCGGTTTCGGGATGGTTACGATTTGGGCTTCCACCATTTCCGCCGGGAAGGATCCTGTATTGGAGGCCTGGGAGTAGAGCTGCAGGAGGAGAGGGGAAAGTACCGCACTGAACGTGGAGTAAAAGGAGTTAATGAAACCATCAGGACCGGGGGCCTTATCCCTTGGCAATTGCTGAATTACGAGTTGTATCTCTTCCAGAGACCAAGGGGCATTCAGTGATGTCAGGGCGTCCTCATCCAAGGAGGGGAGGGAAAGGCCATCCAAGAAAGCAGAGATAGGGGCCGCAGAGGGCTGAGGTATAGTAGAATCGTCACGCAGGTTATACAATTTGGCATAAAAATTGGAGAATAAATTAGCAATATCAAGGGGATTAGGTTTGCCTGAAAGGGCAATGAGGCATTTGATACGATTGCGGGCTTGGCGGCTACGAAGCTTGCGTGCTAACAAACGGGTAGCCTTGTTTCCCGCCGTATAAAATTTGCTGCGGAAGCGAGCTAGAGCCGATTGCATACGAAGCATAAAAAGCTTCTGGAGTTGGGCTTGCACCTCCTGAAGCTGTTTATGTAAAGCCCGAGTAGGGCGGGTTTGATTCTGAGACTCCAAAAACCGTAAAGACAACTCCAAGTCAACCTGTGTTTTCTTAGAGCGAGGCTTGAGTTGGGCCCCCTTTTGGATAGACGTGCGACGAAGCACGGCTCTCAGAGCGCACCAATACGTGGAGATAAAAGTATCCTCAGGGGTATTGGTCTGCATATACATCGACAGAGAGTCAGTAAGGGCCTTCAGAGTCTCAGGATTCGTCAATTGATATTCCGGGAGTCGCCAAGGGGGGGGGGGGGACGCGAACCCAAGTCCCAGGACCACAATACAGGGGCATGGTCCGACCAAGTAATGGGAATGATTTTAGTTTTACGGGTGTGTTGGAGAGTCCTCTTGTCTAGAAGAATAAGGTCAATCCTAGAGTAACTGTTATGGACGGCAGAAAAAAAAGTATAATCTCTCTCACTAGGGGAGAAGACGCGCCAGGCATCATGCAAGTCGAACTCCGCAAGTAGATTCTTAAAAGCAAGGGACGGGCCCATATCTCCAGGAGGGGGGCTAGGGCCTTGTGAAGAAGACCTATCCACTTTAGGATCGAGGACTAGATTAAAATCCTAAAAGTATAAGCGCCCCCTGTCTAATCTTACATAATTCCTCGAGGAGTTCCCGCAAAAATGGAATTTGACGGGAATTAGGGGCATACAAGGATACCAGGGTCACTAAGGTGTTGTCAATAGTACCAACAAGGATGAGATAACTGCTATTTTTATCCTGGATTTGCCGTTGTAGAGTAAAAGGGGTGTATCTATGAAATAGTATAGCCACGCCATTACGTTTAGCAGGGCCATTAGCAGTATAACAAGTGGGGTACCTATGGTCTCGAAAAACAGGGGGGGACAAAGAAGAAAACTGTGTCTCTTGAAGAGCCACAATATCAGCTCTGTAATTATGAAATGTAGAAAGTGCCAGTCTACGTTTATGGGGGGAATTGAGGCCTTTGACATTGAAAGAAATAACCTTAACCATCAATGAACAGAAAAGCAAAAGCGCGTATGGGTGCCATGGAAGTACCTGTCTGGGAAACATAAGAAGGAGAAAAGGTACAAAGGGGAAAAATAAGGTGGTGGGAGAAATCAAGAAAACACAAAAAGAACCCAAAAGGCCCAGTATATCGGGCCACAGTAGGTGCCGCAAAAAAAAAAAAAAAAAAAAGGCGGCAACATAGTTAACTTGTGGGGGGAGGCCATTGCAAGCCCCACCCATGGAACCTAAGATATAACAACACATGGGAGGAACCACAAAAGGTATGCATTTAAACGAAGCATGGGGGTATAGAAAATACGTCAGGCAGCATACATAGATACAAGAAATAAACAATACTTGCGAATGTAACATCAGAACCCAGTGCCAGTCCAGGAAACATAGTAACGAAAGTCCCTTCAAAAACGAAAACCCACGTCAGGGACAATCCATAGTAACGTGAAGAGACTGCAGAACTAAAGAACAGAAATCGTCCCGGCATCATGCGTCCTGGATCCAATCAGCAAGAACCAGAAAGTCAGTATACATTTTTTAACCGTCTGGAAAAAACTAATTTCAATTCTAGAGCTTGGGAGACAGTTCATACTTCAGCAGTATAATGAATCCCAAGCACAAGGCCAAAGCAATATTGGCGTAGTTGTACAATAAAAAGGAGAATTTTCTACAATGGCCAAGTCAAAATCCAGATCTCAATAGAAAAGAGTATATATGGCACTATTTGAATATTGCAGTCCACAAGCATCATCTGTCCAACCTGAGCAAATCTGCAAGGAAGAATTGGCAAAAATCGCTCTCACGGTGTGCAAACTTAGTGGAAACTTACCCCAATAGACTTGAAGCTGTTATTGCAGCATGTTTCAGTTTTTATTAGAAAAAACAAATAAATCTGCAGGCAAATAATGAATTATGAGTTTGAAAGCGTACTTTTAAGAGCCTACAAGTTCACAATAAACATACTGTCCAGAACAATCTGTGTGCCAATAGTAATGCAGACATGTCTCTTGATTTTCTCTAACGCATACACTGGGGAGCATTTATCAACAAGTTTTAGCTATTTAAAACTTGTTGCATATGATAAATGGTGCTCCAGCCAATCAGCTCCTATAATGACAGTTGGGAGCTGTTTGACTGGAGCACTATCATACGCAACAAGTTTTAAATAGCCAAAACTCGTTGATAAATGGGCCCCAATGTCCGATAAAATGTCTGTCAGAATTTTTTGTCTGACAGCCTTAATCCAGCAGATATCATGGCCATGGCCATACAATATCTGGGTTGCTTCCTTGGCGAGGAAACTTTTCCCTGTTCCCCCTCTGTGAAGGAACAGGGAAATGTCGGATGTTCGGCTAAGTTAGTGTATACGCTGCCAGGTGTGACCTATGATCGGTTCAGCAGGGCATGTTGGAAGATTTTCATGCCTGTCTGTCTTATCGCTGATCAGTGGAGGCCATACACTATCTGATTATCATCCCAGTCTGCCGATAATCTGCGGACATGGCTGATTATTGCATATTGTTTGCCTGGCATATGTTATATGAATATTAGGGCCCAAAATAAGAATTTACTTACCGATAATTCTATTTCTCGTAGTCCGTAGTGGATGCTGGGGACTCCGTAAGGACCATGGGGAATAGCGGCTCCGCAGGAGACTGGGCACATCTAAAGAAAGCTTTAGGACTATCTGGTGTGCACTGGCTCCTCCCCCTATGACCCTCCTCCAAGCCTCAGTTAGGATACTGTGCCCGGACGAGCGTACACAATAAGGAAGGATCTTGAATCCCGGGTAAGACTCATACCAGCCACACCAATCACACCGTACAACTTGTGATCTGAACCCAGTTAACAGCATGATAACAGAGGAGCCTCTAGAAAAGATGGCTCACTACAGCAATAACCCGATTTTTTGGTAACAATAACTATGTACCAGTATTGCAGACAATCCGCACTTGGGATGGGCGCCCAGCATCCACTACGGACTACGAGAAATAGAATTATCGGTAAGTAAATTCTTATTTTCTCTAACATCCTAAGTGGATGCTGGGGACTCCGTAAGGACCATGGGGATTATACCAAAGCTCCCAAACGGGCGGGAAAGTGCGGATGACTCTGCAGCACCAAATGAGAGAACTCCAGGTCCTCCTCAGCCAGGGTATCAATTTTGTAGAATTTTACAAACGTATTTGCTCCTGACCAAGTAGCTGCTCGGCAAAGTTGTAAAGCCGAGACCCCTCGGGCAGCCGCCCAAGATGAGCCCACCTTCCTTGTGGAGTGGGCATTTACAGATTTTTGGCTGTGGCAGGCCTGCCACAGAATGTGCAAGCTGAATTGTACTACAAATCCAACGAGCAATAGTCTGCTTAGAAGCAGGAGCACCCAGCTTGTTGGGTGCATACAGGATAAACAGCGAGTCAGTTTTCCTGACTCCAGCCGTCCTGGAAACATATATTTTCAGGGCCTTGACAACGTCTAGCAACTTTGAGTCCTCCAAGTCCCTAGTAGCCGCAGGCACCACAATAGGTTGGTTCAGGTGAAACGCTGAAACCACCTTAGGGAGAAACTGAGGACGAGTCCTCAATTCCGCCCTGTCCGAATGGAAAATCAGATAAGGGCTTTTACAGGATAAAGCCGCCAATTCTGACACGCGCCTGGCCCAGGCCAGGGCCAACAGCATGACCACTTCCCATGTGAGATATTTTAACTCCACAGATTTAAGTGGTTCAAACCAATGTGACTTTTGGAACCCAAAAACTACATTGAGATCCCAAAGTGCCACTGGAGGCACAAAAGGAGGCTCTATATGCAGTACCCCTTTTACAAACGTCTGAACTTCAGGGACTGAAGCTAGTTCTTTTTGGAAGAAAATTGACAGGGCCGAAATTTGAACCTTAATGGACCCCAATTTCAGGCCCATAGACACTCCTGTTTGCAGGAAATGTAGGAATCGACCCAGTTGAATTTCCTCCGTCGGGCCTTACTGGCCTCGCACCACGCAACATATTTTCGCCAAATGCGGTGATAATGTTTTGCGGTTACATCCTTCCTGGCTTTGATCAGGATAGGGATGACTTCATCCGGAATGCCTTTTTTCCTTTAGGATCCGGCGTTCAACCGCCATGCCGTCAAACGCAGCCGCGGTAAGTCTTGGAACAGACAGGGTCCTTGCTGGAGCAGGTCCCTTCTTAGAGGTAGAGGCCACGGATCCTCCGTGAGCATCTCTTGAAGTTCCGGTTACCAAGTCCTTCTTGGCCAATCCGGAGCCACGAATATAGTGCTTACTCCTCTCCATCTTATCAATCTCAGTACCTTGGGTATGAGAGGCAGAGGAGGGAACACATACACTGACTGGTACACCCACGATGTTACCAGAGCGTCTACAGCTATTGCCTGAGGGTCCTTTGACCTGGCGCAATACCTGTCGAGTTTTTCCCAACGGTTTATAATCATGTGGAAGACTTCTGGGTGAAGTCCCCACTCTCCCGGGTGGAGGTCGTGCTGAGGAAGTCTGCTTCCCAGTTGTCCACTCCCGGAATGAATACTGCTGACAGTGCTATCACATGATTTTCCGCCCAGCGAAGAATCCTTGCAGCTTCTGCCATTGCCCTCCTGCTTCTTGTGCCACCCTGTCTGTTTACGTTGGTGACTGCCGTGATGTTGTCCGACTGGATCAACACCGGCTGACCTTGAAGCAGAGGTCTTGCTAAGCTTAGAGCATTGTAAATGGCCCTTAGCTTCAGGATATTTATGTGAAGTGATGTCTCCAGGCTTGACCATAAGCCCTGGATATTCCTTCCCTGTGTGACTGCTCCCCAGCCTCGCAGGCTGGCATCCGTGGTCACCAGGACCCAGTCCTGAATGCCGAATCTGCGGCCCTCTAGAAGATGAGCACTCTGCAACCACCACAGGAGGGACACCCTTGTCCTTGGTGACAGGGTTATCCGCTGATGCATCTGAAGATGCGACCCGGACCATTTGTCCAGCAGGTCCCACTGGAAAGTTCTTGCGTGGAATCTGCCGAATGGGATTGCTTCGTAGGAAGCCACCATTTTACCCAGAACCCTTGTGCATTGATGCACTGAGACTTGGCTCGGTTTTAGGAGGTTCCTGACTAGCTCGGATAACTCCCTGGCTTTCTCCTCCGGGAGAAACACCTTTTTCTGGACTGTGTCCAGGATCATCCCTAGGAACAGAAGACAAGTCGTCGGAACCAGCTGCGATTTTGGAATATTGAGAATCCAATCGTGCTGCCGCAACACTACCTGAGATAGTGCTACACCGACCTCCAACTGTTCCCTGGATCTTACCCTTATCAGGGAATCGTCCAAGTAAGGGATAACTAAAATTCCCTTCCTTCGAAGGAATATCATCATTTCGGCCATTACCTTGGTAAAGACCCGGGGTGCCGTGGACCATCCATACGGCAGCGTCTGAACTGATAGTGACAGTTCTGTACCATAAACCTGAGGTACCCTTGATGAGAAGGGTAAATTTTGACATGAAGGTAAGCATCCTTGATGTCCCGAGACATCATGTAGTCCCCTTCTTCCAGGTTCGCAATCACTGCTCTGAGTGACTCAATCTTGAATTTGAACCTCTGTATGTAAGTGTTCAAAGATTTTAGATTTAGAATCGGTCTCACCGAGCCGTCCGTCAGAAGGAGACATCGGTAAAGCCGACTTTAGGAAACGGCGAGGGGGAGACGTCTTGAATTCTAATTTGTACCCCTGAGATATCACCTGAAGGATCCAGGGGTCTACTTGCGAGTGAGCCCACTGCGCGCTGAAATTCATTGAGACGGGCCCCCCACCGTGCCTGATTCTGCTTGTAAAGCCCCAGCATCATACTGAGGGCTTGGCAGAGGCGGGAGAGGGTTTCTGTTCCTGGGAACTGGCTGATTTCTGCAGCCTTTTTCCTCTCCCTCTGTCACGGGGCAGAAATGAGGAACATTTTGCCCGCTTGTCCACGAAAAGACTGCGCCTGATTATACGGCGTCTTCTCATGTTGAGAGGCGACCTGGGGTACAAACGTGGATTTCCCAGCTGTTGCCGTGGCCACCAGGTCTGAAAGACCGACCCCAAATAACTCCTCCCTTTAATAAAGCAATACTTCCAAATGCCGTTTGGAATCCGCATCACCTGACCACTGACGTGTCCATAACCTTCTACTGGTAGAAATGGACAACGCACTTAGACTTGATGCCAGTCGGCAAATATTCCGCTGTGCATCACGCATATATAGAAATGCATCTTTTAAATGCTCTATAGGCAAAAATATACTGTCCCTATCTAGGGTATCAATATTTTTAGTCAGGGAATCCGACCACGCCAACCCAGCACTGCACATCCAGGCTGAGGCGATTGCTGGTCGCAGTATAACACCAGTATGTGTGTAAATACATTTTAGGATACCCTCCTGCTTTCTATCAGCAGGATCCTTAAGGGCGGCCATCTCAGGAGAGGGTAGAGCCCTTACAAGCGTGTGAGCGCTTTATCCACCCTAGGGGGTGTTTCCCAACGCACCCTAACCTCTGGCGGGAAAGGATATAATGCCAATAACATTTTAGAAATTATCAGTTGTTATCGGGGGAAAACCACGCATCATCACACACCTCATTTAATTTCTCAGATTCAGGAAAACTACAGGTAGTTTTTCCTCACCGAACATAATACCCCTTTTTGGTGGTACTCGTATTATCAGAAATGTGTAAAACATTTTTCATTGCCTCAATCATGTAACGTGTGGCCCTACTGGAAGTCACATTTGTCTCTTCACCGTCGACACTGGAGTCAGTATCCGTGTCGGCGTCTATATCTGCCATCTGAGGTAACGGGCGCTTTAGAGCCCCTGACGGCCTATGAGACGTCTGGACAGGCCCAAGCTGAGTAGCCGGCTGTCTCATGTCAACCACTGTCTTTTATACAGAGCTGACACTGTCACGTAATTCCTTCCAACAGTTCATCCACTCAGGTGTCGACCCCCTAGGGGGTGACATCACTATTACAGGCAATCTGCTCCGTCTCCACATCATTTTTCTCCTCATACATGTCGACACAAACGTACCGACATACAGCACACACACAGGGAATGCTCTGATAGAGGACAGGACCCCACTAGCCCTTTGGGGGAGACAGAGGGAGAGTTTGCCAGCACACACCAGAGCGCTATATATATACAGGGATAACCTTATATAAGTGTTTTTCCCCTTATAGCTGCTGTATCTTTAATACTGCGCGTAATTAGTGCCCCCCCTCTCTTTTTTAACCCTTTCTGTAGTGTAGTGACTGCAGGGGAGAGACAGGGAGCTTCCCTCCAACGGAGCTGTGAGGGAAAATGGCGCCAGTGTGCCGAGGAGATAGGCTCCGCCCCCTTATCGGCGGCCTTATCTCCCGTTTTTCTATGTATTCTGGCAGGGGTTAAATGCATCCATATAGCCCAGGAGCTATATGTGATGCATTTTTTTGCCATCCAAGGTGTTTTTTATTGCGTCTCAGGGCGCCCCCCCCCAGCGCCCTGCACCCTCAGTGACCGGAGTGTGAAGTGCTGAGAGCAATGGCGCACAGCTGCAGTGCTGTGCGCTACCTTGTTGAAGACAGGGCGTCTTCTGCCGCCGATTTTCCGGACCTCTTCTGCCTTCTGGCTCTGTAAGGGGGCCGGCGGCGCGGCTCTGGGACCCATCCAGGCTGGGCCTGTGATCGTCCCTCTGGAGCTAATGTCCAGTAGCGTAAGAAGCCCAATCCACTCTGCATGCAGGTGAGTTCGCTTCTTCTCCCCTTAGTCCCTCGATGCAGTGAGCCTGTTGCCAGCAGGTCTCACTGAAAATAAAAAACCTAAACTAAAACTTTCACTAAGAAGCTCAGGAGAGCCCCTAGTGTGCACCCTTCTCGTTCGGGCACAAAGATCTAACTGAGGCTTGGAGGAGGGTCATAGGGGGAGGAGCCAGTGCACACCAGATAGTCCTAAAGCTTTCTTTAGATGTGCCCAGTCTCCTGCGGAGCCGCTATTCCCCATGGTCCTTACGGAGTCCCCAGCATCCACTTAGGACGTTAGAGAAATATATAATTATAGATAGTGGATAGCGAACTAATATTATTGAACAGTTTGAATCTTTAGATTGATCTCTTTATAAGCAAATTAAAGTAGTTCCATAAAAGAGAAGATAATTCAGTGTCTGAGTTTTATAATGGAAGAAGTCATTTAAGTTTAAATGGATGAATCTCTCAGAATATGTTCCCCCTCTTTACAACTAATCTAGGGTGTGTTATATTTTGTCAACATTGTCTATGTCGGCAAGCCAACTTTGAGCATGTCAACATTCATCATGTTGACACAGAGGAAATGTCGATATGGTTAGAATGTTGACAAAAGTCCTTGGTAGTCTAGCAGTGGCTTACCTGGTATGGAGAGTCCAGTTGCTCCAGCAGTGTCTTTCGGATCAGGTGGTGACAATCTAATGACTTCCAGTGGATCCTGCGCATTTTCTGGTAATGAGTATTGCTAATCCTAACCCTCCCCCAGTGCCTAACCCTAACCCTCCCCTTTCCTAACCTTTCGCTGATGGTCCCTGCAGGATATCGACATTTTGTGAATATTCTGCATATGCTGACATGTTTAGCTTCATCACTTTAACAGTGTAGACATCATAGCTGTTGACATTCTGATTGCATACCACTAATCTGAGTAATGGTTACCTGAGCAATATGGAACAGCTCTTCATGCTCCCTATATCCAAACATGTGACTTGCACCAGTTAAGATGATTTTATGTTCATATTCATGTATTTATTTGAACATGCATACGCACATACATACATACATACATACATACATACATACATACATTCTTGCATCTCCTAACACACTTTTATTGTACTTTTATTCTAAATCGCATCATAGTGGCCCTGCCCCAGCTATACAGTGACCACATGAATGGCATTGTAAAGAGGGGGCGAGGCTTTAAAGACACAATGCTCATCTCCCACTCCCCCATCCCTCCCAAACCACATACTTCTGCCCTGTAAGTGGGTGGCTGCTGGGGGGGTATGGATGGGGGAAGGCCGGCTTCGGGAGACTTGTGCACTTTTGCTGGCGGCTGGGAGTGTCACCCGATTTTCAGAAGCTTCCTGGCCATTCCAGGAGAGTGGGCAAGTTTGTTCTCAAGATGTTTTATTTTGTTTTGAAGAATTATAAAAGATTGCTCAGGACCCACATCTGTTAGGGAATTGGCTTCACTGTTTTAATGTTATATTATAAAGGTATTTATTTAATTTTTCTTTTGTGCTATTTTAAAATATTATTGCTAATTTAATTATATGCGTGAAATATTTGTAGTAAATAAAAAGGACTGTGAAAAAGTACATATATAGTCTTTGACACTGAATTTGATAAATTTAATGAAAATGCTCCAAATCTTTAGGGGTCTGCGATCTTTAGGGCATATGTGGTCCTTATTACAGTGAGACGTTGGCGTGTTTATTGTGGTTTGACTTAGGAGAAAGCATTACTTGAACTATATAGACACAATTACTTCAACTATATAGACACAATTAACAGAATTATGGTATGGTATGGTATATAAGTTTGATTGATAAAAAGAGTTGTCCAAATAGTTTACAAGTGCCAGACGGAAAACAATAAAAAGTTGTCCAAAGCCCAAATGCAGTGTCCTCGTCTAGTCAGAATATTGAGGTGGTGACCACGCTGTTGGCACACTTTCATTTTATTTCCATTCATCATAGGCTTTTGTCAACAAGTCTTATAAATAATTGTGATGGTCAAACATCTCTGGGGTTGTAATGTTTTCTTCAGATCAGAAAGGTTAGAACGAAGCACAGATGCCTGAGGGAAGTGATGGCTAGATATAAGAAGGCACAAGCTTTGTGTTCGGTAGCTGCTTGTTTCCATACATCTCCAATAAAAGGATGTTATCTGTCTGTACTCAGGGCCGGCGCTACCATTAGGCAGCTTTAGGCAGCTGCCTATGGGCGCCAGCCATTGGAGGGCGGCACGCTCCTCCGGAATTAGTTTTATTTAAAAATCATTGTGCTGGGCTGGCTAGCGGCGGCTGCAGTGCGGGTCTAGGCGGCCGCAGCCACCACAATCAGTCACCCTCAACCCCGTCCCGGCCACTGACGTCTGCCGCGCCCCCTCTGCTGACGGTCCAGGCAACAAGCAGGAAAAGCTGCGTGATGCTTCTGTGTCCTAAAGTCCGGGCAGGCAGCAGCATCGTCCTCTCCCTCCTCCCCCTGCAGCCATAGGCGGGGAGGTCTGATCGCTGCCCCCAGCCTTCCATGCTCCCTCAGCGGACACCGTTTACCACCAGCAGCTGGCCGCCCACCTGTTCCTGGCTCCTTCCCTTGTGTGTTGCCTGTCCCGGGCACGCTTCACCTCCTGCCCCTGATTGTTCATTGTATAGAGAGGAGCGACGCAGTGCTGCCGTGGAACCGCACAGCAAAGACAGTCCCAGCCACTGTCAGCAAAAGAAGTATGTAAAAATTGAGTATGGCATCTTGATCTTAAACTACATAAGGGTTAATGGGTATAATTTATATAAAGGAGGAGGGGGGGGGCAGGGTGGTAGGCACAACATATATAAGGGGTGGGGATGATTGACAGAAAATCTGTAAGGGTGTTCACAAAATGCTACTATATATTAAATTTATATATATATATATATTATATATATACTGTGTGTATGTATATATATATATATATATATATATACATACACACACACACACACACACACACACAGTGGTCGAAGTGGGGCGATATGGTATACCGCCACTTCTTCCACTGACCTGGAAATGAAAATGTGCAGCAGGAGGCGAGGGAAATGGCCATCCTGCTGCACGTTGTGCTCCTGTCCCTGATCGGCGGCTGTGTAGAGCGCTGTACTAGCTCACAGCCGCCCACCGCCGCCAGCCCGGCTCCCGCATGACACCCCACGGCTGCTCGGCTCCCGTCCCCCGACAGCGCAGCTGCCCAGCTCAGTCTTCCGGATCACGGATGGCCGGCTCCCGTCACACAGCGCAGCTACCCGTTTCCAGCTCCCACATGCTGACACCACAGCTGCCCGTCAACTGGTGAGAAGATGGAACTGATGGAGGAGAGTGTCAGTGTGGGGACATGTGTGTGTGTGTGTGTGTAAATGTGGCTGCGTGTGTCTGACTGTGAGTATGTAGCTATGTGTGTATAAGTGGTATAATGTGTGTGTGTGTGTGTGTATGTGTGTGTGTGTGTGTGTATGGCTGTGTGTAAATGTGGCTGGGTGTGTGTTTTTATATATGTAAGTGTGTATATGCGTGTATATGTGGCTTTGTGTGTATACCTGAACTGGGCCGAGTGGGGGGGGGGGGGCAATATGATCTTTTTTGCCTCCGGGCGCCTGGTATTAACTTACGTCCCTGGCCAGCCGCCCACCGCTCACTGCCGCCAGCCACCAGCCGCTCACCACCGCCAGCCATCAGCCGCCCGCCGCACACCCACAACAAATGGCGGTCAGAGGGACCTCACTGCACCAAAGGCCTCCTTATCACCGCCGCTGCCCATGGGTGCTTCTGCCGACCACAGTCAGGTAATATTCCCCTGCTGTCACCCTCTCTCCCTGTCGTTACTGTCCCTACTTTCACTCTCTCTCTCCCTGCTGTCACTGTCGTCACTCTCTCTCTTCCTGCTGTCACTGTCGTCACTCTCTTCCTGCTGTCACTGTCGTCACTCTCTCTCTCCCTGCTGTCACTGTCATCACTCTCTCTCCCTGTCGTCATTCTCTCTCTCCCTGTCATTACTCTCTCTCTCTGTCATTACTCTCTCTCCCTGTCATCACTCTCTCTCCCTGTCGTCACTCTCTCTCTTCTTGTCCTTGCTGTCACTCTGGCTGTCCCTGCTGTCACAATTTCAGCTCATTCAGTGTTCTACAAGGTGAATTTCAGCTCATTCAGTGTGCTGCAATGTGAATTTCGGCTCATTCAGTGTGCTACAATGTGAATTTCGGCTCATTCAGTGTGCTACAATGTGAATTTCGGCTCATTCAGTGTGCTACAATGTGAATTTCGGCTCATTCAGTGTGCTACAATGTGAATTTCGGCTCATTCAGTGTGCTACAATGTGAGTTTCGGCTCATTCAGTGTGCTACAATGTGAATGTCGGCTCATTCAGTGTGCTACAGTGTGAATGTCGGCTCATTCAGTGTGCTACAATGTGAATGTCGGCTCATTCAGTGTGCTACAATGTGAATTTCGGCTCATTCAGTGTGCTACAATGTGAATTTCGGCTCATTCAGTGTGCTACAATGTGAATGTCGGCTCATTCAGTGTGCTACAATGTGAGTTTCGGCTCTTTCAGTGTGCTACAATGTGAATTTGGGCTCATTC
Source organism: Pseudophryne corroboree (assembly GCF_028390025.1). Lineage (NCBI taxonomy): Eukaryota > Metazoa > Chordata > Amphibia > Anura > Myobatrachidae > Pseudophryne > Pseudophryne corroboree. The sequence goes on along the minus strand of NC_086446.1, from coordinate 384,088,501 downwards.
AGTGTGCTACAATGTGAATTTCGGCTCATTCAGTGTGCTACAATGTGAATTTCGGCTCATTCAGTGTGCTACAATGTGAATGTCGGCTCATTCAGTGTGCTACAATGTGAGTTTCGGCTCTTTCAGTGTGCTACAATGTGAATTTGGGCTCATTCAGTGTGCTACAATGTGAATTTCGGCTCATTCAGTGTGCTACAATGTGAATTTCGGCTCATTCAGTGTGCTACAATGTGAATTTCGGCTCATTCAGTGTGCTACAAGGTGAATTTCGGCTCATTCAGTGTGTTACAAGGTGAATTTCGGCTCATTCAGGGCCAGATGTACTAAGCCTTGAAAAGTGATAAATATCACAGTGATAAAGTACCAGCCAATCTGCTCCTAACTGTCATTTTTCAAACACAGCCAGTGACATGGTAGTTAGGAGCTGATTGGCTGGCAGTTTATCACTGTGAAATTTATCACTTTTCAGGCTTAGTACATCTCCCCCTCAGTGTGCTACAATGTGAATTTTGGATCATTCGGTGTGCTACAATGTGAATTTTGGATCATTCAGTGTGTTACAAGGTGAATTTCGGCTCATTCAGTGTGCTACAATGTGAATGTCGGCTCATTCAGTGTGCTACAGTGTGAATGTCGGCTCATTCAGTGTGCTACAATGTGAATGTCGGCTCATTCAGTGTGCTACAATGTGAATTTCGGCTCATTCAGTGTGCTACAATGTGAATTTCGGCTCATTCAGTGTGCTACAATGTGAATTTTGGATCATTCAGTGTGCTACAATGTGAATTTCGGCTCATTCAGTGTGCTATAATGTGAATTTCGGCTCATTCTGTGTGCTATAATGTGAATTTCGGCTCATTCAGTGTGCTATAATGTGAATTGTGCTATAATGTGAATTTTGGCTCATTCAGTGTGCTATAATGTGAATTTTGGCTCATTCAGTGTGCTATAATGTGAATTTTGGCTCATTTAGTGTGCTATAATGTGAATTTTGGCTCATTGAGTGTGCTATAATGTGAATTTCGGCTTGTAACGTGTGCTATAATGTGAATTTCAGCTCGTACCGTGTGCTATAAGGTGAAAGGGGCACCAGTACTAGATAGTATAAGGGGTTCTACTACAGTGGGTGACCACTATGACACTGGGTTTCACTATCCACATAGACATGTAATGGTAATACCAGATTCTGAACTTGAGCATGTACATATATAATTTATATATATATAGTATCATCTTGTGGACCCCCTTATATATTTTCTGTTAATCACCCCAACAGACATATATATAAAAATGTTTTTAACATTTCTATAAATAGGAAAGGGGATACGTGACACAACTAAATATATATATATATATATATATATATATATATATATATATATATATATATACACATATATGTATACACATATACCCACGAAGGGGTGTAACTAGCATTTGCAACTATAACTAAAGAAAGAAACATAATAGGCAGTCACTTTTCATGAAATAGATTTACTGTATTATAAAAAGGTTGTATGTGTGTATATATATATATATATATATATATATATTAGCATTTTTGCTCCAGTACAGGACCCCTTTTTTTTATTTTACGCGCCAACTGTTTACAGGTGATGCACTGGCCAGTATACACAGCCATGTCAGAGACAACAACACCATCATTTTAAATCTGGAGCCATCCACGAGCCAATGTGGCATAATGTGTAAGGGCATTACTATTGTGTGGCAAAATGTATAAGGGGCATTACTGTGTGGCAAAATCTATAAGTAGCATTACTGTATGACATAATGTGTTATAATGGGCACTACTACTGTGTGGCAGGACGTGAATGGACTGTGTAATGTAAATGGGCTCTACTGTGGTGTAATGTGAATAAGAGGCACTACTGTGTGATCTAACGTGAATAAGGGGCACTACTGTGTGATGTAACATCAATAAGAGGCACTATTGTAATGTAACGTGAATGAGGAGGGGGGGGGGGGGGGGAGTAGACTTAAGTTTTGCCTAGAGTGCCGAGAAACCTTGCACCGGCCCTGTCTGTACTAAGAAGAAAAAAATTCAGTCACAGTCATGCTGCTTTTAAGAAGGTACAGGCACCATCTGTCTATAATGCATTTCAGTACAGGAAGTGTGAAGACATGAAATCTTTCATTGTACTGTATGCCTCCATTTTCTCTTGCAAATATATCCTGATTGGCAGAAGTGTGCCTTAATAGGAAGACCATGATTCATTTCTGAAGGTCTATGGCTTGTGGGGTCCTTTTCCAGTGTTTAGTCCTTTACTGTGCTGTTTGTACATTCTATACTGTATCATATTTAAAAGAATATATTTAGTTTCCCCCAGCACCCTGAATGATACCAGTAACCAGATTTAAATACTACACAATATTAGAATTCAGAGATCTTGGTTACATAGATTTACGCAAATGTATGAATAAACTCCCAATTCGCGTCAAGGCCTCTCTGTATATTGGGGGTCCTTATCGCTATATCTAGGTGCAGGATGTAGCACCCCAAAAATCTGCATAAGCCAGAAAGCCCATGGCAGCATACCAGTGAAAAAACTAGTGTTAATTAGTGTTAGGAAGCCGAAGCTATATACAGAAAGTCATACAAAAATAATGAGCTGTAATTAAAATAATGAAAATATAGTTTTAGTAAAGAAATTAGTAAGTGATAAGTGTTTTTAGAATGTAAAGGTATGCCACACTAGAGCCATCCAGCCCAACCAATCCAGGGGCACCGCACCCCACACCTCCATTACCCCAATCTGGGTCTATGATTTCCCAGAATGCCCATGTTTTTAAAACGGCATTTACAAGGCAAAACGATCTCTTGGGGATATTTTTAGACTGGAGATTTAAACATTCTATCCCAGATTCATCAGAGCATGGAACGAGAAAAAATGGAGAGAGATAAAGGCAATCAACTGCAATCTTACAGGCTGTGTTTGAAAAGTTACAGGAAGCTGTTTATTTGGTACTTCATGAGCCGAATTTAGTAAGCTGCAGTTAATGACTACGGGCTAATTGATCTGCGGAGGCTATTCAATTATAGTCCGTGGTAACGCAGTAATCCGCGCTAACTGCCCTGATGGCAGGTGCCACAAAGCTGTTAAACCATACCTCTGATAATTTATCCCAGATTCTAGGGGTTAACAGACAGTAGCAGCTAATTTACCACTCAAGGAAAAGGGTCTGTAAATGAATAGCTCCGGCAGTTGAATCTCAAGGTATCAACCTTTTCCCACTGCTCTAAATTACCACATGTAATTGAATCTGACCCTATCTTTCTCCACTTTTCAATCTCCAAGCTTTGATAAATGTGGGCCTCTGTCTCCCACCTAGACTAGACTCCAGGGAGTGAACGTGGGCTGACAATGCTCTCCCTGACCGCTCATGAACAGTGGGGAGGTGCAATGTATATAGGTGTTACGTCACTCCATGCTGATGTATTGATACAGGGGGTAATTCCAAGTTGATCGCAGCAGGAAATTTTTTAGCAGTTGGGCAAAGCCATGTGCACTGCAGGAGGGGCAGATATAACATTTGCAGAGAGAGTTAGATTTGGGTGGGTTATTTTGTTTCTGTGCAGGGTAAATACTGGCTGCCTTATGTTTACACTGCAATTTAGATTGCAGATTGAACTCACCACACCCAAATCTAACTCTCTCTGCACATGTTATATCTGCCTCCCCTGCAGTGCACATGGTTTTGCCCAATTGCTATCAAAAATCCTGCTGCGATCAACTTGGAATTACCCCCACAATTGTATCAGCATGTATTGGAGATGGACTGTATTACCTCCTGCTGTATTGTGTGCCTAATAGAGTAAAAGGTGATGCTTTGTCCTATAAAATGTGTTTAATACATGAACGTCTGAATATCTATATGCCGTGTGCCTTCAACTGAGAGTACTGTCCCTTTCAGGGCATTTTATTGGAGCTAATGAACATCTACTGCTTCTAAGACTTTTACCGTTGCTGTATTCCTGTAACCACCAGATAAGGGCTAATGCTTATAATTTCCCTGGCTGTTCTGATTTCAGCCCAGCATCACCAAACTCACCCTGTGCTCCATACCAATTTAGATTGATCTATAGGAAGCAGTCAGTATGAATTATCCATCACCACTGCAGCAGCGTAACCACACACATACCCAGATATAAGTAATTCGAGATGTCCGTTTAGGAACCTGGTAATGGCAGCAACATAACCTTTTCTAAAGCATGAGAAAGTTGCGTACTGTAAGAGGGAATTCCCATACCCCATGCCACTAAATGACTTTGGTGGCATAATAAGCCCACCAGTCACAAAGAATAGTGACCCAGGTGGCAGAGTAAGCCAATCCTATTTTATACAAATTTGCTTATATCTTTACTTTGTTGAGTGGTGCCTTATGTGGGCCGTACATCAGACTATCCAACTGACCAACCATCCAACTTGTCTGTCCATCTAAAACGCTGCCCCACACACCTAACCAACTTTGTCCTCAGACTAGCCAACATCTCACCAACTTGTGATGTCACAGTGTCTGCCTACTTCTGCATGTTTTGAAGAAATATGTATTTTTTCAAAGTAGTGTTCAATAACCTTATAGACTATGAATGTCGGACCCATCTTTGGCACATATAATCTTCATCCCTAATTGGTCCTCGATTTTCTTTTAAATATATGGTCTTTAACACAAATCCTAATAGGAGGCCATATTTTGGGGGATTTCTTTAGCAAGTTCCAGTGATGGTAGAAAAGAAAAATGGATTTCCTTATTAGAAGTATATCTTATATAGTACTCTTTTTTTTCTTATCTGTTTAAGTAGTATACATTGCTAAATAAATATTAGTAGTCTTTGGCTCACCCTAATTGAGTGGAAGACATTTGCTTTAAAGCAAATTGTAGTTAATGTGTCCCAGTATGCACATTATAGCTGTGCTCCTGAAAGATGATGGATGGGACATAAGCATCCTATGACAGAGGGCCACTGATGTAGATGTTTGGGGGGGGGGGGGGGGAGGGAATGCAGGGAAGACTGAGTAGGTGCTACAGTCCGGGCTGCTGTTTGGCAGGGGGAGACCAAAAGTGCAGCTGTCCGGGGGTATAGGCAGCCAGGGGAGACCGAAAGTACCACGATTTGTGGAGGGGAGGGGAGACTGTGAATGTGCTGCTGTTTGTCAGGGTCGACTACAGGGCATGTCTGTCTGGCCTCCCCCCTTTAGAATGTAAGCTCTGACGAGTATGGCCCTCTTCCCTCATGTGTTTATCCTTTTCTTACTTTAATAATCTTCGACTGCACCAAATCCCGCAGTTTTCACCCTCATGCTTATTTCAGTGTCATCTGCTGATGTAGCTATATTTATTTACCCTGTACTTGTCCTATATTGTCTTTAACTGTAAGTCGCTGTTTTCCTGTTTTGATTATTTGTTTATGTACTCTGTAATTGGGCGCTGCGGAACCCTTGTGGCGCCATATAAAAAAAGTATAATAATTATGTGAAGGTGCCAGGAGTGCGGGCAGGGGAGCAATGTGACTCTGCCAGTGGTAGTTGCGGGCAGGGGAGCAATGTAAGGGTGCCGCAGTTTGAGCTGGTGGTGGTAGGCGTGGGTTGGAGACACTGTAAAGGGGCTGTTGATGCTGACAAGGGCTGGTTGCTTCTGGCAATGATGACCGGATGCTGGCATGTATGAAAAAAGTAGGTGGACACTGCCTACATATCATGCAGTTGGGTGGAAGCTACCCCCTACACTAGAATGACTACAACTAGTTGGAACAGCCATTTTTTCTCTGTGTGGGAGCAAACGGCTGATTAGCATTTTCTCCCACACACTACCAAATTACCATTACAACCAGCCAATTAGTTGGCTGGTTGGAATGATATCGTGCTGATGTACAGTATGGCCAGCATTAGATTGCTAGCAACACTTTCCAACCGGAATAGGCTTATAAATACTTTAAGCACCTCATTGTTTTGTTACCTTGACAATAGTTCACGGCATTGTCGTTTTGAAAAGTTGTGCTATTGTACCTTGTTATCTGTCACTCTTGCTGCAGCTTAGTTTTTATGGGCTTGTCAAAGCCCCTTCAATTTCATAGTTTTTCTCTTTTGTTGCACATTGCTCTGTAATCTACATTTTAATATTGCTTTACTGCATGGTCAGCCATTTTCAAATGCTTATTGTATTTGTTATTTCAGTATAATTGGCTACCCCAGTCCATAATAAACAGCAGTGTTACATTGGAGACGCATCCGATTCCTGCATTGTTTCAGTTGTCTTGTTCAGAAACATATGTATATAGTTTTTGCGGGATACAAAATTATGACCTTGAAAAAAATGTTTTGTTTGTACTAGGACATTAATACACTCTTTGACACTAGTTACAGAATAGTTGTAAAGAAATAGCTTTTACTAGTGTTGGTGTACTGTAAAAAGTAATTGTGACAACGGTTGTAAGACAGAAGAGGCCTATCTTTTAGTTGTGTTAAGACTCCCCTGCACGTGCACACATACGTTCTCCTCACAATCTAGTTTATCAGGTATAGCTTCCAAATAGCCGAATCAGTGGGCAGTTTGGTCAAACATAACGCAGTGTAACCAGACTGCGTTTGTACATGTGAATGTAAACCCAGCAATAGCCGGCATGCTTGACATACGTTTTCACCACTGCAGTTAGTTCATTTTTATACCCGTCCAGAGGCGCAAAGAAGACATTATAAACATCTTCTTTGTATTATTCTAATCATTTTTATAGTCAGAATCCTGGAGTATACTGGTCTATAGCAGGAGAGGCTCTGAATCACCTGACCGCACATCTCTGATCAAAACGCACAAAATTTCCAGCAGTACATACTGCTGCACCAGTGTATAATGCCCAACCAGTGTGTGAGGGCACAGGCTTTTTGTCCACAATAGAGGAATTGGGGTTATATTTGCTTTTTAAAGTTACTGATTGCGGTTCTGGCTAAAAGTACTTTTTTTGCTTTACTCCCAATTTATATTCATCCCCTATGTGTGCACTTGCAAATGCACTTATTGGCTAAAAGAAGCCATGTGATCCACATTTTGTGAATTAACTTTATTAAACTCTTTTGTGAGATCCTTATCATGAAGCCTTGTTTGCAAATAAGAAATGGTTACCACCATACAAGTCTTTGTGACCTTACTGTAAACCTTTACCTCTTTCCTGATCTGAGTATGTCCCTACATCTGCCTGAACCCCTGTCTACAGGCAGGTCAGTGGATTGAAACAATGCTTTTGAAAAGTGATCAAATATTTCACCTATTTCTTGACAATAGTGCCCTAAATTTAGACTAGCTCAAATGAAAGTGTTATCTCGCCTCTCCCTCCTCTCCTTGCACAGCTGATTTTAATGCATGTACAGTTGCTGGATTATTGGTTTTACCTGGAAACTTGCGTCCTATGATGGGAAGTAATGAGTTCTCTATAGACTGTCTTACACATCAAGCTGTTTGTGTACTGTCATGTCCCTTGTGGTCTGACCCATAAGCTTTATGTCTGATCATCAGTGACTTATCCCACGTTTCTCCACCACACATGACTTGCATAAAGAATGTGGTTTGACAGTGATCTATAACAAATATTTAACACACAGAAATGTAAGGCATGTTGTCATGCTAAGTAGCAGCAGTCTGTTACATCTTGTATAGATTTTCATGGATTTCTACAAAGGTGCTTATCCTAACTAGCTGGTTTTATAACACTGTTACGGAAACAATGTCATCCTTCACTAAGAAGCCGGAACTTGTTTCTTGAGAACTGTATGACAAATAGCTCATGCAAATGAATTATGTTTTTTATATCCTTGGAAAAACGTTTCCTTTCTGCAGGATTTGCATGTACTTTTTATGCCCACAATTATTTACATAGCATGGATGAGTTAAAAGTATTGTTTGTGTGGACCTTTACTTCTGGATAAAACATTTAGCTGGGATGCAGTTAATATGCAGGCTGCCGGGATCCGAGCGTTCAGGATACCGATGCCGGAATTTTACAGACGTTTGGAATCCTGACACACATCCGGTATTCCCACTCGGTTGATGGGTCCACGCCTCCAGCTGAGTGGGAATAGAACCTGTGGCAAGCAAAGTTCTCCACCGGGCCCAAAGCCAGAGGGGACTCGCCTTACTGCCGGGATTCCAGCAGACGGGATGCCGCTGTTGTTATACTGACAGTCGGCATTCCGTTTGCCGGTATTTCATACCGGATCCATTTATCTTTTAGGGGTAGATGTATGAAGCAGTGATAAGTGGAGTAAATTATCCAGTGGAGAACCTCTCTCGATGTCAGTGTATGATTAACGTACACTATTTTCATCTTTTAGTTGTTAGAGGTAGTCTCTACATGGAGTGCTTGTATAAGGGAACAGATTTATTTATTTTAAAACTATTGATCCACAATAAAAATATATTTGCTTTTATTAATAACCATTGGAAGCCAAACAGATTGCATTCCTTGTGTTCAGGCATCATGCCTATGACTAGACCGATGAAGCCAGCCACAGAATGACCGGATCTATGTCCAATTTGGAAATGAAAATAGGGATCCGCTAAGTCATTTGGCCAATGACCACAATCACGGTCAGATCATGGTCACTGTCTGACTGCATTCATCTCCACATTTTCAGTCATCCTAGAACTGCACATGTAGCAATATTGTTTCAAAACATCCAAATAATTTTACGAGAGCTATAGGCTCCGGAAAATTTGATCTAGTTCTATTTGATTTGGATTGTGAATGATGATCCTCTGAGTAATACAAAATTGCATCAGCAATTGGCAGCAAAGGATGTCCAATGTTGTGGATATTTTTCTTTTTCTAATTCATTACCTCTGTGTCCCTTTCTATGAATGGCGACATGGCCACTGTTGTCATGCCGACCTGTTATACCACAGCCCTCGACTCCTGGGTTGAGTTATAAAGCAATGGTCCCCATTTATATAGGATCTACATACATAAGTTAAATGGACTTTACCTGACTCCCCACGTATTCATGTATCATAAAATAGTGATCACCATATATTTTCTCTGTAGGACAGTAGATCCTTCAGCGTATACATACAGTTAATACAACTTAGCATGAATACTTTAATAAACCAGGCCAATTTTCATTGTATATTTTCAACAAAAATACATATTATGGAGCACGTTTACTTGTCTGCAGTTATTCCTTTCTTTTCCGTGGCGCAATAAATTTTGCCTGGCCATAGGGTTTTTTTCCAACTTGCCGCAGCAAATTTTAGCCACGGTAATTTTGATAGGATTTAATGCAGCTTTGGTCTCACAGTCCCAGAGCAGGTGCAAAGTAGAGGAACATAATTATTGTAAGGTAAAATGTTGGGGCTCAAGTAGAAGTTTTTAGTTAGCTTAATTGGGCCAATAATTACATGTCAATTTTGGGGTGATGCTGCAAAGTACACCATCATGAGATAAAAGAAGCATGCATAGCCGCGGTAAGCACATTAAATTTTCACGCAAAATATCTTGCAACCAAAGGGATATGCCCCTATGTCATTTTCCATTTATTTTATTTCTGCATTTTCTTTAATTATCCAGCCAGTGACTGAGAAATACAACTATGTCCCTGCATACGGCTTGGGAAATACAGTTCCAGTTGAAAACTATTTTCCTGTATCTACAGTACTTTCTCTGACGTCCTAGTGGATGCTGGGGACTCCGTAAGGACCATGGGGAATAGACGGCTCCGCAGGAGACTGGGCACATCTAAAGAAAGCTTTAGGACTATCTGGTGTGCACTGGCTCCTCCCCCTATGACCCTCCTCCAAGCCTCAGTTAGATTTCTGTGCCCGGCTGAGCTGGATGCACACTAGGGGCTCTCCTGAGCTCCTAGAAAGAAAGTATAGTTTAGGTTTTTTATTTTACAGTGAGACCTGCTGGCAACAGGCTCACTGCAGCGAGGGACTAAGGGGAGAAGAAGCGAACCTACCTAAGTGGTGGTAGCTTGGGCTTCTTAGGCTACTGGACACCATTAGCTCCAGAGGGATCGAACACAGGACCCGACCTCGTCGTCCGTTCCTGGAGCCGCCCTGCCGTCCCCCTTACAGAGCCAGAAGCAAGAAGGTCCGGAAAATCGGCGGCTGAAGACTTCTGTCTTCTCCAAGGTAGCGCACAGCACTGCAGCTGTGCGCCATTGCTCCTCATGCACACCACACACTGCGGTCACTGATGGGTGCAGGGCGCTGGGGGGGGGGGGCGCCCTGAGCAGCAATATTAACACCTTGGCTGGCAAACTAACACCATATATAACCCCAGAGGCTATATAGGTGTATATTAACCCCTGCCAGATATATTAAAATAGCGGGAGAAAGCCCGCCGAAAAAGGGGCGGAACCATCTCCCTCAGCACACTGGCGCCATTTTCCCTCACAGTTTCGCTGGAGGAATCGCTCCCTGGCTCTCCCCTGCAGCCCTGCACTACAGAAAGGGTTAAAAAGAGAGGGGGGGGGGGGCACAAAATTAGGCGCAGTATAGAATATATATGCAGCTATAAGGGAAAACACTCTCTATAGGTGATATCCCTGTGATATATAGCGCTCTGGTGTGTGCTGGCATACTCTCCCTCTGTCTCCCCAAAGGGCTTTGTGGGGTCCTGTCCTCTGTCAGAGCATTCCCTGTGTGTGTGCTGTGTGTCGGTACTGCTGTGTCGACATGTATGATGAGGATAATGATGTGGAGGCGGAGCAAATGCCTGTGAATGGGATGTCACCCCCTGTGGGGTCGACACCGGTGTGGATGGACTTATGGAAGGAATTACGTGACAGTGTCAACTCCTTACATAAAAGGTTTGACGACATAGGACAGCCGGCTACTCAGCTTGTGCCTGTCCAAGCGTCTCAAATGTCATCAGGGGCTCTAAAACGCCCGCTACCTCAGATGGCAGATACAGATGTTGACACGGATACCGACTCCAGTGTCGACGACGATGAGACTAGTGTACCTTCCAATAGGGCCACCCGTTACATGATTGAGGCAATGAAAAATGTATTACACATTTCTGATAATACCCCAGGTACCACAAAAAAGGGTATTATGTTTGGTGAGAGAAAACTACCAGTAGTTTTTCCTGCATCTGAGGAATTGATGAGGTGTGTGAGGAAGCGTGGACTTCCCCCGATAAGAAATTGATAATTTCTAAGCAGTGTACCCTTTTCCGCCAGAGGATAGGTCACGTTGGGAAATACCCCCTAGGGTAGAAAAAGCGGTTACACGCTTATTAAAAAAGGTGGCACTACCGTCACGGATATGGCCGCCCTGAAGGACCCATGTCCCCATTTACCCTCCTCACCAGGAGTACCTCAGGGTTGTGGTACAGGACTGTCACTATCAGTTCCAGACGCTGCCGTTTGGATTATCCACGGCACCGAGGGTCTTTACCAGGGTAATGACCGAAATGATGATACTCCTTCGCAAGAAGGGAGTTTTAATTATCCCGTACTTGGACGATCTCCTGATAAGGGCAAGGTCCAAGGAGCAGTTGGTAGTGGGGGTAGCACTTTCTCGGGAAGTGCTGCAACAGCACGGCTGGATTCTCAATATTCCAAAGTCACAGCTGGTCCCGACGACACGTCTTCTGTTCCTGGGAATGATTCTGGAAACAGACCAGAAAAAAGTGTTTCTTCCAGTGGAAAAAGCCGAGGAGTTGTCATCTCTAGTCAGAAACCTCCTAAGACCGGGACAGGTGTCGGTACATCAATGCACACGAGTCCTGGGAAAAATGGTAGCTTCGTACGAAGAAATTCCATTCGGAAAGTTCCACGCAAGGATTTTCCAGTGGGACCTGTTGGACAAATGGTCCGGGTCCCATCTCCAGATACAGCAGCGGATAACCCGATCGGCAAGAACCAGGGTGTCGCTGCGGTGGTGGCTGCAGAGGGCTCATCTACTAGAGGGCCGCAGATTCGGAATACAGGACTGGGTCCTGGTAAACACGGATGCCAGCCTTCGGGGCTGGGGTGCAGTCACACAGGGAGTAAAATTCCAAGGACTGTGGTCCAAACAGGAGATTTCACTTCACATAAATTTTCTGGAGCTAAGAGCCCTTTACAAGGCCGTAAGCCAAACAAGGCCCCTGCTTCAAAACCAGCCGTACTGATCCAATCAGACAACATCACGGTGCTAGCCCATGTAAACAGGCAGGTCGGCACAAGAAGCAGGAGGGCAATGGCAGAAGCCACAAGGATTCCCCGTTGGGCGGAAAATTACGTGGTAGTACTGGCAGCAGTGTTCATTCCGGGAGTGGACAACTGGGAAGCAGACTTCCGCAGCAGACTCCACCCGGGAGAATAGGGACTTCATCCAGAAGTCTTCCAAATGCTGGTAAACCGTTGGGAAAGACCACAGGTGGACATGCTGGCGTCCCGCCTCAATAAAAAAGATATTGCGCCAGGTCAAGGGAACCTCAGGCGATCGCTGTGGACGCTCTAGTGACACCGCGGGGGTACCAGTCGGTTTATGTGTTCCCTCCTCTCCCTCTCATACCCAAGGTACTGAGGATAATAAGAAAAAGAGGAGTAAGAACTATACTCATTGTTCCGGATTGGCCAAGAAGGGCTTGGTACCCGGAACTTCAAGAAATGATCTCAGAGGACCCATGGCCTCTGCCACTCAGACAGGATCTGCTGCAGCAGGGGCCCTGTCTGTTCCAAGACTTACCGCGGCTGCGTTGACGGCATGGCGGTTGAACACCGGATCCTGAGTGAAAAAGGCATTCCGGAGGAAGTCATTCCTACCCTGATCAAAGCCAGGAAGGATGTCAGCCTGAAGTTCAGACGTTGTAAGGGAGTGCTGCATATTCAGCCCCTTTTTTGTGCCCCCAGTGGCACCTTGGGTTCTCAATGTGGTTTTGGAGTTCCTGGAATCACATTGGTTTGAGCCACTTAAAACCGTGGATTTGAAATATCTCACATGGAAAGTGGTCATGTGTTGGCTCTGGCTTCGGCCAGGCATGTGTCAGAATTGGCGGCTTTGTCATGAATAAGCCCTTACCTGACTTTCCATATGGATAGGGCAGAGTTGAGGACTCGTCCTCACCTTCTCCCGAAGGTGGTATCAGGTTTTCACTTGAACCAACCTATTGTGGTGCCTGCGGCTACTAGGGACTTGGAGGATTCTAAGTTACTGGACGTAGTCAGGGCCCTGAAAATGTATATTTCCAGGACGGCTGGAGTCAGGAAAACTGACTCGCTGTTTATCCTGGATGCACCCAACAAGCTGGGTGCTCCTGCGTCTAAGCAGACTATAGCGCGCTGGATTTGTAGCACTATTCAGCTTGCGCATTCTGCGGTGGGACTACCGCAGCCTAAATCTGTAAAAGCCCATTCCACAAGGAAGGTGGGCTCATCTTGGGCGGCTGCCCGAGGGGTCTCGGCTTTACAACTTGGCCGAGCTGCTACTTGGTCAGGGGCAAACACGTTTGCAAAATTCTACAAATTTGATACCCTGGCTGAGCAGGACCTTGAGTTCTCTCATTCGGTGCTGCAGAGTCATCCGCACTCTCCCGCCCGTTTGGGAGCTTTGGTATAATCCCCATGGTCCTTACGGAGTCCCCAGCATCCACTAGGACGTCAGAGAAAATAAGATTTTACTCACCGGTAAATCTATTTCTCGTAGTCCGTAGTGGATGCTGGGCGCCCATCCCAAGTGCGGATTGTCTGCAATACTTGTAAATAGTTATTGTTACACAAATCGGGTTGTTATTGCGAACCATCTATTCAGAGGTTCCATTGTTATCATACTGTTAACCGGGGTTCCTATCACGAGTTATATGGTGTGGCTGGTATGAGTCTTACCCGGGATTCAAAATCCTTCCTTATTGTGTCAGCTCTTCCGGGCACAGTGTCCTAACTGAGGCTTGGAGGAGGGTCATAGGGGGAGGAGCCAGTGCACACCAGATAGTCCTAAAGCTTTCTTTAGATGTGCCCAGTCTCCTGCGGAGCCGTCTATTCCCCATGGTCCTTACGGAGTCCCCAGCATCCACTACGGACTACGAGAAATAGATTTACCGGTGAGTAAAATCTTATTTTAACCTATTATTGTTTTTGAATGTTAATATTAAACTGATAAATGTTGGAGCAGTACATGAACCATGTACTTTGTCATATTGCTTCAAGAATATCCTCCCTTGAACATAGATTTCTTTAACTAAAAGGTGGGTTGGTGTGAAAGTTGGCACTGGAATAGGGGGCTGGTGGCTGATGATTCAGCTGGAGGTGGTATTGTTTGGATGTTTGGAAAAAAGTTAAGTAAAATAAAAAGGAGGTGATAAATGATTTATCCTTATCCTAAATGATTTGTCCGATGTATTTCTGGTAATCCAGATAATGGAGGTGATGATGATGTCATTCTCTCCGAAGTGGATTGGATCACAAGACGAGATGGTAAAAAGAAAAAATGACAATGTTTTCAATAGGAATTTTTCAGAGCCTAATATGTAAAGTAAATTACTTCTGATAATTGGTGACTGATGATGTGGTATAAAAGCAAAGAACTTCTTCAAAATCAATGATCATACCTCACTTACATAAAGTGAGTGATGTTTAAACATATCAAGAAACCTTGATACGTTTAAACATCACTCACTTTATGCCAGTGAGGTATGATCATTGATTTTGAAGAAGTTCTTTGCTTTTATACTACATCAGTCACCAATTATCAGAAGTAATTTACTTTACATATTAGGCTCTGAAAAATTCCTATTGAAAACGTTGTCATTTTTTCTTTTTACCATCTCGTCTTGGGATCCAATCCACTTCGGAGAGAATTATATCATCATCACCTCCATTATCTGGATTACCAGAAATACATCGGACAAACCATTTAGGATAAGTATAAATCATTTATCACCTCCTTTTTATTTTATTTAACTTTTTTCCAAACACCCAAACTATACCACCTCCAGCTGAATCATCAGCCACCAGCCCCCTATTCCAGCGCCAACTTCCACACCAACCCACCTTTTAGTCTTTTCCAGTTTTGTATCTCTTCGGGATTGATCCAGACGTGTTAGGGAGAGGCAGCAGGAATTTCATTTTTCAAGGAGCGCCCCACACATTCTACCAATTAGATTTCTTCGAGTTGACTCTTTTGAGGACTTATATATGTAATGTGTCTATATAAGTAATGTATGATATCTGGACTATTTTTCCCCCAGCCTTGTTCAGTTACCACCCCCTACTGCAGTGTGTCCTATTCATAGACTAGTGAATTCTGCCTTGAATTCTAGGGCTGAGACAGTTGAGATGATTGAGGCTCCTTGTTAGCCAGGATGCACAGCAAGGGTAAAATACCAATTTTCCATTGCCGTTGGTATCTAATGACATGTCACTGCTATGAATTGCAATGAGTGACAACTCATTCTGACACCAGCCGCAAGAATTAATACTCTAGCTGCAGTTACATGTAGCATTAGGCTACGAGCACTATTCCCCTTTTAACTAATGCAATGATGGAAATTTCCAGGATACTAAAAATCCTCACTCTTCTGTGTGTGTGTGTGTGTGTGTGTGTGTGTGTATGTATGTATGTATGTATGTATGTATGTGTGTGTGTGTGTGTATATATATATATATATATATATATATATATATATATATATATATATAATCTCCTATATTTCTCTTACGTCCTAGAGGATGCTGGGGACTCCAAAAGGACCATGGGGTATAGACGGGATCCGCAGGAACTTGGGCACACTGAAAAGACTTAAACTGGGTGTGAACTGGCTCCTCCCTCTATGCCCCTCCTCCAGACCTCTGTTAGACTTTGTGCCCAGGACTGACTGGACACTCACTAGGGGAGCTCTCCTGAGTTTCTCTGGAAAAGACTTTGTTAGGTTTTTTATTTTCAGGGAGACCTGCTGGCTATAGGCTCCCTGCATCGTGGGAGTGAGGGGAGAGAAGCAGCCCTACTTCTTCTTAGTTTAAGGGCTCTGCTTCTCGGCTACTGGACACCATTAGCTCCAGAGGGTTCGATCACTTGGTGCGCCTAGCTGCTCGTTCCCGGAGCCACGCCGTCACCCCCCCCCCTCACAGAAGACAGAAGTCGGGTGAGTATGAGAAGACCAGAAGACTTCAGGACGGCAGAAGACTTCAGTAAAGGTACAGCGCAGTGGCAACGCTGCGCTCCATGCTCCCACACACACATTTCCTCCAGCACTCACAGGGTGCAGGGCACTGGGGGGGCGCCCTGGGCAGCATGTTACTGGGTCTTCTGGGGCCGGCAGATGTTTGTTTGGTGCATTTGCACCGTTTTCGGGACCCCCGCCGGCATTTTAGTAAGTTTGAATTTGGCGGGCTGAAGTGCGCCGGGAGGGGGTGGAGCTTAGCCGCGCGGCTCACAGGCGCCATTTTCTCCGCGTGTGCAGAGAGGTGCAGACAGAAGACGCTGGTCCGGGACCTCCACAAGCTCCATTAAAGTAACGGGGAGCTTATCGGGGGGCGGGGGGGGACACAGTAGCTGGTGCATATTTGGTATATTGGGCAGCGCTGGTGCATATATTTTCCTTGGTGGGATATATGGGCGCTGGGGTGTGAGCTGGCATACTCCCTCTGTGGTTCTCTATCCAGGCTTCCTTGTGGGTCTGTCCCCTAGCTGAGGCATTGTATGTGTGTGTCGGTGGGTCGATACTAGGTGTCGACATGTCTGAGGCTGAATGTTATTCACCGGAGGAGGTTTTGGGGGAGGCAGATGCGGCTATGGAGTTGGCTCTGTCGACGCAGCCGACACCTGACTTACTTGCACTGTTGAATACAATTAATTCTAATGTAACTTCTTTATCGAAGAGATTAGATAAATCTGAATCACAGACACAGGTGTGGGAAAAATCCATGGAGGATGCTTTATCGCAGGTACAGACCCCGTCGGGGTCGATAAAGAGGCCGTTCACTCAAGTGGTAGATACGTATACCGACACGGATTCTGAATCCGATGTCGACTTCACTGAGGCTCCTTTACATCCTAGATTAGTTAAGAGTATTCAGTACATGATTGTGGCTATAAAAGATGTGTTACGCATTTCTGAAGAACCTGCCGTACAGGAAACAAGGATTTGCTTGTTTAAGGAGAAAAAACCTGAGGTGCAGTTTCCCCCCTCTCATGAGATGAATGCTCTTTGTGAAAAGGCTTGGGAGTCGCCAGACAAGAGGTGGCAGATTCCCAAGAGGATTTACATGGCGTATCCTTTTCCATCAGTTGATAGGGGAAAATGGGAGGCGTCTCATAATGTTGATAAAGCTTTATCTCGTTTGTCTAAGAAGGTGGCGCTTCCGTCTCCTGACACGGCAGCTCTCAAGGATCCGGCGGATCGCAAGCTCGAGACGTCTCTACAGTCCATTTTTGCTAATACGGGTGCATTGCTCAGACCTGCTGTGGCGTCGGTATGGGTGAGTAGTGCCATTGCTAAATGGGCTGAGAATTTAGCTTCTGATATGGATACCCTCGATAAAGATACTGTTCTTTTAACTCTTGGTTATATCAAGAACGCTGCAGATTACCTGAAGGATGCGGTGAGGGATGTTGGTCTCTTGGGGTCAAGAGCCAATGCCAAGTCGATTTCGGCCAGAAGGGCGCTGTGGATACATCAATGGAATGCTGACGCGGATTCCAAGAGAACTATGGAAGCGTTACCCTTCAAAGGTAATGTCCTGTTTGGGGAAGGCTTGGCGGACCTGGTGTCTACCGCGACGGCGGGTAAGTCCTCGTTTCTTCCCTATGTTCCCACACAACACAATAAACCACAACATCAGCAGATGCAGTCCTTTCGTCCAAATAAATACAGGCGAGGAAAGGGTTCGTCCTTTCTCTCTTCAAAAGGTAGAGGAAGGGGAAAGAAGTCGCCTGCGGTGTCAGGCGCCCAGGACCAGAAGTCCACCCCTGCCGCTACCAAGTCCACCGCATGACGCTGGGGCTTCCCTGGGGGTGTCCGTCCCAGTGGGGGGCCGTCTGCAGTTCTTCAGTCGGGTCTGGGTCCAATCGGACTTGGATCCTTGGGTTCTAGAGATTGTATCTCAGGGCTTACAGGCTGGAGTTTCAGGAGACGCCCCCTCACCGGTTTTTCATGTCGACCCTGCCAGTGTCTCTTCCGGACAGGGAGGTCGTGCTGGCAACAATACAAAAGTTGTGTCTCCAGAGGGTCATTGTTCCCGTTCCCCCGTCTCAACTTGGGGAGGGGTTCTACTCGAGCCTCTTTGTGGTGCCGAAACCGGACGGTTCGGTCAGACCGATTCTGAACCTAAAATTCCTCAATCCATACTTGAAAGTTTTCAAGTTCAAGATGGAATCTCTTCGAGCGGTGATTGCCAGCCTAGAAGGGGGGGATTTTATGGCGTCAGTGGACATAAAGGATGCCTACTTACACGTCCCAATTTATCCTCCGCATCAGGCTTTCCTAAGGTTTGCGATACAGGATTCTCATTACCAATTTCAGACGTTGCCGTTTGGGCTTTCCACGGCCCCGAGGATTTTCACCAAGGTCATGGCGGACATGAGTGTTCTCCTTCGCAGGCGAGGGGTTACAATTATCCCGTACTTGGACTATCTCCTGATAAAAGCGAGGTCCAAGGGACGTTTGCTGTCGTTTCTGGGCATGATTCTGGACACGGAGTTACAAAGAGTATTTCTTCCAGAAGAAAAAACTCTAGAACTGCAGTCAATGGTCAGGGAACTTCTGCGGCCGAAGACTGTGTCCATCCATCAATGTACTCGGGTTCTGGGGAAAATGGTTGCGGCGTACGAAGCCGTTCTGTTTGGCAGGTTTCATGCCCGGGTGTTTCAGTGGGATTTGCTGAGCAAATGGTCCGGTTCTCACCTGCACATGCACCGGAAGATAAGTCTATCTCCCAGAGCCAGAATTTCTCTCCTGTGGTGGATGCAAAGTTCTCACCTCCTGGAAGGTCGCCGGTTCGGTATCCTGGACTGGGTGCTTCTGACAACAAATGCAAGTCTCCGGGGCTGGGGCGCAGTCACCCAAGGAAGAAGCTTCCAGGGGAAATGGTCGCTCCAGGAAGCTTGTCTCCACATAAATGTTCTCGAGTTAAGAGCCATTTACAACGGCCTGCAACAAGCAAGAAGCCTTCTTCAGGGTCGACCTGTCCTGGTACAGTCAGACAACATCACAGCGGTGGCACATATAAACCGTCAAGGTGGAACAAGGAGCAGAGCGGCAATGGCGGAGGCCACAAGAATCCTTCGCTGGGCGGAACAACACGTGAGCGCTCTGTCAGCAGTGTTCCTACCGGGAGTGGACAACTGGGAAGCAGATTTCCTCAGCAGACACGATCTCCATCTGGGAGAGTGGGCTCTTCACCAAGAGGTATTTGCAGGGGTGACAAAGCGTTGGGGAATTCCGTTAATCGACATGATGGCGTCTCGTCTCAACAAGAAGCTTCCGAGGTATTGTTCCAGGTCCAGAGAACCCCAAGCAGTGGACGCCCTGGTGTCTCCGTGGGTGTTCAGGTCGGTGTATGTGTTCCGTCCACTTCCTCTCATTCCAAAGGTACTGGGGATCATTCGACGAGCAAGGGTTCAGGCGATTCTCGTCGTTCCAGATTGGCCAAGAAGGGCCTGGTACCCGGATCTTCAGGAGTTACTGGTGGAAGATCCTTGGCCACTTCCTCTAAGAGAGGACCTGTTGTTGCAGGGTCCATGCGTGTTTCCAGACTTACCGCGGCTGCGTTTGACGGCATGGAAGTTGAGCGCCAGATCTTAGCTTGTAAGGGTATTCCCAGGGGAGGTCATTCCCACTCTCATTAAGGCTAGGAAGGAGGTTACGGCGAAACATTATCACCGTATTTGGAGAAAGTATGTTTCCTGGTGTGAGACCAAAATGGCTCCTGCGAAAGAGTTTCACTTGGGTCGTTTTCTCCATTTTTTTGCAGGCAGGTGTAGATGCGGGCCTAAAATTAGGCTCCATCAAGGTGCAGATCTCGGCTTTGTCTATTTTCTTTCAAAAGGAATTAGCTGTCCTCCCAGAGGTTCAGACTTTTGTGAAAGGAGTAATGCATATCAATCCTCCGTTTGTGCCTCCTGTGGCTCCATGGGATCTTGACGTGGTCTTACAGTTTCTCATGTCTTCCTGGTTTGAGCCTTTGCGTAAGGTTGAGTTGAAGTTTCTCACTTGGAAGGTAGTCATGCTGTTGGCGCTGGCGTCTGCCAGGAGGGTGTCAGAGTTGGTGGCTTTATCTCATAAGAGCCCGTATTTGATTTTTCATTCTGGTAGGGCAGAATTGCGGACTCGTCAACAATTTTTGCCAAAGGTGGTGTCTTCGTTTCACATTAACCAACCTATTGTGGTGCCGGTGGCTACGGATGCTGGGGCGGTTCCAAAGTCTCTGGATGTGGTGAGAGCTTTGAAGATCTACGTCGCCAGAACAGCTGTTGCCAGGAAAACTGAGGCGCTGTTTGTCCTGTATGCTTCTAACAAGATTGGTTATCCTGCTTCAAAACAGACTATTGCACGCTGGATTTGTAGTACGATCCAGCAGGCTCATTCTTCGGCCGGGCTTCCCGTGCCGAAGTCAGTAAAAGCCCATTCTACCAGAAAAGTGGGCTCGTCTTGGGCGGCTGCCCGAGGCGTATCGGCTTTACAGCTGTGCCGTGCAGCCACCTGGTCAGGGGCAAACACTTTTGCCAAGTTCTATAAGTTTGATACCCTGGCTGAGAGCACCTTACGTTTGCTCAGTCGGTGCTGCAGAGTCGTCCGCACCCTCCCGTCCGGTCTGGAGCTTTGGTATAGACCCCATGGTCCTTTTGGAGTCCCCAGCATCCTCTAGGACGTAAGAGAAAATAGGATTTTGGTACTTACCGATAAATCCTTTTCTCCTAGTCCGTAGAGGATGTTGGGCGCCCATCCCCGTGCGGACTGTTACTGGCAATGTTTTTGTGTTGGTTAACTTGGTTTATACACGGGTAGTGTATTTCTGGTTTTCAGCTTGTTGCTGTTGTTATTTCATACGGTTATCTGGTTTACTATTACTCCGGTGATACGGTATGTTTGTGGTGTGGGCTTGTATTTTTGTAGCCCTTCGTTTACACAAAAATCCTTTCCTCGAAATGTCCGTCTCTCCTGGGCACAGTTCCTATAACTGAGGTCTGGAGGAGGGGCATAGGGGGTGGAGCCAGTTCACACCCAGTTTAAGTCTTTTCAGTGTGCCCAAGCTCCTGCGGATCTCGTCCATACCCCATGGTCCTTTTGGAGTCCCCAGCATCCTCTACGGACTAGGAGAAAAGGATTTATCGGTAAGTACCAAAATCCTATTATCAACACTACCTACACATAGGACTATTTACAACGGGAGCAGCAGCCACAGATTCCGGCCACCATCCCCAGAGACAAGCCACCAGTGCACGGACCCTGCACCGTGACCGGTAACCATGCACCTCTTCCTTGGTTTCCCAGCAACACACAGCCACCTACACCCCACCTGACACCTGCACCCCACACCACCGAACCCGCCCTCTGCAAAACCCCAGCACCAGCTCCCACAACCAGACACTGACGGGACACGCAGCCCGGGAGCCGCCGTCAGCACAACGGACGATGACACCCACACCCCACACCACCTCACCCGCACACAGCAAACCCCAGCACCAGCTACCACATCCTCCCACTGACGGGACACACTGGCCGGGAGCCTCCATCCGCACAACGGACAATAACACCCACACCACCTCACCGCCCGCCGCGTACATAGCCTCAGCAGCGCGTCTGATCACAGCGCCGCTCTGTTGCACAGACAGCGAGTGTACACAGTACTACACAAAGCCCAAGAGCCGAGCAGCAGCCCCCCTGTATCCAGCAGCCCGACCAAACACTGGTTAGTGGCCGGCAGCGGGACAGTCAGGAGCTCTATCACCGTCCCGTGCTTCCTGTGCTGCAGCACGGAAGCACCGCGGCTCTGATACACAGGCGGGAGAAACAAGCTACCGCATAGGTACGCCGCTGGAGCGCCGGGGTCTGCGCCCGTCTCACCATTCACCAGCCACCACCTCCATTACCAGCGGTGCTGCCTGTGCTGCTGCCGGATCAAGCCTTCAGGGCGCTTCAGTGGGGCCCTCTCCCCCATGTCAGCACCACCACATATACTGTATAATATATTTAATGGGCTTACTCCTCATCTCCTATATAAAGCCACCTCTGCAACAGTGTGTCCACCACCCACTGCACCCCCGCACCTCCCTCATCCACGTTGGCGCCAGACCCCACCCATGACACACCCGCACCTGGCCCTCCACTACCCACCGCTCCACCGCAATCACCCCGACCCCCTCCCATCCACCTTTACCCCGCACCCGCCCCTATCAGCGGCACCTCCGGACCCCCTACCCCCCGCGACACCCCTGCACCTGTCCCTTCTCCACCTGTGCCACCGCTGCAACCGTTCCTCCCCCACCCACAGCACCCCTACTCCCGTCCCTCCCCCACCCGTGCCACCTCTGCAACTGTCCCTCCCCCACCTACGGCACACCCGCACCCGGCCCTCCCCCACCCACTGCTCCACTGCAACTGCACCTCCCCCACCCGCATCACCCCGCAATCGCCCCTCCCCCACCCATGACCCCATCCACGTCCGCATCTCCGCCGCTCCCCCAACCACAGCACCTATTAAGTTATTCATCATCCCCTGCGTGCGCTGTTCATGCCGCCACAAGGGGCTACGACCCCTTAACCATCGCACGCCCTTTGTCCGTGCAATATTTAACCACTTACAGATTTATGATTGGAGGTAATACTCCATATAATCTAAATATTGCACGGCCCAAGCCCATGCAAGGGTTAAGGGGGCGTAGCCCCTTGCAACGGTGTGAAGAGCGCCCATAGCCACCTAACATATATATATATATATATATATATATATATATATACACACACACACACAGGTTGAGTATCCCATATCCAAGTATTCCGAAATACAGAATTTTTTGAGTGAGGGTGAAATAGTGAAACCTTAGTTTTCTAATGGCTCAATGTACACAATCTTGGTTTAATACAAAAAGCTATTAAAAATATTGTATTATCTGATAGCTGTGAGGTGAACCTTGGGGCACTACAAAGGAACACATTTTCAGCAATTCCACGCATTGTATATATTGATACATATTGGTGAAGCCCAATTGATATCTTATTCAATTTTGAATATTGTCCGTCCTTGCAGCTCTGTCTGGATGGGATATTGAATTTTGCAAATACTGTCATTTGATGTTAACCCCTGATGAAGTCCTAACGGACGAAACGCATTGGGTTTCTACGAATTTGTGAATAGATCATACACTCGAACTCGGGTTGAAGAATTAACACTTCACCTAACAACTGAGAACATCTGATGATTATATAATAGATTATTGCAAATGAATGTACTACAGGTTGAGTATCCCATATCCAAATATTCCGAAATACGGAATATTCCGAAATACGGACTTTTTTGAGTGAGATTGAGATAGTGAAACCTTTGTTTTCTGATGGCTCAATGTACACAAACTTTGTTTAGTACACAAAGTTATTAAAAATATTGTATTAAAAGACCTTCAGGCTGTGTGTATAAGGTGTATATGAAACATAAATGAATTGTGTGAATGTATACACACTTTGTTTAATGCACAAAGTTATAAAAAATATTGGCTAAAATGACCTTCAGGCTGTGTGTATAAGGTGTATATGTAACATAAATGCATTCTGTGCTTATACTTGGGTCCCATCACCATGATATCTCATTATGGTATGCAATTATTCCAAAATACGGAAAAATCCCATATCCAAAATACCTCTGGTCCCAAGCATTTTGGATAAGGGAGACTCAACCTGTATTCAATTCACATGTATGATCAATCTATTCATGTTATGGAAGTTTACATGACAGTTTTGTAATATGTTGTTGGAATAAACGATAATTTTTGTCATACGTTTTAGATATTTGTGGTGGTCAAGCTCCCAAGAGAACCCTTTATATATATATATATATATATATATATATATATATATATATATATATATATATATATATAAAACACTACCTATGTATCTAGGGGCACTATAAAGCATGTAGTAATATTTTTGCTTTGACTTAGCTTAGAAGATTTTAGCAGGTTTTTTTAGTTAAGCTTTCATTGTTAAAGGATTTTAAAGCTCTGAAAGGGCTGTAATAGTGATACACATTTGTATCCTGATTAATGTTTGCCTTCAGATTTCATTGTTCCCATTTGTCCTATACTTATGTCCCAGCAATAATGCTGCTTATCATAGTGATAGAAAATCTGCTTTCTCCCACATTTTTAAGAACATTTGCAGCAAAATGTTACTCAGCTCTCCGGTGACTCTGGCTGGCAGCAGTAAGATGAGTCTTACAGCTTTGCCCGCCAGTCTTCATTGCCTCTGCACATGCATGACTGGGTTTGAAGGTTCACACACAGTGGAATTGGAAAGCACTGAGTTACCCAGCATAACTTTCACTAAGGAAAAAAACAAAACAAGAACATTTTTAAATATTAATTTAGTAAAAAAAAGTTTTGATGGAATAAAAAAATATTTTTGTTTCAGTACTGACCTTTGATGATCACCATCTTGATAAATTTTCATGTGGGAGCCTTCAAACGGAGAATCCCCTGCAAAAGCTATTGCTAGCAATACACGGTGATAAGTTTCACCAGCACAAATTACTTGGTAAATTGAAGCCCAGTGATATATTGAGACCAACTGGGAATACAAGGTGCTGTAGGTACTTGCAGATGATACCAGATTGTGTAAAGTTATAAATGCGGAGGGGGATGCTGAGTCGCTTCAGAATGACTTAGTTAAATTAGAAGCTTGGGCAGCGAAATGGAGAATGCGCTTCAATACAAACAAGTGTAAGGTAATGCACTGTGGTAACAAGAACAAAAATAACACCTACCTACTAAATGGGGTAAAATTAGGGGAATCTGTACTGGAAAAGGACTTAGGTGTCCTCATAGATAGCAAACTAAGCAGTAGTACCCAAAGTAGGACTGCAGAAAAGAAGGCTAATAAGATATTAGCATGCATAATACGGGGAATTGATGCTAGGAACGAGAGTATTATACTCCCGTTATATAAATCACTTGTGAGGCCACACCTTGAATACTGTGTACAATTCTGGTCACCTTACTACAAAAAGGATATCCTGGAGCTAGAAAAGGTTCTAAGGCGGGCGACCAAACTAATTAAGGGTATGGAGACGCTGGAATACGAGGAAAGGCTTGCAAGACTAGGCATGTTTACACTGGAAATGAGGAGATTAAGAGGGGACATGATCAACATTTACAAATATATAAGGGGACAATGTACAGATCTTGCGCAGGACCTGTTTTTGGTTAGATCAACACAGAGAACTCGTGGACACTCGCTCAGGTTAGAGGAGAGGATATTCCACACAATACGGCGTAAAGGCTTTTTTACGGTAAGGACGATACGTGTTTGGAATTCCCTGCCTGAGGGAGTTGTAATGGCCAACTCAGTCAACACCTTTAAGAATGGGTTAGATAAATTCCTAATGGATAAGGATATCCAGGGTTATGGGGCATAGTCACGCACTATGGTTATTATAAAAAAGAGGGGTTAATCGGAACGGCAGTCAGCAACTTCAGTCAAAATTTTATACAAAATAATCGTGCATAGGAGACCACAAATTGGTTGAACCCGATGGACAATTGTCTTTTTTCAACCTTAGATACTATGTTACATATTATTATCATCAGTAAAATTAGTTTTCTTGTCTATGAGGACAGTTAAAGTCAATTACTTGAGTTAAATGTATGCAGAGCCGGCCATAGGCATAGGCAAACTAGGCAATTGCCTAGGGCATTTGATATACCTAGGGGCATCATCAGCTTCTGCTGATTAAAATGATATGCGACATGCCTATATTCTGTATGTAGCATTTCATATGCAGATACAGCCACAGTCTCACACAGTATATTGGCATGCTGCATATCAGTTTAATCAGCAGAAGCTGCTTGTGCATCCTAGCCACATAGCAATGCAAATAAGATGCATTTTCATAAAAAAAAAAGTGCCCGACGTTAGCATTGATGCAAGATTTGTGAGGACACATCTGTATCCAAGCAGAGGCAGAGGTCACAGTGTTAGTGGAAGTGTGAATGCTGTGTGCATGTGAGTGGGTTGGTTGTGCAGTAGTGTTCAGAATATGTGTAAGGAGCATTATGTGTGTCATGTAAAAATGCATTAATAATGTGCAACATATGTGTAAAGGGCCACTATGTGTGTCATTATGTGTATAAGGGCATTAATAATGTGCGGCATATGTGTAACAGGGTACTACTGTATGTGTGTCATTATGTGTATAGGGGCACTAATAATGTGCAGCAAATGTGTAGGGGGCTCTATGTGTGTCATTATGTGTATAAGGGCATTAATAATGTGCAACATATGTGTAAGGGACATTGTGTAAAAGGGCATTAATAAAGGTTGTCATAATGTGTAAGGTGCATTATGTTTATAAGGACATTAATGTGTCTCATATGTGTAAGGGGCATTACTGTGTGGAATTGTGTATAAATGCATTACTAATGTGTGGCATTATGTGTATAAGGTGCTCTACTATGTGGCGTTGCGTATAGAAAGGTCACCTCTGTGTCGTCTAATGTGAATAAAGAGCAATAAGGTGTGGTGTAATGTGAATAAGGAGCAATTCAGTGTGATGTAATGTGTATAAGGGGCTCTGCTGTGAGGAGTAACATTTATAAGGTAAAGTGATACTACTGTGGGATGTAATATGAATTATGGACACTATCGCAAGATAAAATGTGAATAAAGTTGCAGTACTGTGTGGCGTAATTGGAATTGGGGTTACTATTGTGTGGCCATGTCCCTTCCCAGCAAGAAGATGCCCCTTTTTGGGCTGTGCGTCAAATGTGCGAACTGTTCCTATTTAAAATATAGGGGGTACAAGGACTGCTATGGGTGAGAGGTAATGGTGCTGGGAAAGAGGTGCAAGGTCAGAGGCAGAACCAGCGGTGGTGCTAGGGGGCACCAGCCAAAATCTTGCCTAGGGCATCATATTGGTTAGGGCCGGCTCTGAATGTATGCTTGCAATTCACAGCCCCAATCCAGTTTTGGGATTGAATCGGTATAGTCTATAATATTTTTCTTATTGTTTTATTTATTTATTTAATTTTGGGGGTTGGGGGGGATGCGGGTTTGATCTAGTTCATTAATCTCCTAGCCTTTTAGAGGTTAACAGTATTAACATGGAGAAGCATTAGTACCATTCTGTCTAAAGTTCGAAGAAGTGATTCCTTCTGGGATTCTGAGAGCCACATCCATCCAGCCTCTTTTTCCCCTTAGGAGAGTCCTAATGTAGTAGATACCTTGTTTTGTTCAACAGATTTTTAAGTTGCAAAACATGTTCCATGTCCTGTGGAGCATCTGCATATCTCATTCGTGTCTGCTATTCTGTACACGCTGTGGGCATGCATGGAAACCGTGAGGTGTCATGGATTTCACATGCATGAAACATCTTTTGCCCCAGCTTTAAAAGTACTACTGCAGGTGACTTAGTCAATAGTACACTAGGTGATTACTATGTTTCCTGAATTTAAAGTAAATGGTTCACTGTCGCATACTGTGTACCTGCTTTAGACATTCTGTTTGCACTTTGTTCCATTCTTGTAAATTATTGTAATTTATGCATAAATATATCCAGAGGGAAATGTTAATTTGCTGTGTGTACCTAAATCTGTTGAAATGAGACTTTGTCTCCAGGGGGATACTGTGTCCCACCATTTTTTGCATGATATTTTTATATATACTGTATAAACGATTACAGTGTCTCTTGAATTTTTCTGTAGAATCAAACCATTGCCAGTACTGCATCAGAGACATGGGGGGCTCCTCAGGATGGAATGCAGTGCAGTCAATGTTTCTCCCCAGTACGCTAAAGACTAGAGAGAACAAATTAGGAGTAACGTGATCTTTGTTGGACACACTGTATTTGTGTTCATAACAGTTTCCATCTGCTGACTTTCCTAGTAACTCACAACACTATGTTTTTCTCTCCCTCTCTGTTTCCCACCTTATCTCCTGTTATCTCTCTCTCTGTCTTTCCGGCATTTTACTTCATCTTTCTCTTTCTCCCTCTTCTCATTGCACTCTCTTCCTCATCATCTGACAACTGCTGTTCACCACGTCATTCTTTCTCCTACCACCATTCTTCTCCACTTTCCCCTCTTGAACGCTGCCTCTCTACTCTCAGCCCCACTGAGGAAAGCAAAGTTTGTGGAGAGTCCCAGAATTCCAGAATCTGATTTAGGCTCTCCGACCCTTGGCTCGTCCCAGAAACTGGACGCGGATGCATATCTGTTGGGTAAGTGCAACCCTATATAGCACTTAAGTCCCAGGATGCAAAGCATAAAGACTTACCTCATGGATGTGACACAGCAAGAAAATGACATTGGTCTCACTGAACTATACTTTCAGTTTAATGAGAATGGCGGCATGTGCTATTTGCCTAATACTTCAAGATGTCTGAAAGATAATTGCCTTTATACTGCAATATACTGATGATTTGACCTCTGTAAGACTTCTAATATCTTGCAAACCTTTTTTAATTTTTAAAACTCAGCTAATAATATGTGTGCCTATGGTGCTAGGTTATAAACCTTAGAACTGCTGCTATAAAAATGTTTAAGTTAAAAAAATATTGATCACTGGCCCTATCCAGTACATATAGTTAGTTGAATGTATGCATTTTGTATTTTATTTTTAATTAGGAAAACTTAAAAAAAAAAAAAAAAAAAAAGACATTCACATGGGACTGGCAAAATGTTCTTGATTTATGAAATTGCTTATTGCAAATGTATGCAGGGTTATTAAAAGTTCTTGCACAGAGTTAATGTATTCAAAAGCAGTATTAACACTGTATAAATAGTTGACATAGGGATTAGTATTGGTTGGAAAAACACATTCTTAATTATAAATTATTATAATTTGTAATCATATAATATTCAGTATCGCTACCAAAAAAAGAGTTTGTGTGAGCGACTGCATATTATCCCTCCTATTAACCTTTTTTGATAATGCCTCCTAAAACGATTACTCAAATATCCCCCTAAATCCCCCTAAATATGGAGATAATATAGCAAAGCTTGGAGAGAGATAAAGCACCAAGCAATCCGCTTCTAAATGTCATGTTACAGGCTCAGTTTGAAAAATGCCAGTAGCTGATTGGTACTTTATCTCTCCCCACTTTCTCTAACGTCCTTGAGGATGCTGGGACTCCGTAAGGACCATGGGGAATAGACGGGCTCCGCAGGAGATAGGGCACTTTAAGAAAGCTTTGGACTCTGGGTGTGCACTGGCTCCTCCCTCTATGCCCCTCCTCCAGAACTCAGTTTTACACTGTGCCCAGAGCAAGATGGGTGCACTGCAGAGAGCTCTCCAGAGTTCTCTGCCTAGAAGCATTTTTGTTTGGATTTTTTTTTTCTACCTTTTACTACTTTTTTACAGGGAGCACTGCTGGCAACAGGCTCCCTGCATCGAGGGACTGAGGAGAGAGGAGCAGACCTTCTTGTCAAAGATAGGCTCTGCTTCCTCGGCTACTGGACAACATTAGCTCCAGAGGGGGTGAACACGGGTTCTTACTGGGCGTCCACCCCCGGAGCCGCGCCGCCGTTCTCCTCACAGAGCTAGAAGTACAGAAGACAGAAGTTGTCAGGCGGCAGAAGCCTTCAGCTTCACTGCAGCTGTGCGTCATTGCTCCCATACACCTCACATACTCCGGTCACTGTAAGGGTGCAGGGCGCAGGGGGGGGGGGGCGCCCTTGGCAGCAATATAAACCTCTGCATGGCAAAAAGACTATATACATGTACAGGTGGGCTCTGTACATGTTTATAAAAGAGCCCCCGCCATATTTTACTAAGTTTGAGCGGGACAGAAGCCCGCCGCCGAGGGGGCGGGGCTTCTCCCTCAGCACTCACCAGCGCCATTTTCTCTCCACAGCACTGCTGAGAGGAAGCTCCCCGGACTCTCCCCTGCTTACACACGGTGAAAGGGTGCTTAAAAGAGAGGTGGGGGGGCACATAATTGGCGGTTTACATATTTTACAGCGCTGCTGGGGAAAAACATTTTGTGTTGGTCTCCAGGGTTATTGCGCTGGGGTGTGTGCAGGCATACTCTCTCTCTGTCTCTCCAAAGGGCCTTCACAGGGATACTGTCTTCAGGAAAGGGGTTCCCTGTGTGTGTGTGTGTGTGTGAAGTGTGTCGGTACGTGTGTGTCGACATGTTTGACGAGGAAGGCTCGCTTAATGTGGAGGGGGAGTGCTTGAATGTCAGGTCACCGTCGGCAACGCCGACACCGGAATGGGTGGATATGCTGAATGTCTTGAATGCAAATGTCAATCTATTGCATAAAAGATTAGACAAGGCAGAAGCTAGGGATCATTCAGGCAGCCAGTCCATGCCTGTCCCTGGGGCGCCAGGTCCTTCGGGGTCTCAGAAGCGCACCATATCCCAGATCAATGACACAGATACCGACACAGATACTGATTCTAGTGTCGACTATGAAGATGCAAAATTACAGCCAAAGGTGGCTAAGGGTATACGGTACATGATTATTGCCATTAAAGTGGATTTGCATATTACTGAGGAACCCCCTGTCACTGACACGAGGGTACACATGTATAAAGGGAAAAAGCCTGAAGTCACTTTTCCATCCTCATTTGAATTAAGTGACTTGTGCGGAAAGGCTTGGGAATCTCCGGATAGGAGACCACAAGTTCCCAAAAGGATTCTCATGGCGTATCCTTTTCCACAAACTGATAGGATACGCTGGGAATCTTCGCCAAATTTGACAAGGAGCTGACACGTTTGTCCAGAAAGGTGGCACTGCCTTCTCAGGATACGGCTTCCCTCAAGGAACCTGCTGATCGCAGGCAGGAAATTACCTTAAAGCACATTTACAATCATTCCGGTACTATTGCTCGACCGGCTATGGCGTCGGCCTGGGTTTGTAGTGCGGTTGTGGCATGGGCAGATTCCTTATCTACGGAAATTGACACCTTAGATAGGGACGCCATTCAAATGACCATAGAGCATATCAGAGATGCTGCCTTGTATATGAGGGATGCTCAGAGAGACATCTGTTTATTAAGCTCCAGAATAAATGCTATGTCTATTTCTGCTAGGCGGCTCTTGTGGACCCGACAGTGGACAGGAGATGCCGATTCAAAGCGGCATATGGAGTCCTTGCCTTACAAAGGGGTGGAGTTGTTTGGAGACGGCCTCTCGGATCTTGTCGCTACGGCTGGTAAGTCAAATTTCTTACCTTATGTCCCCCCGCAGCATACAAAAAAAGGCACCTCATTATCAAATGCAGTTCTTTCGTTCCAATAAAAACAAGAAGGTACGTTGATCATCCTTTGTTGCCAGAGGGAAAGGCAGGGGAAAAAAGCTGCACACAGCTAGTTCCCAAGAGCAGAAGTCCTCCCCTGCGTCTGCAAAGTCCACCGCATGACGCTGGGGCTTTCCGAGGGGAGGCAGATCTGGTGGGGGCTCGTTTTCGATTTTTTCAGCCAAGTCTGGGTTCACTCGCAGGTGGATCCCTGGGCATTAGAGATTGTTTCTCAGGGATACAGGCTGGAATTTGAAGACTTGCCTCCTCGACGATTTTTCAAATCGGCTCTGCCGGCTTCCCCGTCAGAGAGGGAGCTAGTGTTGGCAGCAATCCAAAAATTGTATATTCAACAGGTGATTGTCACAGTTCCTCATCTCCAGCAAGGAGAGGGATATTACTCAACCCTGTTTGTGGTCCCGAAACCGGACGGTTCGGTCAGACCCATTTTAAACCTGAAATCTCTGAACCTGTACTTGAAGAGGTTCAAGTTCAAAATGGAATCGCTCAGGGCGGTCATCGCCAGCCTTGAGTAGGGGGATTGGATGGTGTCCCTGGACATAAAGGATGCTTACCCTCATGTTCCGATATTCCCCCCGCATCAGGCGTTCCTGAGATTTGCAGTGCAGGACTGTTACTACCAATTTCAGACGTTGCCGTTTGGGCTTTCCACGGCCCCGAGAATTTTCACCAAGGTAATGGCGGAAATGATGGTGCTCCTGCGCAGGCAAGGGGTCACAATTATCCCATACTTGGACGATCTCCTCATAAAGGCGAGATCTCGGAAGAGGTTGCTGGACAGCGTGTCTCTGTCCATGAAGACGTTGCAGATACACGGCTGGATTCTCAATATACCGAAGTCCCAGCTAGTCCCTACAACTTGTCTGACCTTTTTGGGGCTGATTCTAGACACAGACCAGAAAAAGGTTTTTCATCCGATCGAAAAGGTTCAGGAACTCATAGCCATGGTCAGGAACCTATTAAAACCAAAAAAGGTTTCAGTGCATCATTGCACGCGGGTCCTGGGGAAGATGGTGGCTTCCTACGAGGCCATCCCTTTCGGCAGGTTCCATGCGAGGACTTTTCAATGGGACCTCTTGGACAAGTGGTCCGGGTCCCATTTACAAATGCATCAAAGGATCACCCTGTCTCCCAGGACCAGGGTATCTCTCCTGTGGTGGCTGAACAGTGCTCACCTACTAGAAGGTCGCAGGTTTGGCATTCAGGACTGGGTCCTGGTGACCACGGACGCAAGCCTCCGAGGCTGGGGAGCAGTGACACTGGGAAGAAATTTCCAAGGTCTCTGGTCAAGCCTAGAGTCTTTTCTCCACATCAACGTCCTGGAGTTGTGGGCCATATACAACGCACTGCGTCAAGCGGAGGAATTGCTTCGGAGAAAACCGGTTCTGATTCAGTCAGACAATGTCACGGCAGTGGCTCATATAAACCGCCAAGGACCATGGCAGAAGCGACCAGAATTCTACGCTGGGCGGAAGGCCATGTAAGCGCGCTGTCAGCGGTGTTCATCCCGGGGGTGGACAACTGGGAGGCGGACTTCCTCAGCAGGCACGACCTGCATCCGGGAGAGTGGGGACTTCATCAAGAAGTCTTCGCACAGATCACGGATCGTTGGGGACTGCCTCAAATCGACATGATGGCATCCCGTCTCAACAAAAAGCTAAAGCGGTATTGCGCCAGGTCAAGGGACCCTCAGGCGGTAGCGGTAGACGCTCTGGTGACACCTTGGGTGTTCAGATCGGTCTGTGTGTTTCCTCCTCTTCTTCTCATACCCAAGGTGTTAAGAATAATACGAAGAAGCAGGGTCAGAACAATACTCATTGTTTCGGATTGGCCACAGAGGACTTGGTATCCGGAGCTGCAAGAGTTGCTCGCAGGGGATCCGTGGCCTCTTCCTCTAAGGCAGGACCTGCTGCGGCAGGGGCCCTGTCTGTTCCTAGACTTACCGCGGCTGCGTTTGACGGCATGGCGGTTGAACGCCGGATCCTAGCGGAAAAAGGGATTCCGGAGGAAGTCATTCCTACCCTGATCAAGGCTAGGAAAGACTTGACGTTAAAACATTATCACCGTATATGGCGGAAATATGTTTCTTGGTGTGAGGCCAGAGCTGCTCCTACGGAGGAGTTCCATTTGGGCCGTCTACTTCACTTCCTTCAAACAGGAGTGACTTTGGGCCTAAAATTAGGGTCCATAAAGGTCCAGATTTCGGCCTTATCCATTTTCTTTCAAAGAGAATTGGCCTCTATTCCTGAAGTACAGACCTTTGTGAAGGGAGTGCTGCATATTCAGCCTCCGTTTGTGCCTCCGGTGGCGCCTTGGGATCTTAACGTGGTGTTACGTTTCCTCAAGTCACCTTGGTTTGAACCACTCAAAACTGTGGAGTTGAAATACCTCACGTGGAAAGTGGTCATGTTGTTGGCGTTAGCTTCGGCGAGACGTGTTTCCGAATTGGCGGCTTTATCACATAAAAGCCCATACTTGGTTTTTCATGTGGATAGGGCAGAGTTGAGGACTCGCCCTCACTTTCTGCCAAAAGTGGTCTCATCTTTTCATGTGAACCAACCTATTGTCGTGCCTGTGGCTACACGGGACTTGGAGGATTCCGAGTCCCTGGATGTAGTCAGGGCTTTGAAGATTTATGTGACCAGAACGGCTAGAATCAGGAAGACTGAAGCTTTGTTCGTTCTGTATGCGGCCAACAAGGTTGGCGCTCCTGCTTCAAAGCAGACTATTGCTCGCTGGATCTGTAACACGATTCAGCAGGCGCATTCTTCGGCAGGATTGCCGTTACCGAAATCGTTTAAGGCCCACTCCACTAGGAAAGTGGGCTCTTCTTGGGCGGCTGCCCGAGGTGTCTCGGCATTACAGTTGTGCCGAGCAGCTACTTGGTCGGGGACAAACACCTTTGCAAAGTTCTATAAGTTTGATACCCTGGCTGAGGAGGACCTCCTGTTTGCTCAATCGGTGCTGCAGAGTCAGCCGCACTCTCCCGCCCGTTTGGGAGCTTTGGTATAATCCCCATGGTCCTTACGGAGTCCCAGCATCCTCAAGGACGTTAGAGAAAATAAGATTTTACTTACCGGTAAATCTATTTCTCGTAGTCCGTAGAGGATGCTGGGCGCCCGTCCCAAGTGCGGACTTCTTCTGCAAGACTTTTATATAGTTATTGCTTACATAAGGGTTATGTTATAGTTTTTCGGTGGAACCGTGGCTATGTTGTTGTTCATACTGTTAACTGGGTAAGTTTATCACAAGTTATACGGTGTGATTGGTGTGGCTGGTATGAATCTCGCCCTTAGATTTACAAAAATCCTTCCTCATACTGTCCATCTCCTCTGGGCACAGTTTCCCTAACTGAGGTCTGGAGGAGGGGCATAGAGGGAGGAGCCAGTGCACACCCAGAGTCCAAAGCTTTCTTAAAGTGCCCTATCTCCTGCGGAGCCCGTCTATTCCCCATGGTCCTTACGGAGTCCTAGCATCCTCTGCGGACTACGAGAAATAGATTTACCGGTAAGTAAAATCTTATTTTTCCTCTCCAAGCTTTGATAAATATCCCCCATAACCTCCTCTTATTATTATTATTATCCTTTATTTATATGGCGCCACATGGGATCCGCAGCGCCCGATTACAGAGTAAACAAATAAGCAAAAAATGAAGACAGTGACTTACAGTTCAATACAATATAGGACAAGTACAGGGTATATAAACATAGCTGTGCCAGTGCACTGAAATAAGTATCAGGGTGGCAGAAAACCGATGGATTTGGTGCCATCAAAGGGAGTATTGAAAAGAAGATAGGTTAAGTAAGAGATGTAAAGACACTTGAGGGAAGAGGATCCTGCTCATCAAAGCTTACATTTTATTACTCCAGATATCGTCTCCGTATGACTAATCCTATTACTTCATATATTCTCCTTGTAACTACTCATATTACTTAATTTAGCCTCTCATTATAGTTACTCCTTACTTCAAATAAACTCTCCTTAGAACTTCTGCTATTACTTTATATATCATCTCCTCATAACTACAGTTATTTCATATCATCTACTTATTATTACTTCTATTACTCCATATATCCCTTCCTTATAACTACTCCGATTTCTTAAAATTTCCTCTGTACAACTACTCCTATTACTTCACATATCTTCTAATAAGAACTACTTCTAAGATTCTGTATCATCTCCTTAAACCTATTGATGGTACTTCATATATTATCTCCTTATAACTACTACTATTACTCTATATATTATCTGTATATATATAATCTCTCCCTATAACTACTGCTATTACTTCATATATCCATATATTCAGCTGTGTCCTCATACATCTAGCCTCAAGACACCATGCAGCATGAGATGCCTGGTGTGAGTGAGCTGCCAGGTCCAGCGCAAGAGTTGCTAACGTCAGGCATCTTTTTTTGCTGAAAATGCGTCTTGGTCACAATGCAATGTGACTAAAACACACAAGGAGACTATGCTGATTAATTTGGTATATATAACTTGTATATTGGGGGTCATTCCGAGTTGTTCGCTCGTTATTTTTCTGTCGCAACGGAGCGATTAGTCGCTAATGCGCATGCGCAATATCCGCAGTGCGACTGCGCCAAGTAAATTTGCTATGCAGTTAGGTATTTTACTCACGGCATTACGAGGTTTTTTCTTCGTTCTGGTGATCGTAATGTGATTGACAGGAAGTGGGTGTTTCTGGGCGGAAACAGGCCGTTTTATGGGTGTGTGTGAAAAAACACTACCGTTTCCGGGAAAAACGCGGGAGTGGCTGGAGAAACGGAGGAGTGTCTGGGCGAACGCTGGGTGTGTTTGTGACGTCAAACCAGGAACGACAAGCACTGAACTGATCGCAGATGCCGAGTAAGTTTGGAGCTACTCAGAAACTGCTAAGAAGTGTCTATTCGCAATTTTGCTAATCTTTCGTTCGCAATTTTGATAAGCTAAGATTCACTCCCAGTAGGCGGCGGCTTAGCGTGTGCAAAGCTGCTAAAAGCAGCTTGCGAGCGAACAACTCGGAATGACCCCCATTGTGTGTGACCGAGGGGCAGATGTATTAAGCTTTGGAGAAAAATAAAATGCAGAGAGAAAAAGTATCAGCTCCTAACTGTCATTTTTCAAACACAGCCTGTGGCATGGCAGTTAGGAGCTGATTGGCTGGTACTGTCTCTCTATTTTAGAGCAGTACAGAAATTGTATTGGAATAAAGCTGTGGTTGCTACATTGTAGCATTGTGTCTACAGATTCAGAGACTGATGCTGGGTACACACTGGTAGATATAACTGCAGATCAATGGATCTGCAGATATATCTATAGCCGGATCAGGCAGTGTGTTGTGCATGCACACTGCCTGATCTGTCGTGACTGATGTCACGAACTGGGTGAGCATTTACATGTGCCCGCCCATTTCAGCCGTCAATCACCGCTGGCTTCTGCAGCCGACTGCCCATACACACACCTGCCTGTACACACACACACACAACAGTATCCGGTCTTTAGGTCGACACTCATTAGGTCAACCACTATTGGTTGACATGCATTAGGTCGACATGGTCACTATGTCGACATTGCAAATGTTGGCACATGAAAAGGTCGACATGGGTTTTCCCAAACACAAAAATTCTTAATTTTTTGAACTTTTTCATACTTTCCGATCCACGTGGACTACGATTGGGAATAGTAAACTGTGCCAAGCGCAGCGGTAGCGGAGTGAAGCACCTTGCCTGCAGGGAATACGATGCACTAATTGGCGTTACCGGTTACTTTGCGAAGAAACAGACACCTAAAAATATAAAAAACTCATGTTGACCTTGTTCCATGTCGACCTAATGACCATGTCAACCTATTTCAGGTGTCAACCTAGTCACTGTCGACCAATAGTGGTCGACCTAGTTACTGTCGATCCTATGATCCACACCACACACAACTATGTACCACTATATCTGTAGATATATTGGTCATTGAGTGTACTGCAGGGCCGACGCGATATGTCTGTGAACGACTGTGTTCACACACATACCGTTGGCACACACTGGCCGACGGACCAGCGATATATCGGTCGCTCAATAGATTGGACGATATAACGGCCAGTGTGTACCCAGCATTAGTCGCACACAAATATACAAGTGTCATGGATCCTAGGCACGTTGTGTTGTGCCTAATATGCTTATTCTCCAAAAAAAAGAAGCAGAAAATACATCTAACACTAGAAGATTCTAATTTGACCTAGCATGCCAATAGGTGCTGATTGGCGTGACTGCAGTAAGATGTACGAGGACTTCACTTGTCGGTTACATTATTTATGACGTGTTAGAATGAGTAAAAACCTTGTGTAAATACTTTTGAGTAAAACTTGTGTGGGTGCTGCATAAAAAAAATCGATGTTGGAATTTGATGGTCACGCTAATGTCAGAGAATGGTCCCAGCACAAGACTGAGAAAACCCTCAGCAGATAAGGGGTTAAATGTAGCCTCCACTTCCACCATCATTGAGCAGCCTGTCTCCTCCTCCATTCTTCCTTTGCATCACTCTCTAGCTTCTTGTAAGGTTTGCCATTAATTTGGAGCACATGGTTGAGGCAAACTGAATACTTTTCATCAGGATGTGTAATGAGGCCACAGGAGCGCAACCAGCTTAATATTGGGATTACAGGTCACACACCAACCAAAAGAACATCATTCCGATCTCTGTAGCTTTTATCTGTCAGCAGTATGCCAAAATTAGAAAGGACAATAAAATATCCCTTATAACTATGGCATGCATAGCCAGATTAAGGTGGAGGCACAGGGCAAACTGTGGATAAATGTTGTTGGTCTTTTATATACAGTATGTATGTTGTGCTTTACTAGTTTGTGGGTAAGGGATGAAATCGGTGATAGTGTGTTTAAGTAAGCACTGAAGCTATATAGGGGTAAAGAAAGGTGAGATAAGCAGCTTTCCTGAGGTATTAGCACATTACACCTCTTCCAGGACTCTGCTCAGTATGTCCGCTTAAAGGCTGGATACTGGCGAATTCCAAAGTCATGTTCTGGGGCTGAAAACTCTTACCCTCACACTACTTTTACAGCATGACGCTTATTTGCCAGAAGTCAATGCTGCAACTCCTACCTTTGAAGGGATGTATTATTAGGAGGAACAAATACCATCCTCCCCACTTCTCATCATCTTGCTAAGGCCCCACCAACAGATTGCAAAGTGATTCAGCATATAATAAGCATAGAGTCTATGGCAGCCTACATGCGGTGAGTCACTAGCCATTCTGAGTGGTGCCCTGCATGAGGCAGCAATTGCTAGGCCAAGAACACACTGTAGGTGAGTTACAACACAGAATTTCATCAATCTTTTATAATTCTAAAGGAGACTAGTCAAGTTATAGTCAGTAATTTACCATCATATCCATGGTGTACATTAATGTACATTTGCTTGAAATTTATGTCCTCATTTTTCTCAAGCTTATCTTGATATTCTGGGTGCTTTAGTCAGTAATGTCCTCTGTATAGCCTGCACAGCAAACAAGATGATTGTGATATTAGCAGTGTCACTGACCTCCTTTAAGAACAGAGCTTTGAGTTCATCATTCCTGGCTCCTCATCAGTATCTCGACCTGCAACTGCTGCAGGATTGAGTCATCCTCTTATGTGCATGTGAGACATCCAGCTCAGCACAAATGTGTGAGGAAGAACAGTCTGATCCTGTTACACAATTTCCAAACTACAGACATGTGACACTGTGTTATATTGATTATCACAATGTCGATGAATAGACTTAAACGTGCTCTACATCTTCCCTTTGTAAGCTGACATCTGTGACAGTCAAGTTTGTAATGGTGATGCTGTCCCAAATATGATGAGGATGGCATTGATGCAGAGCCCGTACTCGAGTGACACTACAGATATACATCCAGTACTCAGTGACCACAGTACGAGTATGCAACCAAAACTCTGCTCACCACAGTATTAATGTGTAACACCATATCTTGGACATCATAGTAGTAAAATGTGTTTCCAATATTATGGAGATCACAGGAAAAATATAAAGTCTGAAAACACATAAGCACACACTCTGAGTCTCAGTAGTGAGTTGTAAGCACTATGAAGGCTGTACTGGCAGTATAATCCCGTCTGTACTTACCCCTAATTAGCTGTACATATTTAGTACTAGAGACTTGCAGGCCGAGCAGCATATATAGCATACTGTGGCAGGGAACGTGCTGCTAAGAGGTAAAGGGGGGGGGAATCAGGTACTAGCTGTGAGGCCCTGCAGTGGCTTTGCACGTAATATTTCTGAGCAAATTACACTAATTGTTGATCACACACCTAGGAATTGAGCACAAGACTATTTTAATAGGTGTTTAGTACCTGCATATCATGCGTAAATGCCATAGGTGGCAGCCTTAAGTGGCTCGTAGCTTGGAGAGAATCCTTTGCAAAATGGGTGGTGGACAGATGAGGGGCTGTATGTGCAAAAGGTTGCTGGCAATTACCAGGGAAGAGGGGGTACAGTGCAGCAAGGTGGAGCCGGTATTCGTGCAAAGGAGTGCTGGCTGGTATCTTTGTGACTGGGTATATGTGCAATAGATGGCTGGTGTTTTGGAGTGGTTATAAACAGTATGCAGCATTTAGCTGGCAGCTTTGGGGCGGTGTATATGTGCAGTAGGTAACTGATCGCTTTGAGGTGGCATATGTGTGTAATAGGTTGCTGGCAGTAGGTGTAATCTGTGCAACCTGTGCTTTGCAATGGGGACATTCCTGCAATATATATGTATACCTATGGGAGGTACAGTATATATATATATATATATATATATATATATATATCATATGTCTGGTGATGATGGGCAGCTTGCTGTATAGGAAAATGGTGGACATTTGCTGTGTAAATGTATGCTGTTGAATTAGTTTTGGTATGATGTGCTAGATTATGCTGCCTAATATACTATGCATCATTTCAATGGGTATTAAAAGAAGAAAAACTCTAAAAAGCACAGATGACCCCAAAATAAAGACACACTCACTATTGCTCATGACCACCTAAAACTTTGAACATTGCACAAAGCATCTAAGGGCCCTGCTTAAGCAAAAACAAAAAACTGGCAAACATTTGAAATTGTTCTGTGCCCCATTTTTCCAAGTATTTCATGAGCGCGGATAATTTGTACTATGGCCATTGTCCTGTATAATTTGGTCATTTTGGTATTTTTGAAGCAATAAGTGAAATGAATCCATAAAGCATTTATGAATTGATGAGACACATTGTCTTGTAGAGTGATGAGTACCTATTTGTTTGTGTAGCCCTGAGACACATTCCAGTAACCATCCATCTTTTATTTCTCTGCACATTCACAGATCTGCTAGGGGCCTAGCCTCCATTATAATGTGCATTTCAACACCCACGCCTCTCTCTGTTCCTGCTGTGCAGTAGCACGGTATGATAAGAGGCAAGTAATGTACTGACAAGATATAGCAAGTGTGTAACTGTACACAACATTTTAAACATAAAGATATCCTACAGTGTTTCCTATACTATAAATATGGTACCTCTCACATCTATTTACATGATAACTGAGGGCCTACTATGAGAGCTATACAGAGGGTAATATGAAGACTTGAGCAACCTTGTTAGTCATATGGAAACTGTTCATATTTTATTTGTCTGGCAAAGGATGGATTACGGCCTAGGTAGCACTGCAGTTACTGCCTGTATTACAGATCTAAAATGATGATGATTTTTGTTTTTTTTTATATTTACAAGGGGAAGAGGAGTCTGTCTTGGGCCCTCCTCCATCCGTTGATGAAGCAGCCAACACCCTCATGACCCGACTGGGCTTTCTCCTGGGAGAAAAAGTCAGCGAGGTCCAAGCTGCCAGTCCCCAGTACACTATGGAGGGGCAAGAAGAGAACCAGGTGAGATTTTTTTTTTTTTTTTTAATGTAATGGGTAACAAAGCAGACTTTACTTTCTTTTTATTTTACTGTACATTTTCAGTAATTTGTACATTTATAGGATATTCTGGACAGAGAACCTTTTCTCTGATTATTTTTATTAGCGTGAGCTACCATTTTGTTTACGTTACATGGCTAAACTGTAATATCCATGGAGGGCAATGAAGCCCACACTGGCCACATTTCCATGCAAGACAGGGCCAAGTGGTTCTTATCTTCCGTAAAAAAAATAATAACCTACATTACAGTGTTTGGTTTTTTTTCATCACTTTTATTACTTTGAGTATTTGCCCAGAGTGCATTCGCTACCAGGAGCAAATCACAAATAACTGTGGACAGCAGAGGGCACACTCAGGGGTATTCCCTATGACAAGCTCTCTTCCTCTCTCACATTACACTGTCATGCACTACACTGACTATATAATAAGTTTAGTTTTTTTTATTTGTTGAAGTTTAATCCACACTAAAGGTAGTATCCAATTAGCAACGAAAAATGATCGGGAGTGAAAAACAAGTTTTTTCCCTGATATTTTTTTCGGACAACCCTATTAGGACACCTAGAAAAAAAATTCTCATGAAAACACACGCTTTCAGTGAATCATGTGTTTTCGTAGTCGCAGCCACGTTTTTGCACAAAAACTGAACTGTTTTCGGGGAATTTGTTTCGCCTGCATCAAAATCTACAATATGTGGTGGCTCACACCGGCTTTTCAGGGCTAATTGGATAGCCCTGGGTGAATCCATTAGCCACGAGAAAATATCATGGCTATTTGGATACCACCCTAATATGTCAACATATAGATGTGTTACGTATTAGAAACAATGTTTCATGTGACTTCTCTGATGCGTTGAATGCATTTTTGTAAACAAACACTTAAAATAAGCAACATTTTAGCCCCACTCAGCAAAAATAGGAAAATAAGTTTTTATTGTTACGTATTGAGATTGCAGAAGCCTACTGGGCTACAAGTAGGATTACTCTGGCTGGATGTTTCACTTCAGCATCTTTTGTCTCCCAACAATTGCATTTCACCAAATTGTTCTTTATTTCTTGGGACAAACTGCGCACTCCAACATTTATTGTATAAATAAGACAAATGTGTGCCATAGCCGCTATGCCAATCCTGTGTGGGGTGTGGCTAGAGAGGTGCCTAGTATGATTAAAGCCCTCCGCCGTATGCACTGGATAATGCTGTTTGTGACTAACAAATCTGTAGGTGTCATTACTTTCCAGTTCTAACAATTACATGTCCTCTTTGCATAGCCAGCCATTCTTTTTTCACATCGGGAACCTTCATAATATCTGTTGCAAACATAATATTGTCGTTACTCTTACTCAGGGCTCTGCGGCAACTCAGCGGATCAGTCCCTGCTCCACTCTGACAAGTAGTACAGCTTCTCCTCCTGCCAGCAGTCCTTGCTCCACCCTCCCTCCACCAAGTACTACTGTCCCCACAAAGGACTGCAGCCCCACATCCACCCTAGAGAGCAGGGACAGCGGCATTATTGGTAAGTAGATACGTTACCGTATTGTAATGTATAAGGAAGCGCTGCGCTGTGAGAGTACTTATCCCATAAAATGCTGACTGTGTGGATGCAAGAACTCTTGTTGGTTTTTATGTCGTCTTACATCCAAGCTGGCTTTCCATTTGCATGTTTTTCATGCTGTCCCTATACGGAAACTGTATTACACCTTACAACATTATTTTCCATCTAAATTCATGATCCAAATGTTTGTGCATCATATTAGTGATAGAAATGTACTTCTCTTCTGGCATTATAGCAGGTGATTAGACCTGAATCCCCAGTCTTATGCTCCTATTTATACAGTATCTCCCTAGCCTGCAAGCAGTGAGAGCTTGTTATTATTCATCAGTCCTCATCCTGACCTCACTCCCTTGCTATCATATCTGCTCCTCGCATTAACAATCTTCTAGCATACACAGTATCTCTCTAAGCACTAAGTAACCCCACAGAGCCTTGACTAAAACTATCATGTCTGACTTCTAAGGCAGAAATCAATCCCGTTCATCCTATAGAGATCTCTTCACTGTATGATTGATTCGCCTCGGTCGGAAAATCAGTCCTAAGAGTAGCCCCTCCCTCTTGTATTCTCATTCTGCAGGTACAGAACCCTACTTTCGCCACCTTTACACTGCAGATACTGTAAAACCTGTATCATACCACAGGGGTTCTAGGCCTTGGCTATCCCAGGCGCACTGTGCAGAGCTAACCCTTTCCTGTCCCATGTGCTCTATGTACCAAACCTTTTATAACCATAGCACAGCTAACCATTTCCTAACAAAAGTGCATTTTTCATGTTCTACTTTTTTCCTCTCCTCTGTTAACACTGTGGATATCAGGCCCTTCCTATTCTAGTCAAACTGTTCAAATTCTATCATTTTCTTAGCCTTTACACTTTACAGATAGTAATCCTTTCCTAACTCTGTCATAAACACAGATACTTATCCTGCATATACACTCATTTCAGTAATTGACCCTTTACTAACCCCAGTTTCAATGTGCATAGAATAACTAACTGTGGTACATTTTCTGGCTCCGAATTCTTTGCTATCCCATTTCACACTGTTTATATACAAACCTTTGCTACCCCAAATACCCCCTTTGGCTGCTGATCCTTTTACTGAGTCACACTGTGCAGGTTATAATCCTTTCCACCCCTAGACACAAGTACTAGCTCTTTTATAATGGTGGTCACATACTGCAGATACAGATGTGTTTACTTACATCTAGCTCCCTGCACATTAAACAGCCCTTTTAGTCACGCCATGTCGTGGTGTGTCTTGGTAGCGCTGAGCGTCTTTGCATGTGACTTTTTCCATTAAAATGTGTCTTACTCGTAAAATGATGCTAATAGGACACACAAGCAGATTCTGCTGATTAAAATGATATGCGGCATGCCTATATTCTGTGTGTGTCTATATTTGCATACAAAATGGTACGTTACAGTGTTGTACATGTCCTGGTATCTGTGTTACGAGGGGAGAGGTATATGTCCTGTTATTTGTGTTAGGATGGGAGAGGTACATGTCCTGGTATCTATGTGCTATTGGATAGGTACATGTCCTGGTATCTGTGTTAGGAGGGGGGAGGTACATGTCCTGGTATCTGTGTTAGGAGGGGAGAGATATATGTCCTGGTATCTGTGTTAGGAGGGGAGAGATATATGTCCTGGTATCTGTGTTAGGAGGGGAGAGGTACATGGCCTGGTATCTGTGGATTAGAGGAGAGGTACATGTCCTGGTATCTGTGTTAGGAGGGGGGAGATACATGTCCTGGTATCTGTGTTAGGAGGCGAGAGGTACATGGCCTGGTATCTGTGGATTAAAGGAGAGGTACATGTCCTGGTATCTGTGTTAGGACGTGGGAGGTACATGTCCTGGTACCTCTGTTAGGAGGTGGGAGTTAAATGTCCTGGTATCTGTGTTAGGAGGGGAGAGATACATGTCCTAGTATCTGTGTTAGGAGGGGAGAGATACATGTCCTGGTATCTGTGTTAGGAGGGGAGAGATACATGTCCTGGTATC
This sequence comes from Pseudophryne corroboree, assembly GCF_028390025.1. Classification (NCBI taxonomy): domain Eukaryota; kingdom Metazoa; phylum Chordata; class Amphibia; order Anura; family Myobatrachidae; genus Pseudophryne; species Pseudophryne corroboree. The sequence continues at coordinate 384,043,597 of NC_086446.1, read as the reverse complement.
TGTGTTAGGAGGGGAGAGGTACATGTCCTGGTATCTGTGTTAGGAGGGGGGGGGGGGGGGGGTACATGTCCTGGTATCTGTGTTAGGAGGGGGGAGGTACATGTCCTGGTATCTGTGTTAGCAGGGGAGAGGTACATGGCCTGGTATCTGTGGATTAAAGGAGAGTTACATGTCCTGGTATCTGTGTTAGGAGGGGGGAGGTATATGTCCTGGTATCAGTGTTAGGAGGGGAGAGATGCATGTCCTGGTATCTGTGTTAGGAGGGGAGAGGTACATGGCCTGGTATCTGTGGATTAGAGGAGAGGTACATGTCCTGATATCTGTGTTAGGAGGGGAGAGATACATGTCCTGGTATCTGTATTAGGAGGGGGGAGGTACATGTCCTGGTATCTGTGTTAGGAGAGGAGAGGTACATGGCCTGGTATCTGTGGATTAGAGGAGCGTTACATGTCCTGGTATCTGTGTTAGGAGGGGGGAGGTACATGTCCTGGTATCTGTGTTAGCAGGGGAGAGGTACATGTCCTGGTATCTGTGTTAGGAGGGGAGAGGTACATGGCCTGGTATCTGTGGATTAGAGGAGCGGTACAAGTCCTGGTATCTGTGTTAGGAGGGGGGAGGTACATGTCCTGGTATCTGTCTTAGCAGGGGAGAGGTACATGTCCTGGTATCTGTGTTAGGAGGGGAGAGGTACATGGCCTGGTATCTGTGGATTAGATGAGAGGTGCATGTCCTGGTATCTGTGTTAGGAGGTGGGAGGTACATGTCCTGGTATCTGTGTTAGGAAGGGAGAGATACATGTCCTGGTATCTGTGTTAGGATGGGGGAGGTACATGTCCTGGTATCTGTGTTAGGAGGGGAGAGGTACATGTCCTGGTATCTGTGGATTAGAGGAGAGGTACATGTCCTGCTATCTGTGTTAGGAGGGGGGAGGTACATGGCCTGGTATGTATGTGCTATTGGATAGGTACATGTCCTGGTATCTGTGTTAAGAGGGGGGAGGTACATGTCCTAGTATCTGTGTTAGGAGGGGGAGGTACATGTCCTGGTATCTGTGTTAGGAGGGGGGAGATACAGGTCCTGGTATCTGTGTTAGGAGGGGGGGGGGGGGGGTACATGTCCTGGTATCTGTGTTAGGAGGGGGGAGATACATGTCCTGGTATCTGTGTTAGGAAGGGAGAGATACATGTCCTGGTATCTGTGTTAGGATGGGGGAGGTACATGTCCTGGTATCTGTGTTAGGAGGGGAGAGGTGCATGTCCTGGTTTCTGTGGATTAGAGGATAGGTACATGTCCTGCTATCTGTGTTAGGAGGGGGGAGGTACATGGCCTGGTATGTATGTGCTATTGGATAGGTACATGTCCTGGTATCTGTGTTAGGAGGGGGGAAGTACATGTCCTGGTATCTGTGTTAGGAGGGGGGAGGTACATGTCCTGGTATCTGTGTTAGGAGGGGGGAGATACATGTCCTGGTATCTGTGTTAGGAGGGGAGAGGTACATGGCCTGGTATCTGTGGATTAGAGGAGAGGTACATGTCCTGGTATCTATGTTAGGAGGTGGGAGGTACATGTCCTGGTATCTGTGATAGGAGGGGAGAGATACATGTCCTGGTATCTGTGTTAGGAGGGGGTGGCACAGGTCCTGGTATCTGTGTTAGGAGGGGAGAGATACATGTCCTGGTATCTGTGTTAGGAGGGGGTGGCACAGGTCCTGGTATCTGTGTTAGGAGGGGAGAGGTACATGGCCTGGTATCTGTGGATTAGAGGAGAGGTACATGTCCTGTTATCTGTGTTAGGAAGGGGGGGGGATGCATGTCCTGGTATCTATGTTAGGAGGGGAGAGGTACATGGCCTGGTATCTATGTGCTATTGGATAGGTACATGTCCTGGTATCTGTGTTAGGAGGGGACAGGTACATGGCCTGGTATCTGTGTTAGGAGGGGGGAGGTACATGTCCTGGTATCTGTGTTAGCAGGGGAGAGGTACATGTCCTGGTATCTGTGTTAGGAGGGGAGAGGTACATGGCCTGGTATCTGTGGATTAGAGGAGAGGTACATGTCCTGGTGTCGGTGTTAGGAGGTGGGAGGTACATGTCCTGGTATCGGTGTTAGGAGGTGGGAGGTACATGTCCTGGTATCTGTGTTAGGAGCGGACAGGTACATGGCCTGGTATCTGTGTTAGGAGGGGAGAGGTACATGTTCTGGTATCTGTGTTAGGAGGGGAGAGATACATGTCATGGTATCTGTGTTAGGAGGTACATGTCCTGGTATCTGTGTTAGGAGGGGAGAGATACATGTCCTGTTATCTGTGTTAGGAGGGGGTGGCACAGGTCCTGGTATCTGTGTTAGGAGGGGAGAGGTACATGGTCTGGTATCTGTGGATTAGAGGAGAGGTACATGTCCTGTTATCTCTGTTAGGAAGGGGGGGGGGGATACATGTCCTGGTATCTATGTTAGGAGGGGAGAGGTACATGGCCTGGTATCTACGTGCTATTGGATAGGTACATGTTCTGGTATCCGTGTTAGGAGGGGGAGGTACATGGCCTGGTATCTGTGTTAGGAGCGGACAGGTACATGGCCTGGCATCTGTGTTAGGAGGGGAGAGGTACATGGCCTGGTATCTGTGGATTAGAGGAGAGGTACATGTCCTGGTATCTATGTTAGGAGGTGGGAGGTACATGTCTTGGTATCTGTGTTAGGAGGGGAGAGATACATGTCATGGTATCTGTGTTAGGAGGTACATGTCCTGGTATCTGTGTTAGGAGGGGAGAGATACATGTCCTGGTATCTGTGTTAGGAGGGGGTGGCACAGGTCCTGGTATCTGTGTTAGGAGGGGAGAGGTAAATGGCCTGGTATCTGTGGATTAGAGGAGAGGTACATGTCCTGGTATCTATGTTAGGAGGTGGGAGGTACATGTCCTGGTATCTGTGTTAGGAGGGGAGAGATGCATGTAATGGTATCTGTGTTAGGAGGTACATGTCCTGGTATCTGTGTTAGGAGGGGAGAGATACATGTCCTGGTATCTGTGTTAGGAGGGGGTGGCACAGGTCCTGGTATCTGTGTTAGGAGGGGAGAGGTACATGGCCTGGTATCTGTGGATTAGAGGAGAGGTACATGTCCTGTTATCTGTGTTAGGTGGGGAGAGGTACATGGCCTGGTATCTATGTGCTATTGGATAGGTACATGTCCTGGTATCTGTATTAGGAGGGTGGAGGTACATGGCCTGGTATCTGTGTTAGGAGGTGGGAGGTACATGTCCTGGTATCTGTATTAGGAGGGTGGAGGTACATGGCCTGGTATCTGTGTTAGGAGGTGGGAGGTACATGTCCTGGTATCTGTGTTAGGAGGGGAGAGATACATGTCCTGCTATCTGTGTTAGGAGGGGGGAGGTACATGTCCTGGTATCTGTGTTAGCAGGGGAGAGGTACATGTCCTGGTATCTGTGGATTAGAGGAGAGGTACATGTCCTGGTATCTATGTTAGGAGGTGGGAGGTACATGTCCTGGTATCTGTGTTAGGAGGGGAGAGATACATGTCCTGGTATCTGTGTTAGGAGGGGGTGGTACATGTCCTGGTATCTGTGTTAGGAGGGGGGAGGTACATGTCCTGGTATCTGTGTTAGGAGGGGGGAGGTACATGTCCTGGTATCTGTGTTAGGAGGGGGGAGGTTCATGTCCTGGTATCTGTGTTAGGAGGGGGGAGGTACACATCCTGGTATCTGTGTTAGCAGGGGAGAGGTACATGGCCTGGTATCTATGTGCTATTGGATAGGTACATGTCCTGGTATCTATGTTAGGAGGTGGGAGGTACATGTCCTGGTATCTGTGCTAGGAGGGGGGAGGTACATGTCCTGGTATCTGTGTTAGGAGGGGGGAGGTACATGTCCTGGTATCTGTGTTAGGAGGGGGGAGGTACATATCATGGTATCTGTGTTAGGAGGTGGGAGGTACATGTCCTGGTATCTGTATTAGGAGGGGGGAGGTGCATTGCCTGGTATCTGTGTTAGGAGGTGGGAGGTACATGTCCTGGTATCTGTGTTAGGAGAGGAGAGGTACATGGCCTGGTATCTGTGGATTAGAGGAGCGTTACATGTCCTGGTATCTGTGTTAGGAGGGGGGAGGTACATGTCCTGGTATCTGTGTTAGCAGGGGAGAGGTACATGTCCTGGTATCTGTGTTAGGAGGGGAGAGGTACATGGCCTGGTATCTGTGGATTAGAGGAGCGGTACATGTCCTGGTATCTGTATTAGGAGGGGGGAGGTACATGTCCTGGTATCTGTGTTAGCAGGGGAGAGGTACATGTCCTGGTATCTGTGTTAGGAGGGGAAAGGTACATGGCCTGGTATCTGTGGATTAGATGAGAGGTGCATGTCCAGGTATCTGTGTTAGGAGGTGGGAGGTACATGTCCTGGTATCTGTGTTAGGAAGGGAGAGATACATGTCCTGGTATCTGTGTTAGGATGGGGGAGGTACATGTACTGGTATCTGTGTTAGGAGGGGAGAGGTACATGTCCTGGTATCTGTGGATTAGAGGAGAGGTACATGTCCTGCTATCTGTGTTAGGAGGGGGGAGGTACATGGCCTGGTATGTATGTGCTATTGGATAGGTACAAGTCCTGGTATCTGTGTTAAGAGGGGGGAGATACAGGTCCTGGTATCTGTGTTAGGAGGGGGGGGGGGGTACATGTCCTGGTATCTGTGTTAGGAGGGGGGAGATACATGTCCTGGTATCTGTTAGGAGGGGACAGGTACATGTCCTGGTATCTGTGTTAGGAGGGGGTGGTACATGTCCTGGTATCTGTGTTAGGAGGGGGGAGGTACATGTCCTGGTATCTGTGTTAGGAGGGGGGAGGTACATGTCCTGGTATTTGTGTTAGGAGGGGGGAGGTTCATGTCCTGGTATCTGTGTTAGGAGGGGGGAGGTACACATCCTGGTATCTGTGTTAGCAGGGGAGAGGTACATGGCCTGGTATCTATGTGCTATTGGATAGGTACATGTCCTGATATCTGTGTTAGGAGGGGGGGGGAGGTACATGTCCTGGTATCTGTGCTAGGAGGGGGGAGGTACATGTCCTGGTATCTGTGTTAGGAGGGGGGAGGTACATGTCCTGGTATCTGTGTTAGGAGGGGGGAGGTACATGTCATGGTATCTGTGTTAGGAGGGGGGAGGTACATGTCCTAGTATCTGTGTTAGGAGGTGGGAGGTACATGTCCTGGTATCTGTATTAGGAGGTGGGAGGTACATGGCCTGGTATCTGTGTTTGGAGAGGAGAGGTACATGGCCTGGTATCTGTGGATTAGAGGAGCGTTACATGTCCTGGTATCTGTGTTAGGAGGGGGGAGGTACATGTCCTGGTATCTGTGTTAGCAGGGGAGAGGTACATGTCCTGGTATCTGTGTTAGGAGGGGAGAGGTACATGGCCTGGTATCTGTGGATTAGAGGAGCGGTACATGTCCTGGTATCTGTGTTAGCAGGGGAGAGGTACATGTCCTGGTATCTGTGTTAGGAGGGGAGAGGTACATGGCCTGGTATCTGTGGATTAGATGAGAGGTGCATGTCCTGGTATCTGTGTTAGGAGGTGGGAGGTACATGTCCTGGTATCTGTGTTAGGAAGGGAGAGATACATGTCCTGGTATCTGTGTTAGGATGGGGGAGGTACATGTCCTCGTATCTGTGTTAGGAGGGGAGATGTACATGTCCTGGTATCTGTGGATTAGAGGAGAGGTACATGTCCTGCTATCTGTGTTAGGAGGGGGAGGTACATGGCCTGGTATGTATGTGCTATTGGATAGGTACATGTCCTGGTATCTGTGTTAAGAGGGGGGAGGTACATGTCCTGGTGTCTGTGTTAGGAGGAGGGAGATACAGGTCCTGGTATCTGTGTTAGGAGGGGGGAGATACAGGTCCTGGTATCTGTGTTAGGAGGGGGGGGGGGGGGTACATGTCCTGGTATCTGTGTTAGGAGGGGGGAGATACATGTCTTGGTATCTGTGTTAGGAGGGGACAGGTACATGTCCTGGTATCTGTGTTAGGAGGGGGGAGGTACATGTCCTGGTATCTGTGTTAGGAGGGGGGAGGTACATGTCATGGTATCTGTGTTAGGAGGTGGGAGGTACATGTCCTGGTATCTGTATTAGGAGGGGGGAGGTGCATGGCCTGGTATCTGTGTTAGGAGGGGGGAGGTACATGTCCTGGTATCTGTGTTAGGAGAGGAGAGGTACATGGCCTGGTATCTGTGGATTAGAGGAGCGTTACATGTCCTGGTATCTGTGTTAGGAGGGGGGAGGTACATGTCCTGGTATCTGTGTTAGCAGGGGAGAGGTACATGTCCTGGTATCTGTGTTAGGAGGGGAGAGGTACATGGCCTGGTATCTGTGGATTAGAGGAGCGGTACATGTCCTGGTATCTGTGTTAGGAGGGGGGAGGTACATGTCCTGGTATCTGTGTTAGGAAGGGAGAGATACATGTCCTGGTATCTGTGTTAGGATGGGGGAGGTACATGTCCTGGTATCTGTGTTAGGAGGGGAGAGGTACATGTCCTGGTATCTGTGGATTAGAGGAGAGGTACATGTCCTGCTATCTGTGTTAGGAGGGGGGAGGTACATGGCCTGGTATCTGTGTTAGGAGGGGGGAGGTACATGGCCTGGTATCTGTGTTAGGAGGGGGGAGGTACATGTCCTGGTATCTGTGTTAGGAGGGGGGAGGTACATGTCATGGTATCTGTGTTAGGAGGGGGGAGGTGCATGTCCTGGTATCTGTGTTAGGAGGTGGGAGGTACATGTCCTGGTATCTGTATTAGGAGGGTGGAGGTACATGGCCTGGTATCTGTGTTAGGAGGTGGGAGGTACATGTCCTGGTATCTGTGTTAGGAGAGGAGAGGTACATGGCCTGGTATCTGTGGATTAGAGGAGCGTTACATATCCTGGTATCTGTGTTAGGAGGGGAGAGATATATGTCCTGGTATCTGTGTTAGGAGGGGAGAGGTACATGGCCTGGTATCTGTGGATTAGAGGAGAGGTACATGTCCTGGTATCTGTGTTAGGAGGGGGGAGATACATGTCCTGGTATCTGTGTTAGGAGGCGAGAGGTACATGGCCTGGTATCTGTGGATTAAAGGAGAGGTACATGTCCTGGTATCTGTGTTAGGACGTGGGAGGTACATGTCCTGGTACCTCTGTTAGGAGGTGGGAGTTAAATGTCCTGGTATCTGTGTTAGGAGGGGAGAGATACATGTCCTAGTATCTGTGTTAGGAGGGGAGAGATACATGTCCTGGTATCTGTGTTAGGAGGGGAGAGATACATGTCCTGGTATCTGTGTTAGGAGGGGAGAGGTACATGTCCTGGTATCTGTGTTAGGAGGGGGGGGGGGGGGGGGGGTACATGTCCTGGTATCTGTGTTAGGAGGGGGGAGGTACATGTCCTGGTATCTGTGTTAGCAGGGGAGAGGTACATGGCCTGGTATCTGTGGATTAAAGGAGAGTTACATGTCCTGGTATCTGTGTTAGGAGGGGGGAGGTATATGTCCTGGTATCAGTGTTAGGAGGGGAGAGATGCATGTCCTGGTATCTGTGTTAGGAGGGGAGAGGTACATGGCCTGGTATCTGTGGATTAGAGGAGAGGTACATGTCCTGATATCTGTGTTAGGAGGGGAGAGATACATGTCCTGGTATCTGTATTAGGAGGGGGGAGGTACATGTCCTGGTATCTGTGTTAGGAGAGGAGAGGTACATGGCCTGGTATCTGTGGATTAGAGGAGCGTTACATGTCCTGGTATCTGTGTTAGGAGGGGGGAGGTACATGTCCTGGTATCTGTGTTAGCAGGGGAGAGGTACATGTCCTGGTATCTGTGTTAGGAGGGGAGAGGTACATGGCCTGGTATCTGTGGATTAGAGGAGCGGTACAAGTCCTGGTATCTGTGTTAGGAGGGGGGAGGTACATGTCCTGGTATCTGTCTTAGCAGGGGAGAGGTACATGTCCTGGTATCTGTGTTAGGAGGGGAGAGGTACATGGCCTGGTATCTGTGGATTAGATGAGAGGTGCATGTCCTGGTATCTGTGTTAGGAGGTGGGAGGTACATGTCCTGGTATCTGTGTTAGGAAGGGAGAGATACATGTCCTGGTATCTGTGTTAGGATGGGGGAGGTACATGTCCTGGTATCTGTGTTAGGAGGGGAGAGGTACATGTCCTGGTATCTGTGGATTAGAGGAGAGGTACATGTCCTGCTATCTGTGTTAGGAGGGGGGAGGTACATGGCCTGGTATGTATGTGCTATTGGATAGGTACATGTCCTGGTATCTGTGTTAAGAGGGGGGAGGTACATGTCCTAGTATCTGTGTTAGGAGGGGGAGGTACATGTCCTGGTATCTGTGTTAGGAGGGGGGAGATACAGGTCCTGGTATCTGTGTTAGGAGGGGGGGGGGGGGGGGTACATGTCCTGGTATCTGTGTTAGGAGGGGGGAGATACATGTCCTGGTATCTGTGTTAGGAAGGGAGAGATACATGTCCTGGTATCTGTGTTAGGATGGGGGAGGTACATGTCCTGGTATCTGTGTTAGGAGGGGAGAGGTGCATGTCCTGGTTTCTGTGGATTAGAGGATAGGTACATGTCCTGCTATCTGTGTTAGGAGGGGGGAGGTACATGGCCTGGTATGTATGTGCTATTGGATAGGTACATGTCCTGGTATCTGTGTTAGGAGGGGGGAAGTACATGTCCTGGTATCTGTGTTAGGAGGGGGGAGGTACATGTCCTGGTATCTGTGTTAGGAGGGGGGAGATACATGTCCTGGTATCTGTGTTAGGAGGGGAGAGGTACATGGCCTGGTATCTGTGGATTAGAGGAGAGGTACATGTCCTGGTATCTATGTTAGGAGGTGGGAGGTACATGTCCTGGTATCTGTGATAGGAGGGGAGAGATACATGTCCTGGTATCTGTGTTAGGAGGGGGTGGCACAGGTCCTGGTATCTGTGTTAGGAGGGGAGAGATACATGTCCTGGTATCTGTGTTAGGAGGGGGTGGCACAGGTCCTGGTATCTGTGTTAGGAGGGGAGAGGTACATGGCCTGGTATCTGTGGATTAGAGGAGAGGTACATGTCCTGTTATCTGTGTTAGGAAGGGGGGGGGATGCATGTCCTGGTATCTATGTTAGGAGGGGAGAGGTACATGGCCTGGTATCTATGTGCTATTGGATAGGTACATGTCCTGGTATCTGTGTTAGGAGGGGACAGGTACATGGCCTGGTATCTGTGTTAGGAGGGGGGAGGTACATGTCCTGGTATCTGTGTTAGCAGGGGAGAGGTACATGTCCTGGTATCTGTGTTAGGAGGGGAGAGGTACATGGCCTGGTATCTGTGGATTAGAGGAGAGGTACATGTCCTGGTGTCGGTGTTAGGAGGTGGGAGGTACATGTCCTGGTATCGGTGTTAGGAGGTGGGAGGTACATGTCCTGGTATCTGTGTTAGGAGCGGACAGGTACATGGCCTGGTATCTGTGTTAGGAGGGGAGAGGTACATGTTCTGGTATCTGTGTTAGGAGGGGAGAGATACATGTCATGGTATCTGTGTTAGGAGGTACATGTCCTGGTATCTGTGTTAGGAGGGGAGAGATACATGTCCTGTTATCTGTGTTAGGAGGGGGTGGCACAGGTCCTGGTATCTGTGTTAGGAGGGGAGAGGTACATGGTCTGGTATCTGTGGATTAGAGGAGAGGTACATGTCCTGTTATCTCTGTTAGGAAGGGGGGGGGGGATACATGTCCTGGTATCTATGTTAGGAGGGGAGAGGTACATGGCCTGGTATCTACGTGCTATTGGATAGGTACATGTTCTGGTATCCGTGTTAGGAGGGGGAGGTACATGGCCTGGTATCTGTGTTAGGAGCGGACAGGTACATGGCCTGGCATCTGTGTTAGGAGGGGAGAGGTACATGGCCTGGTATCTGTGGATTAGAGGAGAGGTACATGTCCTGGTATCTATGTTAGGAGGTGGGAGGTACATGTCTTGGTATCTGTGTTAGGAGGGGAGAGATACATGTCATGGTATCTGTGTTAGGAGGTACATGTCCTGGTATCTGTGTTAGGAGGGGAGAGATACATGTCCTGGTATCTGTGTTAGGAGGGGGTGGCACAGGTCCTGGTATCTGTGTTAGGAGGGGAGAGGTAAATGGCCTGGTATCTGTGGATTAGAGGAGAGGTACATGTCCTGGTATCTATGTTAGGAGGTGGGAGGTACATGTCCTGGTATCTGTGTTAGGAGGGGAGAGATGCATGTAATGGTATCTGTGTTAGGAGGTACATGTCCTGGTATCTGTGTTAGGAGGGGAGAGATACATGTCCTGGTATCTGTGTTAGGAGGGGGTGGCACAGGTCCTGGTATCTGTGTTAGGAGGGGAGAGGTACATGGCCTGGTATCTGTGGATTAGAGGAGAGGTACATGTCCTGTTATCTGTGTTAGGTGGGGAGAGGTACATGGCCTGGTATCTATGTGCTATTGGATAGGTACATGTCCTGGTATCTGTATTAGGAGGGTGGAGGTACATGGCCTGGTATCTGTGTTAGGAGGTGGGAGGTACATGTCCTGGTATCTGTATTAGGAGGGTGGAGGTACATGGCCTGGTATCTGTGTTAGGAGGTGGGAGGTACATGTCCTGGTATCTGTGTTAGGAGGGGAGAGATACATGTCCTGCTATCTGTGTTAGGAGGGGGGAGGTACATGTCCTGGTATCTGTGTTAGCAGGGGAGAGGTACATGTCCTGGTATCTGTGGATTAGAGGAGAGGTACATGTCCTGGTATCTATGTTAGGAGGTGGGAGGTACATGTCCTGGTATCTGTGTTAGGAGGGGAGAGATACATGTCCTGGTATCTGTGTTAGGAGGGGGTGGTACATGTCCTGGTATCTGTGTTAGGAGGGGGGAGGTACATGTCCTGGTATCTGTGTTAGGAGGGGGGAGGTACATGTCCTGGTATCTGTGTTAGGAGGGGGGAGGTTCATGTCCTGGTATCTGTGTTAGGAGGGGGGAGGTACACATCCTGGTATCTGTGTTAGCAGGGGAGAGGTACATGGCCTGGTATCTATGTGCTATTGGATAGGTACATGTCCTGGTATCTATGTTAGGAGGTGGGAGGTACATGTCCTGGTATCTGTGCTAGGAGGGGGGAGGTACATGTCCTGGTATCTGTGTTAGGAGGGGGGAGGTACATGTCCTGGTATCTGTGTTAGGAGGGGGGAGGTACATATCATGGTATCTGTGTTAGGAGGTGGGAGGTACATGTCCTGGTATCTGTATTAGGAGGGGGGAGGTGCATTGCCTGGTATCTGTGTTAGGAGGTGGGAGGTACATGTCCTGGTATCTGTGTTAGGAGAGGAGAGGTACATGGCCTGGTATCTGTGGATTAGAGGAGCGTTACATGTCCTGGTATCTGTGTTAGGAGGGGGGAGGTACATGTCCTGGTATCTGTGTTAGCAGGGGAGAGGTACATGTCCTGGTATCTGTGTTAGGAGGGGAGAGGTACATGGCCTGGTATCTGTGGATTAGAGGAGCGGTACATGTCCTGGTATCTGTATTAGGAGGGGGGAGGTACATGTCCTGGTATCTGTGTTAGCAGGGGAGAGGTACATGTCCTGGTATCTGTGTTAGGAGGGGAAAGGTACATGGCCTGGTATCTGTGGATTAGATGAGAGGTGCATGTCCAGGTATCTGTGTTAGGAGGTGGGAGGTACATGTCCTGGTATCTGTGTTAGGAAGGGAGAGATACATGTCCTGGTATCTGTGTTAGGATGGGGGAGGTACATGTACTGGTATCTGTGTTAGGAGGGGAGAGGTACATGTCCTGGTATCTGTGGATTAGAGGAGAGGTACATGTCCTGCTATCTGTGTTAGGAGGGGGGAGGTACATGGCCTGGTATGTATGTGCTATTGGATAGGTACAAGTCCTGGTATCTGTGTTAAGAGGGGGGAGATACAGGTCCTGGTATCTGTGTTAGGAGGGGGGGGGGGGGTACATGTCCTGGTATCTGTGTTAGGAGGGGGGAGATACATGTCCTGGTATCTGTTAGGAGGGGACAGGTACATGTCCTGGTATCTGTGTTAGGAGGGGGTGGTACATGTCCTGGTATCTGTGTTAGGAGGGGGGAGGTACATGTCCTGGTATCTGTGTTAGGAGGGGGGAGGTACATGTCCTGGTATTTGTGTTAGGAGGGGGGAGGTTCATGTCCTGGTATCTGTGTTAGGAGGGGGGAGGTACACATCCTGGTATCTGTGTTAGCAGGGGAGAGGTACATGGCCTGGTATCTATGTGCTATTGGATAGGTACATGTCCTGATATCTGTGTTAGGAGGGGGGGGGAGGTACATGTCCTGGTATCTGTGCTAGGAGGGGGGAGGTACATGTCCTGGTATCTGTGTTAGGAGGGGGGAGGTACATGTCCTGGTATCTGTGTTAGGAGGGGGGAGGTACATGTCATGGTATCTGTGTTAGGAGGGGGGAGGTACATGTCCTAGTATCTGTGTTAGGAGGTGGGAGGTACATGTCCTGGTATCTGTATTAGGAGGTGGGAGGTACATGGCCTGGTATCTGTGTTTGGAGAGGAGAGGTACATGGCCTGGTATCTGTGGATTAGAGGAGCGTTACATGTCCTGGTATCTGTGTTAGGAGGGGGGAGGTACATGTCCTGGTATCTGTGTTAGCAGGGGAGAGGTACATGTCCTGGTATCTGTGTTAGGAGGGGAGAGGTACATGGCCTGGTATCTGTGGATTAGAGGAGCGGTACATGTCCTGGTATCTGTGTTAGCAGGGGAGAGGTACATGTCCTGGTATCTGTGTTAGGAGGGGAGAGGTACATGGCCTGGTATCTGTGGATTAGATGAGAGGTGCATGTCCTGGTATCTGTGTTAGGAGGTGGGAGGTACATGTCCTGGTATCTGTGTTAGGAAGGGAGAGATACATGTCCTGGTATCTGTGTTAGGATGGGGGAGGTACATGTCCTCGTATCTGTGTTAGGAGGGGAGATGTACATGTCCTGGTATCTGTGGATTAGAGGAGAGGTACATGTCCTGCTATCTGTGTTAGGAGGGGGAGGTACATGGCCTGGTATGTATGTGCTATTGGATAGGTACATGTCCTGGTATCTGTGTTAAGAGGGGGGAGGTACATGTCCTGGTGTCTGTGTTAGGAGGAGGGAGATACAGGTCCTGGTATCTGTGTTAGGAGGGGGGAGATACAGGTCCTGGTATCTGTGTTAGGAGGGGGGGGGGGGGGTACATGTCCTGGTATCTGTGTTAGGAGGGGGGAGATACATGTCTTGGTATCTGTGTTAGGAGGGGACAGGTACATGTCCTGGTATCTGTGTTAGGAGGGGGGAGGTACATGTCCTGGTATCTGTGTTAGGAGGGGGGAGGTACATGTCATGGTATCTGTGTTAGGAGGTGGGAGGTACATGTCCTGGTATCTGTATTAGGAGGGGGGAGGTGCATGGCCTGGTATCTGTGTTAGGAGGGGGGAGGTACATGTCCTGGTATCTGTGTTAGGAGAGGAGAGGTACATGGCCTGGTATCTGTGGATTAGAGGAGCGTTACATGTCCTGGTATCTGTGTTAGGAGGGGGGAGGTACATGTCCTGGTATCTGTGTTAGCAGGGGAGAGGTACATGTCCTGGTATCTGTGTTAGGAGGGGAGAGGTACATGGCCTGGTATCTGTGGATTAGAGGAGCGGTACATGTCCTGGTATCTGTGTTAGGAGGGGGGAGGTACATGTCCTGGTATCTGTGTTAGGAAGGGAGAGATACATGTCCTGGTATCTGTGTTAGGAGGGGGGAGGTACATGGCCTGGTATGTATGTGCTATTGGATAGGTACATGTCCTGGTATCTGTGTTAGGAGGGGGGAGGTACATGTCCTGGTATCTGTGTTAGGAAGGGAGAGATACATGTCCTGGTATCTGTGTTAGGATGGGGGAGGTACATGTCCTGGTATCTGTGTTAGGAGGGGAGAGGTACATGTCCTGGTATCTGTGGATTAGAGGAGAGGTACATGTCCTGCTATCTGTGTTAGGAGGGGGGAGGTACATGGCCTGGTATCTGTGTTAGGAGGGGGGAGGTACATGGCCTGGTATCTGTGTTAGGAGGGGGGAGGTACATGTCCTGGTATCTGTGTTAGGAGGGGGGAGGTACATGTCATGGTATCTGTGTTAGGAGGGGGGAGGTGCATGTCCTGGTATCTGTGTTAGGAGGTGGGAGGTACATGTCCTGGTATCTGTATTAGGAGGGTGGAGGTACATGGCCTGGTATCTGTGTTAGGAGGTGGGAGGTACATGTCCTGGTATCTGTGTTAGGAGAGGAGAGGTACATGGCCTGGTATCTGTGGATTAGAGGAGCGTTACATATCCTGGTATCTGTGTTAGGAGGGGGGAGGTACATGTCCTGGTATCTGTGTTAGCAGGGGAGAGGTACATGTCCTGGTATCTGTGTTAGGAGGGGAGAGGTACATGGCCTGGTATCTGTGGATTAGAGGAGCGGTACATGTCCTGGTATCTGTGTTAGGAGGGGGGAGGTACATGTCCTGGTATCTGTGTTAGCAGGGGAGAGGTACATGTCCTGGTATCTGTGTTAGGAGGGGAGAGGTACATGGCCTGGTATCTGTGGATTAGATGAGAGGTGCATGTCCTGGTATCTGTGTTAGGAGGTGGGAGGTACATGTCCTGGTATCTGTGTTAGGAAGGGAGAGATACATGTCCTGGTATCTGTGTTAGGATGGGGGAGGTACATGTCCTCGTATCTGTGTTAGGAGGGGAGAGGTACATGTCCTGGTATCTGTGGATTAGAGGAGAGGTACATGTCCTGCTATCTGTATTAGGAGGGGGGAGGTACATGGCCTGGTATGTATGTGCTATTGGATAGGTACATGTCCTGGTATCTGTGTTAAGAGGGGGGAGGTACATGTCCTGGTATCTGTGTTAGGAGGGGGGAGATACAGGTCCTGGTATCTGTGTTAGGAGGTACATGTCCTGGTATCTGTGTTAGGAGGGGGGAGATACATGTCCTGGTATCTGTGTTAGGAGGGGACAGGTACATGTCCTGGTATCTGTGTTAGGAGGGGGGAGATACTTGTCCTGGTATCTGTGTTAGGAGGGGACAGGTACATGGCCTGGTATCTGTGTTAGGAGGGGGGAGGTACATGTCCTGGTATCTGTGTTTGGAGGGGAGAGGTACATGTCCTGGTATCTGTATTAGGAGGGGGGAGGTGCATGGCCTGGTATCTGTGTTAGGAGGGGGGAGGTACATGTCCTGGTATCTGTGTTAGGAGGGGGGAGGTACATGTCCTGGTATCTGTGTTAGGAGGGGGGAGGTTCATGTCCTGGTATCTGTGTTAGGAGGGGGGAGGTACACATCCTGGTATCTGTGTTAGCAGGGGAGAGGTACATGGCCTGGTATCTATGTGCTATTGGATAGGTACATGTCCTGGTATCTATGTTAGGAGGTGGGAGGTACATGTCCTGGTATCTGTGCTAGGAGGGGGGAGGTACATGTCCTGGTATCTGTGTTAGGAGGGGGGAGGTACATGTCCTGGTATCTGTGTTAGGAGGGGG
The DNA here is from genome assembly GCF_028390025.1 of Pseudophryne corroboree. Lineage (NCBI taxonomy): Eukaryota > Metazoa > Chordata > Amphibia > Anura > Myobatrachidae > Pseudophryne > Pseudophryne corroboree. The sequence continues at coordinate 384,028,024 of NC_086446.1, read as the reverse complement.
GAGGTACATATCATGGTATCTGTGTTAGGAGGTGGGAGGTACATGTCCTGGTATCTGTATTAGGAGGGGGGAGGTGCATGGCCTGGTATCTGTGTTAGGAGGTGGGAGGTACATGTCCTGGTATCTGTGTTAGGAGAGGAGAGGTACATGGCCTGGTATCTGTGGATTAGAGGAGCGGTACATGTCCTGGTATCTGTATTAGGAGGGGGGAGGTACATGTCCTGGTATCTGTGTTAGCAGGGGAGAGGTACATGTCCTGGTATCTGTGTTAGGAGGGGAAAGGTACATGGCCTGGTATCTGTGGATTAGATGAGAGGTGCATGTCCTGGTATCTGTGTTGGGAGGTGGGAGGTACATGTCCTGGTATCTGTGTTAGGAAGGGAGAGATACATGTCCTGGTATCTGTGTTAGGATGGGGGAGGTACATGTACTGGTATCTGTGTTAGGAGGGGAGAGGTACATGTCCTGGTATCTGTGGATTAGAGGAGAGGTACATGTCCTGCTATCTGTGTTAGGAGGGGGGAGGTACATGGCCTGGTATGTATGTGCTATTGGATAGGTACAAGTCCTGGTATCTGTGGTAAGAGGGGGGAGATACAGGTCCTGGTATCTGTGTTAGGAGGGGGGGGGGGGGTACATGTCCTGGTATCTGTGTTAGGAGGGGGGAGATACATGTCCTGGTATCTGTGTTAGGAGGGGACAGGTACATGTCCTGGTATCTGTGTTAGGAGGGGGTGGTACATGTCCTGGTATCTGTGTTAGGAGGTGGGAGGTACATGTCCTGCTATCTGTGTTAGGAGGGGGGAGGTACATGGCCTGGTATGTATGTGCTATTGGATAGGTACATGTCCTGGTATCTGTGTTAGGAGGGGGGAGGTACATGTCCTGGTATCTGTGTTAGGAAGGGAGAGATACATGTCCTGGTATCTGTGTTAGGATGGGGGAGGTACATGTCCTGGTATCTGTGTTAGGAGGGGAGAGGTACATGTCCTGGTATCTGTGGATTAGAGGAGAGGTACATGTCCTGCTATCTGTGTTAGGAGGGGGGAGGTACATGGCCTGGTATCTGTGTTAGGAGGGGGGAGGTACATGGCCTGGTATCTGTGTTAGGAGGGGGGAGGTACATGTCCTGGTATCTGTGTTAGGAGGGGGGAGGTACATGTCATGGTATCTGTGTTAGGAGGGGGGAGGTACATGTCCTGGTATCTGTGTTAGGAGGTGGGAGGTACATGTCCTGGTATCTGTATTAGGAGGGTGGAGGTACATGGCCTGGTATCTGTGTTAGGAGGTGGGAGGTACATGTCCTGGTATCTGTGTTAGGAGAGGAGAGGTACATGGCCTGGTATCTGTGGATTAGAGGAGCGTTACATATCCTGGTATCTGTGTTAGGAGGGGGGAGGTACATGTCCTGGTATCTGTGTTAGCAGGGGAGAGGTACATGTCCTGGTATCTGTGTTAGGAGGGGAGAGGTACATGGCCTGGTATCTGTGGATTAGAGGAGCGGTACATGTCCTGGTATCTGTGTTAGGAGGGGGGAGGTACATGTCCTGGTATCTGTGTTAGCAGGGGAGAGGTACATGTCCTGGTATCTGTGTTAGGAGGGGAGAGGTACATGGCCTGGTATCTGTGGATTAGATGAGAGGTGCATGTCCTGGTATCTGTGTTAGGAGGTGGGAGGTACCTGTCCTGGTATCTGTGTTAGGAAGGGAGAGATACATGTCCTGGTATCTGTGTTAGGATGGGGGAGGTACATGTCCTCGTATCTGTGTTAGGAGGGGAGAGGTACATGTCCTGGTATCTGTGGATTAGAGGAGAGGTACATGTCCTGCTATCTGTATTAGGAGGGGGGAGGTACATGGCCTGGTATGTATGTGCTATTGGATAGGTACATGTCCTGGTATCTGTGTTAAGAGGGGGGAGGTACATGTCCTGGTATCTGTGTTAGGAGGGGGGAGATACAGGTCCTGGTATCTGTGTTAGGAGGTGGGAGGTACATGTCCTGGTATCTGTGTTAGGAGGGGGGAGATACATGTCCTGGTATCTGTGTTAGGAGGGGACAGGTACATGTCCTGGTATCTGTGTTAGGAGGGGGGAGATACTTGTCCTGGTATCTGTGTTAGGAGGGGACAGGTACATGGCCTGGTATCTGTGTTAGGAGGGGGGAGGTACATGTCCTGGTATCTGTGTTTGGAGGGGAGAGGTACATGTCCTGGTATCTGTATTAGGAGGGGGGAGGTGCATGGCCTGGTATCTGTGTTAGGAGGGGGGAGGTACATGTCCTGGTATCTGTGTTATGAGGGGGGAGGTACATGTCCTGGTATCTGTGTTAGGAGGGGGGAGGTTCATGTCCTGGTATCTGTATTAGGAGGGGGGAGGTACACATCCTGGTATCTGTGTTAGCAGGGGAGAGGTACATGGCCTGGTATCTATGTGCTATTGGATAGGTACATGTCCTGGTATCTATGTTAGGAGGTGGGAGGTACATGTCCTGGTATCTGTGCTAGGAGGGGGGAGGTACATGTCCTGGTATCTGTGTTAGGAGGGGGGAGGTACATGTCCTGATATCTGTGTTAGGAGGGGGGAGGTACATATCATGGTATCTGTGTTAGGAGGTGGGAGGTACATGTCCTGGTATCTGTATTAGGAGGGGGGAGGTGCATGGCCTGGTATCTGTGTTAGGAGGTGGGAGGTACATGTCCTGGTATCTGTGTTAGGAGAGGAGAGGTACATGGCCTGGTATCTGTGGATTAGAGGAGCGTTACATGTCCTGGTATCTGTGTTAGGAGGGGGGAGGTACATGTCCTGGTATCTGTGTTAGCAGGGGAGAGGTACATGTCCTGGTATCTGTGTTAGGAGGGGAGAGGTACATGGCCTGGTATCTGTGGATTAGAGGAGCGGTACATGTCCTGGTATCTGTATTAGGAGGGGGGAGGTACCTGTCCTGGTATCTGTGTTAGCAGGGGAGAGGTACATGTCCTGGTATCTGTGTTAGGAGGGGAAAGGTACATGGCCTGGTATCTGTGGATTAGATGAGAGGTGCATGTCCTGGTATCTGTGTTAGGAGGTGGGAGGTACATGTCCTGGTATCTGTGTTAGGAAGGGAGAGATACATGTCCTGGTATCTGTGTTAGGATGGGGGAGGTACATGTATTGGTATCTGTGTTAGGAGGGGAGAGGTACATGTCCTGGTATCTGTGGATTAGAGGAGAGGTACATGTACTGCTATCTGTGTTAGGAGGGGGGAGGTACATGGCCTGGTATGTATGTGCTATTGGATAGGTACAAGTCCTGGTATCTGTGGTAAGAGGGGGGAGATACAGGTCCTGGTATCTGTGTTAGGAGGGGGGGGGGGTACATGTCCTGGTATCTGTGTTAGGAGGGGGGAGATACATGTCCTGGTATCTGTGTTAGGAGGGGACAGGTACATGTCCTGGTATCTGTGTTAGGAGGGGGTGGTACATGTCCTGGTATCTGTGTTAGGAGGGGGGAGATACATGTCCTGGTATCTGTGTTAGGAGGGGGGAGGTACATGTCCTGGTATTTGTGTTAGGAGGGGGGAGGTTCATGTCCTGGTATCTGTGTTAGGAGGGGGGAGGTACACATCCTGGTATCTGTGTTAGCAGGGGAGAGGTACATGGCCTGGTATCTATGTGCTATTGGATAGGTACATGTCCTGATATCTGTGTTAGGAGGGGGGGGAGGTACATGTCCTGGTATCTGTGCTAGGAGGGGGGAGGTACATGTCCTGGTATCTGTGTTAGGAGGGGGGAGGTACATGTCCTGGTATCTGTGTTAGGAGGGGGGAGGTACATGTCATGGTATCTGTGTTAGGAGGGGGGAGGTACATGTCCTAGTATCTGTGTTAGGAGGTGGGAGGTACATGTCCTGGTATCTGTATTAGGAGGTGGGAGGTACATGGCCTGGTATCTGTGTTTGGAGAGGAGAGGTACATGGCCTGGTATCTGTGGATTAGAGGAGCGTTACATGTCCTGGTATCTGTGTTAGGAGGGGGGAGGTACATGTCCTGGTATCTGTGTTAGCAGGGGAGAGGTACATGTCCTGGTATCTGTGTTAGGAGGGGAGAGGTACATGGCCTGGTATCTGTGGATTAGAGGAGCGGTATATGTCCTGGTTTCTGTGTTAGCAGGGGAGAGGTACATGTCCTGGTATCTGTGTTAGGAGGGGAGAGGTACATGGCCTGGTATCTGTGGATTAGATGAGAGGTGCATGTCCTGGTATCTGTGTTAGGAGGTGGGAGGTACATGTCCTGGTATCTGTGTTAGGAAGGGAGAGATACATGTCCTGGTATCTGTGTTAGGATGGGGGAGGTACATGTCCTCGTATCTGTGTTAGGAGGGGAGATGTACATGTCCTGGTATCTGTGGATTAGAGGAGAGGTACATGTCCTGCTATCTGTGTTAGGAGGGGGAGGTACATGGCCTGGTATGTATGTGCTATTGGATAGGTACATGTCCTGGTATCTGTGTTAAGAGGGGGGAGGTACATGTCCTGGTATCTGTGTTAGGAGGGGGGAGATACAGGTCCTGGTATCTGTGTTAGGAGGGGGGAGATACAGGTCCTGGTATCTGTGTTAGGAGGGGGGGGGGGGTACATGTCCTGGTATCTGTGTTAGGAGGGGGGAGATACATGTCTTGGTATCTGTGTTAGGAGGGGACAGGTACATGTCCTGGTATCTGTGTTAGGAGGGGGGAGGTACATGTCCTGGTATCTGTGTTAGGAGGGGGGAGGTACATGTCCTGGTATCTGTGTTAGGAGAGGAGAGGTACATGGCCTGGTATCTGTGGATTAGAGGAGCGTTACATGTCCTGGTATCTGTGTTAGGAGGGGGGAGGTACATGTCCTGGTATCTGTGTTAGCAGGGGAGAGGTACATGTCCTGGTATCTGTGTTAGGAGGGGAGAGGTACATGGCCTGGTATCTGTGGATTAGAGGAGCGGTACATGTCCTGGTATCTGTGTTAGGAGGGGGGAGGTACATGTCCTGGTATCTGTGTTAGCAGGGGAGAGGTACATGTCCTGGTATCTGTGTTAGGAGGGGAGAGGTACATGTCCTGGTATCTGTGGATTAGATGAGAGGTGCATGTCCTGGTATCTGTGTTAGGAGGTGGGAGGTACATGTCCTGCTATCTGTGTTAGGAGGGGGGAGGTACATGGCCTGGTATGTATGTGCTATTGGATAGGTACATGTCCTGGTATCTGTGTTAGGAGGGGGGAGGTACATGTCCTGGTATCTGTGTTAGGAAGGGAGAGATACATGTCCTGGTATCTGTGTTAGGATGGGGGAGGTACATGTACTGGTATCTGTGTTAGGAGGGGAGAGGTACATGGCCTGGTATCTGTGGATTAGAGGAGCGGTATATGTCCTGGTTTCTGTGTTAGCAGGGGAGAGGTACATGTCCTGGTATCTGTGTTAGGAGGGGAGAGGTACATGGCCTGGTATCTGTGGATTAGATGAGAGGTGCATGTCCTGGTATCTGTGTTAGGAGGTGGGAGGTACATGTCCTGGTATCTGTGTTAGGAAGGGAGAGATACATGTCCTGGTATCTGTGTTAGGATGGGGGAGGTACATGTCCTCGTATCTGTGTTAGGAGGGGAGATGTACATGTCCTGGTATCTGTGGATTAGAGGAGAGGTACATGTCCTGCTATCTGTGTTAGGAGGGGGAGGTACATGGCCTGGTATGTATGTGCTATTGGATAGGTACATGTCCTGGTATCTGTGTTAGGAGGGGGGAGGTACATGTCCTGGTATCTGTGTTAGCAGGGGAGAGGTACATGTCCTGGTATCTGTGTTAGGAGGGGAGAGGTACATGGCCTGGTATCTGTGGATTAGAGGAGCGGTACATGTCCTGGTATCTGTGTTAGGAGGGGGGAGGTACATGTCCTGGTATCTGTGTTAGCAGGGGAGAGGTACATGTCCTGGTATCTGTGTTAGGAGGGGAGAGGTACATGTCCTGGTATCTGTGGATTAGATGAGAGGTGCATGTCCTGGTATCTGTGTTAGGAGGTGGGAGGTACATGTCCTGCTATCTGTGTTAGGAGGGGGGAGGTACATGGCCTGGTATGTATGTGCTATTGGATAGGTACATGTCCTGGTATCTGTGTTAGGAGGGGGGAGGTACATGTCCTGGTATCTGTGTTAGGAGGGGAGAGGTACATGGCCTGGTATCTGTGGATTAGAGGAGAGGTACATGTCCTGGTATCTATGTTAGGAGGTGGGAGGTACATGTCTTGGTATCTGTGTTAGGAGGGGAGAGATACATGTCATGGTATCTGTGTTAGGAGGTACATGTCCTGGTATCTGTGTTAGGAGGGGAGAGATACATGTCCTGGTATCTGTGTTAGGAGGGGGTGGCACAGGTCCTGGTATCTGTGTTAGGAGGGGAGAGGTAAATGGCCTGGTATCTGTGGATTAGAGGAGAGGTACATGTCCTGGTATCTATGTTAGGAGGTGGGAGGTACATGTCCTGGTATCTGTGTTAGGAGGGGAGAGATACATGTAATGGTATCTGTGTTAGGAGGTACATGTCCTGGTATCTGTGTTAGGAGGGGAGAGATACATGTCCTGGTATCTGTGTTAGGAGGGGGTGGCACAGGTCCTGGTATCTGTGTTAGGAGGGGAGAGGTACATGGCCTGGTATCTGTGGATTAGAGGAGAGGTACATGTCCTGTTATCTGTGTTAGGTGGGGAGAGGTACATGGCCTGGTATCTATGTGCTATTGGATAGGTACATGTCCTGGTATCTGTATTAGGAGGGTGGAGGTACATGGCCTGGTATCTGTGTTAGGAGGTGGGAGGTACATGTCCTGGTATCTGTATTAGGAGGGTGGAGGTACATGGCCTGGTATCTGTGTTAGGAGGTGGGAGGTACATGTCCTGGTATCTGTGTTAGGAGGGGAGAGATACATGTCCTGCTATCTGTGTTAGGAGGGGGGAGGTACATGTCCTGGTATCTGTGTTAGCAGGGGAGAGGTACATGTCCTGGTATCTGTGGATTAGAGGAGAGGTACATGTCCTGGTATCTATGTTAGGAGGTGGGAGGTACATGTCCTGGTATCTGTGTTAGGAGGGGAGAGATACATGTCCTGGTATCTGTGTTAGGAGGGGGTGGTACATGTCCTGGTATCTGTGTTAGGAGGGGGGAGGTACATGTCCTGGTATCTGTGTTAGGAGGGGGGAGGTACATGTCCTGGTATCTGTGTTAGGAGGGGGGAGGTTCATGTCCTGGTATCTGTGTTAGGAGGGGGGAGGTACACATCCTGGTATCTGTGTTAGCAGGGGAGAGGTACATGGCCTGGTATCTATGTGCTATTGGATAGGTACATGTCCTGGTATCTATGTTAGGAGGTGGGAGGTACATGTCCTGGTATCTGTGCTAGGAGGGGGGAGGTACATGTCCTGGTATCTGTGTTAGGAGGGGGGAGGTACATGTCCTGGTATCTGTGTTAGGAGGGGGGAGGTACATATCATGGTATCTGTGTTAGGAGGTGGGAGGTACATGTCCTGGTATCTGTATTAGGAGGGGGGAGGTGCATTGCCTGGTATCTGTGTTAGGAGGTGGGAGGTACATGTCCTGGTATCTGTGTTAGGAGAGGAGAGGTACATGGCCTGGTATCTGTGGATTAGAGGAGCGTTACATGTCCTGGTATCTGTGTTAGGAGGGGGGAGGTACATGTCCTGGTATCTGTGTTAGCAGGGGAGAGGTACATGTCCTGGTATCTGTGTTAGGAGGGGAGAGGTACATGGCCTGGTATCTGTGGATTAGAGGAGCGGTACATGTCCTGGTATCTGTATTAGGAGGGGGGAGGTACATGTCCTGGTATCTGTGTTAGCAGGGGAGAGGTACATGTCCTGGTATCTGTGTTAGGAGGGGAAAGGTACATGGCCTGGTATCTGTGGATTAGATGAGAGGTGCATGTCCAGGTATCTGTGTTAGGAGGTGGGAGGTACATGTCCTGGTATCTGTGTTAGGAAGGGAGAGATACATGTCCTGGTATCTGTGTTAGGATGGGGGAGGTACATGTACTGGTATCTGTGTTAGGAGGGGAGAGGTACATGTCCTGGTATCTGTGGATTAGAGGAGAGGTACATGTCCTGCTATCTGTGTTAGGAGGGGGGAGGTACATGGCCTGGTATGTATGTGCTATTGGATAGGTACAAGTCCTGGTATCTGTGTTAAGAGGGGGGAGATACAGGTCCTGGTATCTGTGTTAGGAGGGGGGGGGGGGGGTACATGTCCTGGTATCTGTGTTAGGAGGGGGGAGATACATGTCCTGGTATCTGTTAGGAGGGGACAGGTACATGTCCTGGTATCTGTGTTAGGAGGGGGTGGTACATGTCCTGGTATCTGTGTTAGGAGGGGGGAGGTACATGTCCTGGTATCTGTGTTAGGAGGGGGGAGGTACATGTCCTGGTATTTGTGTTAGGAGGGGGGAGGTTCATGTCCTGGTATCTGTGTTAGGAGGGGGGAGGTACACATCCTGGTATCTGTGTTAGCAGGGGAGAGGTACATGGCCTGGTATCTATGTGCTATTGGATAGGTACATGTCCTGATATCTGTGTTAGGAGGGGGGGGGAGGTACATGTCCTGGTATCTGTGCTAGGAGGGGGGAGGTACATGTCCTGGTATCTGTGTTAGGAGGGGGGAGGTACATGTCCTGGTATCTGTGTTAGGAGGGGGGAGGTACATGTCATGGTATCTGTGTTAGGAGGGGGGAGGTACATGTCCTAGTATCTGTGTTAGGAGGTGGGAGGTACATGTCCTGGTATCTGTATTAGGAGGTGGGAGGTACATGGCCTGGTATCTGTGTTTGGAGAGGAGAGGTACATGGCCTGGTATCTGTGGATTAGAGGAGCGTTACATGTCCTGGTATCTGTGTTAGGAGGGGGGAGGTACATGTCCTGGTATCTGTGTTAGCAGGGGAGAGGTACATGTCCTGGTATCTGTGTTAGGAGGGGAGAGGTACATGGCCTGGTATCTGTGGATTAGAGGAGCGGTACATGTCCTGGTATCTGTGTTAGCAGGGGAGAGGTACATGTCCTGGTATCTGTGTTAGGAGGGGAGAGGTACATGGCCTGGTATCTGTGGATTAGATGAGAGGTGCATGTCCTGGTATCTGTGTTAGGAGGTGGGAGGTACATGTCCTGGTATCTGTGTTAGGAAGGGAGAGATACATGTCCTGGTATCTGTGTTAGGATGGGGGAGGTACATGTCCTCGTATCTGTGTTAGGAGGGGAGATGTACATGTCCTGGTATCTGTGGATTAGAGGAGAGGTACATGTCCTGCTATCTGTGTTAGGAGGGGGAGGTACATGGCCTGGTATGTATGTGCTATTGGATAGGTACATGTCCTGGTATCTGTGTTAAGAGGGGGGAGGTACATGTCCTGGTGTCTGTGTTAGGAGGAGGGAGATACAGGTCCTGGTATCTGTGTTAGGAGGGGGGAGATACAGGTCCTGGTATCTGTGTTAGGAGGGGGGGGGGGGGGTACATGTCCTGGTATCTGTGTTAGGAGGGGGGAGATACATGTCTTGGTATCTGTGTTAGGAGGGGACAGGTACATGTCCTGGTATCTGTGTTAGGAGGGGGGAGGTACATGTCCTGGTATCTGTGTTAGGAGGGGGGAGGTACATGTCATGGTATCTGTGTTAGGAGGTGGGAGGTACATGTCCTGGTATCTGTATTAGGAGGGGGGAGGTGCATGGCCTGGTATCTGTGTTAGGAGGGGGGAGGTACATGTCCTGGTATCTGTGTTAGGAGAGGAGAGGTACATGGCCTGGTATCTGTGGATTAGAGGAGCGTTACATGTCCTGGTATCTGTGTTAGGAGGGGGGAGGTACATGTCCTGGTATCTGTGTTAGCAGGGGAGAGGTACATGTCCTGGTATCTGTGTTAGGAGGGGAGAGGTACATGGCCTGGTATCTGTGGATTAGAGGAGCGGTACATGTCCTGGTATCTGTGTTAGGAGGGGGGAGGTACATGTCCTGGTATCTGTGTTAGGAAGGGAGAGATACATGTCCTGGTATCTGTGTTAGGAGGGGGGAGGTACATGGCCTGGTATGTATGTGCTATTGGATAGGTACATGTCCTGGTATCTGTGTTAGGAGGGGGGAGGTACATGTCCTGGTATCTGTGTTAGGAAGGGAGAGATACATGTCCTGGTATCTGTGTTAGGATGGGGGAGGTACATGTCCTGGTATCTGTGTTAGGAGGGGAGAGGTACATGTCCTGGTATCTGTGGATTAGAGGAGAGGTACATGTCCTGCTATCTGTGTTAGGAGGGGGGAGGTACATGGCCTGGTATCTGTGTTAGGAGGGGGGAGGTACATGGCCTGGTATCTGTGTTAGGAGGGGGGAGGTACATGTCCTGGTATCTGTGTTAGGAGGGGGGAGGTACATGTCATGGTATCTGTGTTAGGAGGGGGGAGGTGCATGTCCTGGTATCTGTGTTAGGAGGTGGGAGGTACATGTCCTGGTATCTGTATTAGGAGGGTGGAGGTACATGGCCTGGTATCTGTGTTAGGAGGTGGGAGGTACATGTCCTGGTATCTGTGTTAGGAGAGGAGAGGTACATGGCCTGGTATCTGTGGATTAGAGGAGCGTTACATATCCTGGTATCTGTGTTAGGAGGGGGGAGGTACATGTCCTGGTATCTGTGTTAGCAGGGGAGAGGTACATGTCCTGGTATCTGTGTTAGGAGGGGAGAGGTACATGGCCTGGTATCTGTGGATTAGAGGAGCGGTACATGTCCTGGTATCTGTGTTAGGAGGGGGGAGGTACATGTCCTGGTATCTGTGTTAGCAGGGGAGAGGTACATGTCCTGGTATCTGTGTTAGGAGGGGAGAGGTACATGGCCTGGTATCTGTGGATTAGATGAGAGGTGCATGTCCTGGTATCTGTGTTAGGAGGTGGGAGGTACATGTCCTGGTATCTGTGTTAGGAAGGGAGAGATACATGTCCTGGTATCTGTGTTAGGATGGGGGAGGTACATGTCCTCGTATCTGTGTTAGGAGGGGAGAGGTACATGTCCTGGTATCTGTGGATTAGAGGAGAGGTACATGTCCTGCTATCTGTATTAGGAGGGGGGAGGTACATGGCCTGGTATGTATGTGCTATTGGATAGGTACATGTCCTGGTATCTGTGTTAAGAGGGGGGAGGTACATGTCCTGGTATCTGTGTTAGGAGGGGGGAGATACAGGTCCTGGTATCTGTGTTAGGAGGTACATGTCCTGGTATCTGTGTTAGGAGGGGGGAGATACATGTCCTGGTATCTGTGTTAGGAGGGGACAGGTACATGTCCTGGTATCTGTGTTAGGAGGGGGGAGATACTTGTCCTGGTATCTGTGTTAGGAGGGGACAGGTACATGGCCTGGTATCTGTGTTAGGAGGGGGGAGGTACATGTCCTGGTATCTGTGTTTGGAGGGGAGAGGTACATGTCCTGGTATCTGTATTAGGAGGGGGGAGGTGCATGGCCTGGTATCTGTGTTAGGAGGGGGGAGGTACATGTCCTGGTATCTGTGTTAGGAGGGGGGAGGTACATGTCCTGGTATCTGTGTTAGGAGGGGGGAGGTTCATGTCCTGGTATCTGTGTTAGGAGGGGGGAGGTACACATCCTGGTATCTGTGTTAGCAGGGGAGAGGTACATGGCCTGGTATCTATGTGCTATTGGATAGGTACATGTCCTGGTATCTATGTTAGGAGGTGGGAGGTACATGTCCTGGTATCTGTGCTAGGAGGGGGGAGGTACATGTCCTGGTATCTGTGTTAGGAGGGGGGAGGTACATGTCCTGGTATCTGTGTTAGGAGGGGGGAGGTACATATCATGGTATCTGTGTTAGGAGGTGGGAGGTACATGTCCTGGTATCTGTATTAGGAGGGGGGAGGTGCATGGCCTGGTATCTGTGTTAGGAGGTGGGAGGTACATGTCCTGGTATCTGTGTTAGGAGAGGAGAGGTACATGGCCTGGTATCTGTGGATTAGAGGAGCGGTACATGTCCTGGTATCTGTATTAGGAGGGGGGAGGTACATGTCCTGGTATCTGTGTTAGCAGGGGAGAGGTACATGTCCTGGTATCTGTGTTAGGAGGGGAAAGGTACATGGCCTGGTATCTGTGGATTAGATGAGAGGTGCATGTCCTGGTATCTGTGTTGGGAGGTGGGAGGTACATGTCCTGGTATCTGTGTTAGGAAGGGAGAGATACATGTCCTGGTATCTGTGTTAGGATGGGGGAGGTACATGTACTGGTATCTGTGTTAGGAGGGGAGAGGTACATGTCCTGGTATCTGTGGATTAGAGGAGAGGTACATGTCCTGCTATCTGTGTTAGGAGGGGGGAGGTACATGGCCTGGTATGTATGTGCTATTGGATAGGTACAAGTCCTGGTATCTGTGGTAAGAGGGGGGAGATACAGGTCCTGGTATCTGTGTTAGGAGGGGGGGGGGGGGTACATGTCCTGGTATCTGTGTTAGGAGGGGGGAGATACATGTCCTGGTATCTGTGTTAGGAGGGGACAGGTACATGTCCTGGTATCTGTGTTAGGAGGGGGTGGTACATGTCCTGGTATCTGTGTTAGGAGGTGGGAGGTACATGTCCTGCTATCTGTGTTAGGAGGGGGGAGGTACATGGCCTGGTATGTATGTGCTATTGGATAGGTACATGTCCTGGTATCTGTGTTAGGAGGGGGGAGGTACATGTCCTGGTATCTGTGTTAGGAAGGGAGAGATACATGTCCTGGTATCTGTGTTAGGATGGGGGAGGTACATGTCCTGGTATCTGTGTTAGGAGGGGAGAGGTACATGTCCTGGTATCTGTGGATTAGAGGAGAGGTACATGTCCTGCTATCTGTGTTAGGAGGGGGGAGGTACATGGGCCTGGTATCTGTGTTAGGAGGGGGGAGGTACATGGCCTGGTATCTGTGTTAGGAGGGGGGAGGTACATGTCCTGGTATCTGTGTTAGGAGGGGGGAGGTACATGTCATGGTATCTGTGTTAGGAGGGGGGAGGTACATGTCCTGGTATCTGTGTTAGGAGGTGGGAGGTACATGTCCTGGTATCTGTGTTAGGAGAGGAGAGGTACATGGCCTGGTATCTGTGGATTAGAGGAGCGTTACATATCCTGGTATCTGTGTTAGGAGGGGGGAGGTACATGTCCTGGTATCTGTGTTAGCAGGGGAGAGGTACATGTCCTGGTATCTGTGTTAGGAGGGGAGAGGTACATGGCCTGGTATCTGTGGATTAGAGGAGCGGTACATGTCCTGGTATCTGTGTTAGGAGGGGGGAGGTACATGTCCTGGTATCTGTGTTAGCAGGGGAGAGGTACATGTCCTGGTATCTGTGTTAGGAGGGGAGAGGTACATGGCCTGGTATCTGTGGATTAGATGAGAGGTGCATGTCCTGGTATCTGTGTTAGGAGGTGGGAGGTACCTGTCCTGGTATCTGTGTTAGGAAGGGAGAGATACATGTCCTGGTATCTGTGTTAGGATGGGGGAGGTACATGTCCTTCGTATCTGTGTTAGGAGGGGAGAGGTACATGTCCTTGGTATCTGTGGATTAGAGGAGAGGTTACATGTCCTGCTATCTGTATTAGGAGGGGGGAGGTACATGGCCTGGTATGTATTGTGCTATTGGATAGGTACATGTCCTGGTATCTGTGTTAAGAGGGGGGAGGTACATGTCCTGGTATCTGTGTTAGGAGGGGGGAGATACAGGTCCTGGTATCTGTGTTAGGAGGTGGGAGGTACATGTCCTGGTATCTGTGTTAGGAGGGGGGAGATACATGTCCCTGGTATCTGTGTTAGGAGGGGACAGGTACATGTCCTGGTATCTGTGTTAGGAGGGGGGAGATACTTGTCCTGGTATCTGTGTTAGGAGGGGACAGGTACATGGCCTGGTATCTGTGTTAGGAGGGGGGAGGTACATGTCCTGGTATCTGTGTTTGGAGGGGAAGAGGTACATGTCCTGGTATCTGTATTAGGAGGGGGGAGGTGCATGGCCTGGTATCTGTGTTAGGAGGGGGGAGGTACATGTCCTGGTATCTGTGTTATGAGGGGGGAGGTACATGTCCTGGTATCTGTGTTAGGAGGGGGGAGGTTCATGTCCTGGTATCTGTATTAGGAGGGGGGAGGTACACATCCTGGTATCTGTGTTAGCAGGGGAGAGGTACATGGCCTGGTATCTATGTGCTATTGGATAGGTACATGTCCTGGTATCTATGTTAGGAGGTGGGAGGTACATGTCCTGGTATCTGTGCTAGGAGGGGGGAGGTACATGTCCTGGTATCTGTGTTAGGAGGGGGGAGGTACATGTCCTGATATCTGTGTTAGGAGGGGGGAGGTACATATCATGGTATCTGTGTTAGGAGGTGGGAGGTACATGTCCTGGTATCTGTATTAGGAGGGGGGAGGTGCATGGCCTGGTATCTGTGTTAGGAGGTGGGAGGTACATGTCCTGGTATCTGTGTTAGGAGAGGAGAGGTACATGGCCTGGTATCTGTGGATTAGAGGAGCGTTACATGTCCTGGTATCTGTGTTAGGAGGGGGGAGGTACATGTCCTGGTATCTGTGTTAGCAGGGGAGAGGTACATGTCCTGGTATCTGTGTTAGGAGGGGAGAGGTACATGGCCTGGTATCTGTGGATTAGAGGAGCGGTACATGTCCTGGTATCTGTATTAGGAGGGGGGAGGTACATGTCCTGGTATCTGTGTTAGCAGGGGAGAGGTACATGTCCTGGTATCTGTGTTAGGAGGGGAAAGGTACATGGCCTGGTATCTGTGGATTAGATGAGAGGTGCATGTCCTGGTATCTGTGTTAGGAGGTGGGAGGTACATGTCCTGGTATCTGTGTTAGGAAGGGAGAGATACATGTCCTGGTATCTGTGTTAGGATGGGGGAGGTACATGTACTGGTATCTGTGTTAGGAGGGGAGAGGTACATGTCCTGGTATCTGTGGATTAGAGGAGAGGTACATGTACTGCTATCTGTGTTAGGAGGGGGGAGGTACATGGCCTGGTATGTATGTGCTATTGGATAGGTACAAGTCCTGGTATCTGTGGTAAGAGGGGGGAGATACAGGTCCTGGTATCTGTGTTAGGAGGGGGGGGGGGGTACATGTCCTGGTATCTGTGTTAGGAGGGGGGAGATACATGTCCTGGTATCTGTGTTAGGAGGGGACAGGTACATGTCCTGGTATCTGTGTTAGGAGGGGGTGGTACATGTCCTGGTATCTGTGTTAGGAGGGGGGAGGTACATGTCCTGGTATCTGTGTTAGGAGGGGGGAGGTACATGTCCTGGTATTTGTGTTAGGAGGGGGGAGGTTCATGTCCTGGTATCTGTGTTAGGAGGGGGGAGGTACACATCCTGGTATCTGTGTTAGCAGGGGAGAGGTACATGGCCTGGTATCTATGTGCTATTGGATAGGTACATGTCCTGATATCTGTGTTAGGAGGGGGGGGGAGGTACATGTCCTGGTATCTGTGCTAGGAGGGGGGAGGTACATGTCCTGGTATCTGTGTTAGGAGGGGGGGAGGTACATGTCCTGGTATCTGTGTTAGGAGGGGGGAGGTACATGTCATGGTATCTGTGTTAGGAGGGGGGAGGTACATGTCCTAGTATCTGTGTTAGGAGGTGGGAGGTACATGTCCTGGTATCTGTATTAGGAGGTGGGAGGTACATGGCCTGGTATCTGTGTTTGGAGAGGAGAGGTACATGGCCTGGTATCTGTGGATTAGAGGAGCGTTACATGTCCTGGTATCTGTGTTAGGAGGGGGGAGGTACATGTCCTGGTATCTGTGTTAGCAGGGGAGAGGTACATGTCCTGGTATCTGTGTTAGGAGGGGAGAGGTACATGGCCTGGTATCTGTGGATTAGAGGAGCGGTATATGTCCTGGTTTCTGTGTTAGCAGGGGAGAGGTACATGTCCTGGTATCTGTGTTAGGAGGGGAGAGGTACATGGCCTGGTATCTGTGGATTAGATGAGAGGTGCATGTCCTGGTATCTGTGTTAGGAGGTGGGAGGTACATGTCCTGGTATCTGTGTTAGGAAGGGAGAGATACATGTCCTGGTATCTGTGTTAGGATGGGGGAGGTACATGTCCTCGTATCTGTGTTAGGAGGGGAGATGTACATGTCCTGGTATCTGTGGATTAGAGGAGAGGTACATGTCCTGCTATCTGTGTTAGGAGGGGGAGGTACATGGCCTGGTATGTATGTGCTATTGGATAGGTACATGTCCTGGTATCTGTGTTAAGAGGGGGGAGGTACATGTCCTGGTATCTGTGTTAGGAGGGGGGAGATACAGGTCCTGGTATCTGTGTTAGGAGGGGGGAGATACAGGTCCTGGTATCTGTGTTAGGAGGGGGGGGGGTACATGTCCTGGTATCTGTGTTAGGAGGGGGGAGATACATGTCTTGGTATCTGTGTTAGGAGGGGACAGGTACATGTCCTGGTATCTGTGTTAGGAGGGGGGAGGTACATGTCCTGGTATCTGTGTTAGGAGGGGGGAGGTACATGTCCTGGTATCTGTGTTAGGAGAGGAGAGGTACATGGCCTGGTATCTGTGGATTAGAGGAGCGTTACATGTCCTGGTATCTGTGTTAGGAGGGGGGAGGTACATGTCCTGGTATCTGTGTTAGCAGGGGAGAGGTACATGTCCTGGTATCTGTGTTAGGAGGGGAGAGGTACATGGCCTGGTATCTGTGGATTAGAGGAGCGGTACATGTCCTGGTATCTGTGTTAGGAGGGGGGAGGTACATGTCCTGGTATCTGTGTTAGCAGGGGAGAGGTACATGTCCTGGTATCTGTGTTAGGAGGGGAGAGGTACATGTCCTGGTATCTGTGGATTAGATGAGAGGTGCATGTCCTGGTATCTGTGTTAGGAGGTGGGAGGTACATGTCCTGCTATCTGTGTTAGGAGGGGGGAGGTACATGGCCTGGTATGTATGTGCTATTGGATAGGTACATGTCCTGGTATCTGTGTTAGGAGGGGGGAGGTACATGTCCTGGTATCTGTGTTAGGAAGGGAGAGATACATGTCCTGGTATCTGTGTTAGGAGGGGAGAGGTACATGTCCTGGTATCTGTGGATTAGAGGAGAGGTACATGTCCTGCTATCTGTGTTAGGAGGGGGGAGGTACATGGCCTGGTATCTGTGTGAGGAGGGGGGAGGTACATGGCCTGGTATCTGTGTTAGGAGGGGGGAGGTACATGTCCTGGTATCTGTGTTAGGAGGGGGGAGGTACATGTCATGGTATCTGTGTTAGGAGGGGGGAGGTACATGTCCTGGTATCTGTGTTAGGAGGTGGGAGGTACATGTCCTGGTATCTGTATTAGGAGGGTGGAGGTACATGGCCTGGTATCTGTGTTAGGAGGTGGGAGGTACATGTCCTGGTATCTGTGTTAGGAGAGGAGAGGTACATGGCCTGGTATCTGTGGATTAGAGGAGCGTTACATATCCTGGTATCTGTGTTAGGAGGGGGGAGGTACATGTCCTGGTATCTGTGTTAGCAGGGGAGAGGTACATGTCCTGGTATCTGTGTTAGGAGGGGAGAGGTACATGGCCTGGTATCTGTGGATTAGAGGAGCGGTACATGTCCTGGTATCTGTGTTAGGAGGGGGGAGGTACATGTCCTGGTATCTGTGTTAGCAGGGGAGAGGTACATGTCCTGGTATCTGTGTTAGCAGGGGAGAGGTACATGTCCTGGTATCTGTGTTAGGAGGGGAGAGGTACATGGCCTGGTATCTGTGGATTAGATGAGAGGTGCATGTCCTGGTATCTGTGTTAGGAGGTGGGAGGTACATGTCCTGGTATCTGTGTTAGGAAGGGAGAGATACATGTCCTGGTATCTGTGTTAGGATGGGGGAGGTACATGTCCTCGTATCTGTGTTAGGAGGGGAGAGGTACATGTCCTGGTATCTGTGGATTAGAGGAGAGGTACATGTCCTGCTATCTGTATTAGGAGGGGGGAGGTACATGGCCTGGTATGTATGTGCTATTGGACAGGTACATGTCCTGGTATCTGTGTTAAGAGGGGGGAGGTACATGTCCTGGTATCTGTGTTAGGAGGGGGGAGATACAGGTCCTGGTATCTGTGTTAGGAGGGGGGGGGGGGGGGGTACATGTCCTGGTATCTGTGTTAGGAGGGGGGAGATACATGTCCTGGTTTCTGTGTTAGGAGGGGACAGGTACATGTCCTGGTATCTGTGTTAGGAGGGGGGAGATACTTGTCCTGGTATCTGTGTTAGGAGGGGACAGGTACATGTCCTGGTATCTGTGTTAGGAAGGGAGAGATACATGTCCTGGTATCTGTGTTAGGATGGGGGAGGTACATGTCCTGGTATCTGTGTTAGGAGGGGAGAGGTACATGTCCTGGTATCTGTGGATTAGAGGAGAGGTACATGTCCTACTATCTGTGTTAGGAGGGGGGAGGTACATGGCCTGGTATGTATGTGCTATTGGATAGGTACATGTCCTGGTATCTGTGTTAGGAGGGGGGAGGTACATGTCCTGGTATCTGTGTTAGGAGGGGGGAGATACATGTCCTGGTATCTGTGTTAGGAGGGGGGAGATACATGTCCTGGTATCTGTGTTAGGAGGGGGGAGGTACATGTCCTGGTATCTGTGTTTGGAGGGGAGAGGTACATGTGCTGGTATCTGTGGATTAGAGGAGAGGTACATGTCCTGGTATCTATGTTAGGAGGTGGGAGGTACATGTCCTGGTATCTGTGTTAGGAGGGGAGAGATACATGTCATGGTATCTGTGTTAGGAGGTGGGAGGTACATGTCCTGGTATCTGTGTTAGGAGGGGAGAGGTACATGGCCTGGTATCTGTGGATTAGAGGAGAGGTACATGTCCTGGTATCTATGTTAGGAGGTGGGAGGTACATGTCCTAGTATCTGTGCTAGGAGGGGGTAGATACAGGTCCTGGTATCTGTGTTAGGAGGGGGGGGGGAGATACATGTCCTGGTATCTGTGTTAGGAGGGGGGGGGTACATGTCCTGGTATCTGTGTTAGGAGGGGGGAGATACATGTCCTGGTATCTGTGTTAGGAGGGGACAGGTACATGGCCTGGTATCTGTGTTAGGAGGGGAGAGGTACATGTCCTGGTATCTGTATTAGGAGGGGGGGAGGTGCATGGCCTGGTATCTGTGTTAGGAGGTGGGAGGTACATGTCTTGGTATCTGTGTTAGGAGGTGGGAGGTACATGTCCTGGTATCTGTGTTAGGAGGGGGGGAGGTACATGTCCTGGTATCTGTGTTAGGAGGGGGGAGATACAGGTCCTGGTATCTGTGTTAGGAGGGGGGGGGGGTACATGTCCTGGTATCTGTGTTAGGAGGGGGGAGATACATGTTTTGGTATCTGTGTTAGGAGGGGACAGGTACATGTCCTGGTATCTGTGTTAGGAGGGGGGAGGTACATGTCCTGGTATCTGTGTTAGGAGGTGGGAGGTACATGTCCTGGTATCTGTATTAGGAGGGGGGAGGTGCATGGCCTGGTATCTGTGTTAGGAGGTGGGAGGTACATGTCCTGGTATCTGTGTTAGGAGAGGAGAGGTACATGGCCTGGTATCTGTGGATTAGAGGAGCGTTACATGTCCTGGTATCTGTGTTAGGAGGGGGGAGGTACATGTCCTGGTATCTGTGTTAGCAGGGGAGAGGTACATGTCCTGGTATCTGTGTTAGGAGGGGAAAGATACATGTCATGGTATCTGTGTTAGGAGGTGGGAGGTACATGTCCTGGTATCTGTGTTAGGAGGGGAGAGATACATGTCCTGGTATCTGTGTTAGGAGGGGGTCGTACATGTCCTGGTATCTGTGTTAGGAGGGGGGAGGTACATGTCCTGGTATCTGTGTAAGGAGGGGGGAGGTACATGTCCTGATATCTGTGTTAGGAGGGGGGAGGTTCATGTCCTGGTATCTGTGTTAGGAGGGGGGAGGTACACATCCTGGTATCTGTGTTAGCAGGGGAGAGGTACATGGCCTGGTATCTATGTGCTATTGGATAGGTACATGTCCTGGTATCTGTGTTAGGAGGGGGGGGGGGGGGGGGGAGGTACATGTCCTGGTATCTGTGCTAGGAGGTGGGAGGTACATGTCCTGGTATCTGTGTTAGGAGGGGGGAGGTACATGTCCTGGTATCTGTGTTAGGAGGGGGGAGGTGTACATGTCATGGTATCTGTGTTAGGAGGGGGGAGGTACATGGCCTGGTATCTGTGGATTAGAGGAGCGTTACATGTCCTGGTATCTGTGTTAGGAGGGGGGCGGTACATGTCCTGGTATCTGTGTTAGCAGGGGAGAGGTACATGTCCTGGTATCTGTGTTAGGAGGGGAGAGGTACATGGCCTGGTATTTGTGTTTGGAGGGGAGAGGTACATTGCCTGGTATCTGTGTTAGGGGGGAGGTACATGGCCTGGTATTTGTGTTAGGAGGGGAGAGGTACATTGCCTGGTATCTGTGGATAAGAGGAGAGGTACATGTCCTGGTATCTATGTTAGGAGGTGGGAGGTACATGTCCTGGTGTCTGTGTTAGGAGGGGGGAGATACATGTCCTGGTATCTGTGTTAGGAGGGGGGAGGTACATGTCCTGGTATCTGTGTTAGGAGGGGAGAGGTACATGTCCTGGTATCTTTGTTAGGACAGTTGAGGCACCTGTTCTGGTATCTATGTAATATAGGAGAGTTATATGTCCTGATATCTGTGTTAGCAGATGCTATGTATTAGAGACATTTCAGGGGATGATGTATATCGGCAGTGTTGCTAAGCATTACAGAGAATGTCTGAGACTTTCTCCACCACCACTCTCCACTGATCATTACAGGGTTTTGCAGCAAACAGTTCTGGCCAAGCTAGCAGCACCTCTTTGACTTGTCTAATACAAAGCGCTTATCTGAGCTGATTAGTACACAACATCTCTCTGGCACGTGTATTAGAGATTTGCTGTGTTTTGCAGAGATTAAGGTCCTGATTCACTGCGTCTTTATTCTGAAACGCCTACTGAAATTGCAGTGATCTTCATCTCAGAGCGGTATCCATCGGGATGCATGTGCAGTACGGCACGGGCGCATGCGCAGGCTGAGAATATCAGGGGTCATTCCGAGTTGATCGCTAGCTGAATTTGTTTACAGTGCAGCGATCAGGCTAAGAAACGGCAGTTCTGCACATGCGGCGCAATGCGCACGTGCGATGTACGGGCACAACGAACGATGTCGTTTTGCACAGGGTCTAGCGATGTATTTCAGTCGCACTGCTTGCCGCAGAGTGATTGACATTTAGTGGGCGTTTCTGGGTGGCAACTGACCATTTTCAGGGAGTGTGCAGAAAAACGCAGGCGTGCCAGGGAAAAACGCAGACGTGGCTGGGCGAACACTGGGCGGGTTTGTGACGTCAAATCCGGAACTGAATAGTCTGAAGTGATTGCAAGCGCTGAGTAGGCTTTGAGCTACTCTAAAACTACACAAACATTTTTTGTTGCCGTTCTGCGATAGAACCGTTTGCACTTCTGCTAAGCTAAAATACACTCCCAGTGGGCGGCAGTATAGCGTTTGCACGGCTGCTAAAACTAGCTAGCGAGCGATCAACTCGGAATGACCCCCATCGCCCACAAGTTACCGCAGGGGCCACTTTTGAATCAGGCCCTTACTGTGTATGAGTAAAATGCGCAATAAAGATTTTCAAGTAATTATGAGCGTTAGAGTGACAGGTGTATGGTGTATAGCTGATGCATAGGTTCTGTATATTGTGAGATGTCCTAGAAAAGCTGTGTAATAGTAAGATGTCTGCATGTGTGCTTTTCTCTGCGTCTTTTTTTCTGTCAGAAGGTGAGCGGAACGTGTCCATGATGTCTGTATTAGCTGTGCTCACTCTCTACCCTGACGTACGCAGTGTGTCCGTGGTTTGGATGTATAATGCCTGTGTCTCTGTGTTTGCTCTTCTTTTCTGTGCACAGACTGTTATTTCAACAAGGAACCTGCCTTCAGATCCCATCGATCTGTCTCTCCACCTCCAGCTGCTTCAGCGGAGGGGAAAGGAATGACAATGTCTCCTTCCCCGCCTCATGTTGAAGGGGAAGATCGAAGATTATGGATCAATATGTCAGATACCGACATAGCCCATTATTGTTCTTAGTAAATTTGTCAACGTTGAAAATTCAGGCATGAAATGTATGCATGTGGCTGTATTCCCACAATGGATTGGGGTCTACGAGCAAACTGCAATGCAGTTATTACAATACTCTATTGGAGAAGAAGCGGCTTACTTTTTCTGTAACAGGAGATTTTGCTGAAGGCTAATAAAATGTGTATAGGGTAAATTAGTCCTAATGCTGACTTGCACCTCTAACCTGCAGCCACACTGACCAGCTACTCGGAGAATATGGACCGTTCCAAGTATGGTGCAGACAGCAGCAAGGAGCTTGGCTCTCGTGGATCTGTTAAGCAGGCCCAGAAGTCCATGGATTCCAGTCTGTACCGGGTGGATGAGAATTTAATGGCCTCTACTTTCAGCTTAAACAAGATCCCCGAGAGGGGACTGGACTCGGGACTCTCTCAATCTGTGCAGTCCATCCCACTCTACCTCATGCCCCGCCCCAACTCTGTCGCAGGTGAGGAAAGGTGTTGCCTTGTCACACCAGCTGGGGCTGATTTTATAATATACAAACTTGTATGTTCAATGGGATAGCAATGTTCTTGCGAGTCTCTGTGTATGTGTCTAGAATGCTAATGCCAATTGCTTTCCGTGGGTGTGAGGGGGAGTAAGAGAATACAGGACTGCAGATGGTGGGAGGGAAGTGAAGCAAGCCTTAAATGTACCATTACTGTTAATTAATCTGCTCTTCCCTTTGGCACAGAAAAGGTTAACTAGGCACGCAACCTCGTGGTTTGTTTCGCTAGTTGGCCAATATTCTTTATAACTGATAACAGTCTGCAGCTGAGCAAGAGGGAGGGATTGTGTGGATGCTAGACAGGAGCACATTTATTCTTTATTACCTTGTTTTGCAGTACAGTGAGCAGACCTAATCAGATGGCTTCCGATCACAATCTGGTTACTTCTGTATTTGTTTTACAGCACATGATAGAAATGAAATTACTTGCAAATAAGCTTCAAAAAGGGGTTCTAAACAACAGTCCTTGGGATTTTAAATCGCTTCATACAGGTTTAAAAATATATTTTAAAGTTGTTGCAACTATCACACTTGTTCTTAAAGGGGAAAATCCTCAAACCATCACTGGTTTGGGGGCAATTGGAAACAGGTGTTCAGAAATTCCACTAAGGAATGACACTGCACATTACCACTGCACTGTTATCCTGTCTCTCACAAGTAGGTTGCCATCTACCAATCTTTGATGGTGTCAGAGTTTCTATTCATCTATAAAAGGGATAAAGTAACCAAACTGATGTTTTGTCTGAGGCTCAGGGTCTATGGATGAATATAATAAACCATGGGTGTACTGTGGTTATAGGTGAATGTAGACACTAATGAACCATGAAAATGCTGCGGAATTTACTGATATTTTGTTATTTGTCTGTTTTAAGTTAGTCACACAATGGCTAATTCAGATTATTTATTTCTTCATCTCATCCTGCCTCACCTTACCTTCTCCATTCGAATGTTTGTTGGACACACTTTTATTTTTGCCCTTTTTAATTTTTTCTTAAAAATTTTGCTCTTTCCTTTTCTCTTCTACCATCCTTCCATCCCTCCTCCCCGTGACTCCTCTTTTTCTTCTCCCTGTCCTGCATTCTCTTTCTCCTGCTACACCTGATGTTTCCTCTTCCTCCATACATTCACGTCTGTCAGCCACCAGCTCTGCACACTTGGAAGATCTTGCATACTTGGATGAACAGAGACACACACCCCTGCGTACCTCCTTACGAATGCCACGACAGACTCTGGCTGGACCACGCACCCCACAGGATCTACGAGGTGAGTGCAGGATTAATGTGGAAAACAGATGCGTTGCATCATTCACAGTATATAAAATGTGACTTACCTTATTAGACAAGAATGACAACTCTATGTGGGAGATTCAAATGTTTGAAAAGTCAGTTGGTAGTCTGTTTTTTCCTATCTAATAGACAGGAACAGACAGACACCCAACCGACTTTTCAAACATTTGAATCTCTCCCTATATGTAAAATGTGAAGAATACTTGCACAGGGCAGATGCTACAATAAATTATCTTTCTGGTTATATAACACTAAGTAGGTAGTGAATTATTAGAACTTTACCCTATATGGATTCTGGAAATATTTTATTCTTGGTTAAAATACACCTGTCATCTTCACTTAGTTATGAAATCTACAACTCTTTTCCCAATCAGTGTCACCCTCTTCGTCTGCCCTTCCCCTCTAGATTGTAAGTAACCACAAAAATCTTTTAGTGTGTAGCTCAGATATTGGGGCTTTTGATTTTGGGACAACTAAAACATTGCATAGCGTGTACCTAGCTATACTTGTTGCTGCTTGTTCATTGTCTAGTGTGACCTAGCCCCATAGTGTGGTGCAGACCCTATGTGGCACTTAAAATAAAAATAATGATTATGCTGCCTTTCAGTCTTTTCCAATGCTACTTTTTCTCCCTACAGTTCGCTTTGCTCCTTACCGGCCCCCGGATATCTCCCTGAAGCCCCTTCTGTTTGAGGTGCCAAGCATCACCACAGACACCACCTTTGTTGGCCGGGACTGGCTTTTCCATGAGATAGATGCACAGCTGCAGAGTGATGATGAGACTGTGAATCGAGGAGTGGTGATCTGTGGCAACATTGGCTTTGGGAAAACCGCCATTATCTCCCGGCTGGTATCCCTTAGTTGTCATGGGACCCGTATGAGACAGATTACATCTGACAGCCCTCATGCCTCTCCTAAGCGTGAGTGACTGTTAATGTACAGGGATTACCTGCATGCTCTTTTCATTTTTCACACATAACCCATGTTACACATTTTATAATGTAATGCCAATAGCTGTTTCACAATATCCTGCTCTTTATGAATGATCAGCTATACTTTATTTATTTCTTAAGTTATTCTGTGCTTCACAGAGAATATTTAGTCGTTCACACCAGTCTTTGACAAATACACACACACACACACACACACACACACACACACACACACACACACTTACTTACAGTTAAGTTACCACTATGTGTTTGTACAATGAGAAAGCCTATGCAGGCATGGTGAGAACTTGGCAGGATTCTAATCCCAGTGCTATAAAGTAACGCTACTAATCACTGTACCACCATGCTGCTCTATCGGTACTGTATGTAGGTGTGTATATATGTATGTATGTATGTATCTATCTATATGTGTGTGTGTATGTATGTATATATATATATATATATAAAGTCTTTGTATGGACCGGCACTCACCCCTCTGTCAGTAATACCCCGGTGCCTTCTGGAGATAATGATGCAGACGTCTAATTCAAACAGCAGCGGCACTCGTGGGATTTAAAGTAAAAAATCAACGTGTATTTCACATCAAGATAGCCGACGTTTCGGGGCACACACGCCCCTTTGTCAAGGTGAGTAACATGTTACTCACCTTGACAAAGGGGCGTGTGTGCCCCGAAACGTCGGCTATCTTGATGTGAAATACACGTTGATTTTTTACTTTAAATCCCACGAGTGCCGCTGCTGTTTGAATTAGACGTCTATATATATATATATATATATATATATATATATATATATATATATAAAAATATTACAATTCTTGAGGTAATGCCTGAAAGGGATATCAGCATTTACGTATGTACAGTAATTACGAGGGGTGTACAACAAGTTTCCAGATGTGCAGTGCATAGGTAGAGTAGACACAATCTGGCAGTCTGGATATGAACTAAAATCTCTGACTAAAGTTCTTGTGATGTGTAGAGGCACAGATCCGTATATGGGGCCTAATTCTGAGTTGATCGCAGCAGCAATTTTGTTAGCAGTTGGGCAAAACCATGTGCACTGCAGGGGGGACAGATATAACATGTGAGTTAGATTTGGGTGAGGTGTATTCAAACTGAAATCTAAATTGCAGTGTAAAAATAAATCAGCCAGTATTTTCCCTGCACAGAAACAAAATAACCCACCCAAATCTAACTCTCTCTGCAAATGTTCTATCTGCCCCCCTGCAGTGCACACAGTTTTTCCCAATTGCTAACAAACTTGCTGCTGCGATCAACTCAGAATTACCCCAATAAAGCAGCACTGTACACCGAAGAAGTCAGCATGTTCACTTCCTTCACAAACTCATTAAAGAGGCCACTGGAGAGCCATAATCTACTTTGGCCACAAGAGTGGTCTGTTACAGCAGGAGAGTTTTTATATTCTGTAAGCTGTTTTTGGGGAGGAAGCATCACCCCGGACCACTGTTTTTGAGTGGTTTGCAGAATTTCAGTGCGGAAGACGAGCGCTGCGGCTGACATGTGTCCACCATCACTGAGGACGATGTTGATGCCATGAGGGGCAAAGTTGAGGTGGACACCAGGGTGACCATAGTCCAGTTTAAAGAAGGAGATAGGCATCTCATCAGGATCCATCCATTTGATGCTCCACAAAAAGCTTGACCTGAGCAAGGTTTCTGCACGCTGGGCGCTCCCATCAGCTGGCTTGAGAACAAAAGAAGCCTTGGATGTCTTGGTGACACAACTTTCTGGCCTGGTTTGATGGCGGTCGCTCATACTCTGGGAGATCTGTGGTGATGAATCCTGGATCTACAGTTTCGACCTTGAGACCAAACAAGTCGGACTAGTGGAACCCAGTTGGAGGTGCGCTGCCACAGAAGTTCAAACATGAGTGCAGTGTGGCCAAGCAGATTGTGGCTGTTTTTATGGCAAAGACTGGTCATGTAGTTACCATACCACTCGTGCAGCAGGGCATCATCACTGAGGACTGGTATGCCAACCAATACCCAACGCATGTGCTGGAAGCCATTTCCAGGTGCCGTCCAAGAACTCATGCTTGTGGTTCCCTTCTCCATCATGACAATGCATTTGCCCACATGTCCAGGAAAGTGGTTGATTTTCGGGCCCATGAACACATCCAGGAGCACTGTCATTCGTCAGTCCACATTTGGCCCCCAGCGACTTCTTTATGTTCCCATAAATCAAGTGCAAGATGCATAGGATTCATTTTGAGTCACCGGTATCTGCAGTAAATACCTTCATCCAGCATGTAGAAGACATAGCTGCTTCGGACTGTTCCAGTTTCTTCACCAAGTGGTTTGAGCTCATTCAACTTTGCACAGACTCTTCTGGCGAATACTTTGAAAAAAAATGTATGTTCTTTGTAAATATAACTTTAGTGATTCATTCTGGAAACTTATTGCACAGCCATAGTATTACTGTATATACATACATACTTGCATCCCTGTCAGGCATTACCTCAAGAATCCTCTTTACATGATTGTATCTCTCTGACGAGGCCCAGCAAAGTGTACTACAGATGGAGCCATGCTAGTCGTGTCTCCGTCTGTGCCTGGCGGGCGCGCCTAATGCTGAGAGCGTCTCCGATGGGGCGCACACGCATCCGTGACAGAGACGCGCCCCTTTCACTAGAATGGGAGAGCGTGTCTGTGCACTCCTGGCAGGGCTAGGCGGACAGATCGCCCAGTCACGCCAGGAATGCACGTATGCGATGGAGCTGCACTCATCTGCATAGAAGAATTAGCATAAATAAGGTTGGTAAAAGGGGGTTGGTAAGAGATAAGGGGATCATGGTACACACTGAAAAGCAGTGGTTCTACAAGGAAACAAAAGGCTGTAAATTGATTTAGTAATACCTTTATGAAAGATAGGATAATTCCTGCAAATATAGTTGTACATTCCTCTTTTAATAATAATCCCATTCTAGAACTTTAACAGCAAGTTTTGTGGTTCAGCTTTGTTGCCCTATGTGACCATACCCCTATGTGACCATACAGATACATAAAGTGATACATAAAGAGATCAGAAAGCGGACCTATTTGAATGAACAGGAAAGCTAGCACAATCAGCTGAAATGTAAAGCTTAAACAATCAGATGTTCTCTGTTCAATCAACTCTGTATCTTTCCATACTCAGATTCAGAGGCTAACCGTGAACTTACACAGCCAGGACAGGCTCATTCTGGTATCACTGGCGGGAGTTGTCCAGGAACACCTGAAATGCGTAGAAGGCAAGAAGAAGCTATGAGGAGGATAGCTGCGCAGGTATGGTTGTCGGTGATTTCTCCATTTTATGCTTTTAATATGGGAGAGGAGATTATTGCATGCCATACCTTGGTTTTTATGCAGCAGCATAAACTAGGGCTTAGAATAAGCTGCAGTGAAATGAGGCAAAGCATGATCAGCAGGTTTAGAATGTATGGACTATATACTGTAGCCAGAGGAGGCGTTTTATGGACCATTATGCTGCAGAGAGAATATAAAATGCATTGAATCTGCTGCAGAGAAGTCCTACAATGCGTCAGGATGGCGGGTTCTAACAAAGAAAGAGGGGTCCTGATTAATATCATTTATGTAGTACCTGTCATAATACTTAGTGCCATACAGAGAATATGATGTTGAAGTGGGCTAAAATATTATCCAGATGGGTGGAAAGACTGTCCAGTTAATGCTACAGTTGGTTAAATCATTGATTAACTGGTTGCATTTGGCTTTTTATAACTGCTTGATAATTACTATTTACTCTACTTTTGTCTGTACCTTTAGGTGGTGGCATATCACTACTGTCAGGCTGATAACGCATACACATGCCTAGTGCCTGAGTTTGTTCACAATGTGGCTGCCCTGCTGTGTCGTGCTCCCCAGCTTGTATCTTATCGGGAGCAGCTCCTGCGTGAACCACACCTACAGAGTCTACTTAGCTTGCGGTCCTGTGTACAGGACCCAGCTGCATCTTTCCGAAGGGGGGTTCTTGAGCCACTAGAGAACTTGTACAAAGGTTAGTATTCTTGCAGATTTATAGTGTAACGTTCCTGAATCTTCGTTTCACCAATAAGCCTTCTTTAAATAAAAATGTATATATTTTCTGTCCCTCATTCAGAGAGAAAGATACCAGATGAGGATTATATTATACTGATAGATGGACTGAATGAGGCGGAGTTCCACAAGCCAGACTATGGAGACACCATAGTGTCCTTTCTCAGCAAGATGATAGGAAAGCTCCCCCATTGGTTGAAGCTTATTGTTACTGTGAGGACCACCCTGCAGGTAAGGTTTCCATTTTCTTTCCAGTCTTCTGTATACCTTCTAATCCTCCTATTTGCCTCTCTTTCTGTGGTCACTTTATTTTATTTTGTCAAGCTTTATTTTCTTTTGTGCATATTGACTCTCTTTTTTTCTCTTTCTCATTTGTCACTTTCTTTGATTTACTATTAGGAAATAACCAAGCTTCTTCCATTCCACCGAATTTTTCTGGATCGACTGGAAGAAAATGAGGCCATAGATCAGGACCTTCAGGCATACATCTTGCAACGCATCCACAGCAGCTCTGAAATTCAGAATAATATATCCCTCAATGGAAAGATGGACAACACCACATTTGGAAAACTCAGTTCTCATCTAAAGACATTGAGCCAAGGCTCCTATCTGTACCTGAAGCTTACATTTGACCTTATAGAGAAGGGCTACCTAGTACTCAAGAGCTCCAGTTACAAAGTGGTTCCTGTGTCCCTGTCTGAGGTCTACCTACTACAATGTAACATGAGATTCCCTACGCAATCCTCCTTTGAGAGGGCCCTGCCTCTCCTTAATGTTGCTGTAGCCTCTCTTCATCCATTGACAGATGAGCACATCTTCCAGTCCATCAATGCAGGCAGCGTGGATGGAGGTCTCGAGTGGGAGGATTTCCAGCAACGTATGGAGAATCTTTCTATGTTCCTGATTAAGAGGCGGGACCTGACTCGAATGTTCGTACATCCATCCTTCAGGGAGTGGTTAATTTGGAGAGAGGATGGGGAGAAAACAAAATTTCTCTGTGATCCAAGGTAAGAAATACCTAAAATTAAACTCTAGCCAGGTGTAATTAAATGTTTAGCAAAACAAAACTGAAAATATGTCTATGTTATGAACTAGATCAGTTGATTAAACTTACTTGGAGCATTTTTGTAACTATTTTTATCCAGCATGTTCAACATAAGTGACTGCGAACATGAATGGACCTTTTTGCTCTATTGGTAAAACATTGCTACAAAAATAATGTTGGATGAGGAGAACATTTAACAGATGTTTTTGCCTATGTTACATTTTAACCCAGGGAAGGAAGTATGTTTCTCTGACGTCCTAGTGGATGCTGGGAACTCCGTAAGGACCATGGGGAATAGCGGCTCCGCAGGAGACAGGGCACATCTAAAGAAAGCTTTAGGATCACCTGGTGTGCACTGGCTCCTCCCCCTATGACCCTCCTCCAAGCCTCAGTTAGATTTTCTGTGCCCGACGAGAAGGGTGCACACTAGGGGCTCTCCTGAGCTCTTTGTGAAAGTTTTAGTTTAGGTTTATTATTTTCAGTGAGACCTGCTGGCAACAGGCTCACTGCATCGAGGGACTAAGGGGAGAAGAAGCGAACTCACCTGCGTGCAGAGTGGATTGGGCTTCTTAGGCTACTGGACATTAGCTCCAGAGGGACGATCACAGGTTCAGCCTGGATGGGTCACCGGAGCCGCGCCGCCGGCCCCCTTACAGAGCCAGAAGAGCGAAGAGGTCCGGAAAAATCGGCGGCAGAAGACTTTCCTGTCTTCAGATAAAGGTAGGCGCACAGCACCGCAGCTGTGCGCCATTGCTCTCAGCACACTTCACACTCCGGTCACTGAGGGTGCAGGGCGCTGGGGGGGGCAGCGCCCTGAGACGCAATAAATCGATAGAAAACCTTTTATGGCTAAAATAAATGCATCACATATAACTCCTGGGCTATATGGATGCATTTAACCCCTGCCAAAACATACAAGAAAACGGATGATAAGGACGCCGAGAAAGGGGCGGAGCCTATCTCCTCAGCACACTGGCGCCATTTTCCCTCACAGCTCAGTTGGAGGGAAGCTCCCTGGCTCTCCCCTGCAGTCACTACACTACAGAAAGGGGTTAAAAAAGAGAGGGGGGCACAAATTAGGCGCAGTATAAACAATACAGCAGCTATAAAGGGAAAAACACTTATATAAGGTTATCCCTGTATATATATAGCGCTCTGGTGTGTGCTGGCAAACTCTCCCTCTGTCTCCCCAAAGGGCTAGTGGGGTCCTGTCCTCTATCAGAGCATTCCCTGTGTGTGTGCTGTGTGTCGGTACGTTTGTGTCGACATGTATGAGGAGAAAAATGATGAGGAGACGGAGTAGAGTGTCTGTAATAGTGTTGTCACCCCCTGGGGGGTCGACACCTGAGTGGATGTACTGTTGAAATTGCGTGACAGTGTCAGCTTTGTATAAAAGACAGTGGTTGACATGAGACAGCCGGCTACTCAGCTTGTGCATGTCCAGACGTCTCATACAGGGGCTCTAAAGCGCCCGTTACCTCAGATACAGACGCCGACACGGATACTGACTCCTGTGTCGACGGTGAAGAGACAACCGTGATTTCCAATAGGGCCACACATTGCATGATTGAGGCAATGGAAAAAGTTTACACTCTTCTGATAATATAAATACCACCAAAAAAAAGGGGTATTATGTTTGGTGAGGAAAAACTTCCTGTAGTTTTCCTGAATTTGAGAAATAAAATGAGGTGTGTGATGATGCGTGGGTTTCCCCCCGATAACAATTGATAATTTCTAAAAAGTTATTGGCAGTATACCTTTTCCCGCCAGAGGTTAGGGTGCGTTGGGAAACACCCCCTAGGGGGGATAAGGCGCTCACACGCTTGTAAGAACAAGGGCTCTACCCTCTCTGGAGATGGCCGCCCTTAGGGATCCTGCTGATAGAAAGCAGGAGGGTATCCTAAAATGTATTTACACACATACTGGTGTTATACTGCGACCAGCAATCGCCTCAGCCTGGATGTGCAGTGCTGGGTTGGCGTGGTCGGATTCCCTGACTGGAAATTTGATATCCTAGAAAAGGACAGTATATTATTGCCTATAGAGCAATTAAAAGATGCATTTCTATATATGCATGATGCACAGCGGAATATTTGCCGACTGGCATCAAGTATAAGTGCGTTGTCCAATTATACCAGTAAAGTGGTCAGGTGATGCGGATTCCAAACGGCATTTGGAAGTATTGCCTTAACAAAAAAGGGGATGTACCCCAGGTCGCCTCTCAAAATAAGACGCCGTATTATCAGGCGCAGTCCTGGTTGGCAAGCGGACAAAAGGGTTCCTCTTTTCTGCTCGTGACAGAGGGAGAGGAAAATGGCTGCAGAGATCAGCCAGTTCCAAGGAACAGAAACTCTTTTCCGCCTCTGCCAAGCCCTCAGTATGACGCTAGGGCTTTACAAGTTCAGGCACGGTGGGGTCCCGTTCTCAATGAATTTCAGTGCGCAGTGGGCTCACTCGCAAGTAGACCCCTGGATCCTTCATGTAATATTTCAGGGGTACAAATTGGAATTCGAGACGTATCCCCCTCGCCGTTTCCAAAGGTCTGTTTTACCGACGTCTCCCGCTGACAGGGAGGCAGTTTTGGAAACCATTCACAAGCTGTATTCCCAGCAGGTGATAATCAAGATACCCCTCCTGCAACAGGGAACGGGGTATTATTCCACACTATTGTGGTACCGAAGCCAGACGGCTCGGTGAGACCGATTTTAAAATCTAAAATCTAAAATCTTTGAACACTTGCATACAGAGGTTCAAATTCAAAATTGAGTCACTCAGAGCAGTGATTGCAAACCTGGAAGAAGGGGACTACATGATG
Source organism: Pseudophryne corroboree (assembly GCF_028390025.1). NCBI lineage: Eukaryota > Metazoa > Chordata > Amphibia > Anura > Myobatrachidae > Pseudophryne > Pseudophryne corroboree. The sequence goes on along the minus strand of NC_086446.1, from coordinate 383,995,202 downwards.
TCTCGGGACATCAAGGATGCTTACCTTCATGTCAAAATTTACCCTTCTCACCAAGGGTATTTCAGGTTATGGTACAGAACTGTCACTATCAGTTCGGACGCTGCCGTAGGGATGGTCCACGGCACCCCGGGTCTTTACCAAGGTAATGGCCGAAAAGATATCCCTTCGAAGGAAGAAAATTTTAGTTATCCCTTACTTGGACGATTCCCTGATAAGGGTAAGATCCAGGGAACACTTGGAAGTCGGTGTAGCACTATCTCAGGTAGTGTTGCGGCAGCACGATTGGATTCTCAATATTCCAAAATCGCAGCTGGTTCCGACGACTTGTCTTCTGTTCCTAGGGATGATCCTGGACACAGTCCAGAAAGAAGGTGTTTCTCCCAGAGGAGAAAACCAGGGAGTTATCCGAGCTAGTCAGGAACCTCCTAAAACCGAACCAAGTCTCAGTGCATCAATGCACAAGGGTTCTGGGTAAAAATGGTGGCTTCCTACGAAGCAATCCCATTCGGCAGATTCCACGCAAGACTTTCCAGTGGAACCTACTGGACAAATGGTCCGGGTCGCATCTTCAGATGCTTCAGCGGATAACCCTGTCACCGGGGACAAGGGTATCCCTCCTGTGGTGGTTGCAGAGTGCTCATCTTCTAGAGGGCCGCAGATTCGGCATTCGGGACTGGGTCCTGGTGGCCACGGATGCCAGCCTGCGAGGCTGGGGAGCAGTCACACAGGGAAGGAATTTCCAGGGCTTATGGTCAAGCCTGGAGACATCTCTTCATATAAACATTCTGGAACTAAGGGCCATTTACAATGCCCTAAGTCAAGCGAAACCCCTGCTTCAGGGTCTGGCGGTATTGATCCAATCGGACAACATCACGTCAGTCGCCCACGTAAACAGACAGGGCGGCACGGGAAGCAGGGGGGCAATGGCAGAAGCTGCAAGGATTCTTCGCTGGGCGGAAGATCATGTGATAGCACTGTCAGCAGTGTTCATTCCGGGAGTGGACAACTGGGAAGCAGACTTCCTCAGCAGACACGATCTACACCCGGGAGAGTGGGGACTTCATCCAGAAGTCTTCCACATGATTGTGAACCGTTGGGAAAAACCAAAGGTGGATATGATGGCGTCCCGCCTCAACAAAAAACTGGACAGGTATTGCGCCAGGTCAAGAGACCCTCAGGCAATAGCTGTGGACGCTCTGGTAACACCGTGGGTGTTCCAGTCAGTGTATGTGTTCCCTCCTCTGCCTCTCATACCAAAAGTACTGAGAATTATACGGCAAAGGGGAGTAAGAACGATACTCGTGGCTCCGGATTGGCCAAGAAGAACTTGGTATCCGGAACTTCAAGAGATGCTCACGGACGAACCGTGGCCTCTACCTCTAAGAAAGGACCTGCTCCAGCAGGGGCCTTGTTTGTTCCAAGACTTACCGCGGCTGCGTTTGACGGCTTGGTGGTTGAACGCCGGATCCTGAAGGAAAAAGGCATTCCAGATGAAGTCATCCCTACCCTGGTCAAGGCCAGGAAGGACGTAACCGCAAAACATTATCACCGCATTTGGCGAAAATATGTTGCGTGGTGGGAGGCCAAGAAGGCCCCTACAGAGGAATTTCAACTGGGTCGTTTCCTCCATTTCCTGCAAACAGGACTGTCTATGGGCCTAAAATTAGGGTCCATTAAGGTTCAATTTTCGGCCCTGTCGATTTTCTTCCAAAAGGAACTGGCTTCAGTGCCTGAAGTTCAGACATTTGTAAAAGGGGTACTGCATATACAGCCTCCTTTTGTGCCTCCAGTGGCACCTTGGGATCTCAATGTTGTGTTGAGTTTCCTAAAGTCACATTGGTTTGAACCACTCACCACTGGGGACTTAAAATATCTCACATGGAAGGTGACGATGCTGTTAGCCCTGGCTTCAGCCAGGCGTGTGTCAGAATTGGCGGCTTTATCATATAAAAGCCCTTATTTAATATTTCATTCTGACAGGGCAGATTTGAGGACTTGTCCTCAATTTCTACCTAAGGTGGTTTCTGCATTTCACACGAAGCAACCTATTGTGGTACCTGCGGCTACTAAGGACTTGGAGGATTCCAAGTTGCTTGACGTGGTCAGGGCCCTGTAAATATATGTTTTCCAGGACGGCTGGAGTCAGAAAATCTGACTCGCTGTTTATCCTGTATGCACCCAACAAACTGGGTGCTCCTGCTTCTAAGCAGACGATTGCTCGTTGGATTTGTAGTACAATTCAGCTTGCACATTCTGTGGCAGGCCTGCCACAGCCAAAAATCTTAAAATGCCCACTCCACAAGGAAGGTGGGCTCATCTTGGGCAGCTGCCCGAGGGGTCTCGGCTTTACAACTTTGCCGAGCAGTTACTTGGTCAGGAGCAAATACGTTTGTAAAATTCTACAAATTTGATACCCTGGCTGAGGAGGACCTGGAGTTCTCTCATTCGGTGCTGCAGAGTCATCCGCACTCTCCCGCCCGTTTGGGAGCTTTGGTATAATCCCCATGGTCCTTACGGAGTTCCCAGCATCCACTAGGACGTCAGAGAAAATAAGAATTTACTTACCGATAATTCTATTTCTCGTAGTCCGTAGTGGATGCTGGGCGCCCATCCCAAGTGCGGATTGTCTGCAATACTGGTACATAATTATTGTTACCAAAAAATTCGGGTTATTGTTGTAGTGAGCCATCTTTTATAGAGGCTTCTCTATTATCATGCTGTTAACTGGGTTCAGATCACAAGTTGTACAGTGTGATTGGTGTGGCTGGTATGAGTCTTACCCGGGATTCAAAATCCTTCCTTATTGTGTACGCTCGTCCGGGCACAGTATCCTAACTGAGGCTTGGAGGAGGGTCATAGGGGGAGGAGCCAGTGCACACCAGGTGATCCTAAAGCTTTCTTTAGATGTGCCCGGTCTCCTGCGGAGCCGCTATTCCCCATGGTCCTTACGGAGTTCCCAGCATCCACTACGGACTACGAGAAATAGAATTATCGGTAAGTAAATTCTTATTTTTTTATTTCTAAAAGTGTACCTGAGGATAAAATGCCAATGTATGTAGTGTAGCTTAATGATGTTAGAAGTCACTGTAATGTCCTTTTGCTGTATAAATAATTATTCGCACAGAGTTCAGACTGTCTGCGATGTGACTTCCCTGGTATGTTATATTAATATTGCCAATTGGCTAGCCACTGATTTATACATTGATTGTATATGAACAAAGATTTACATGTTCCTCATAACAAAAATAGCTTTGAATAATGGAAAACCATTTTTTTTTTTTTTAGTTTTGTGGGGAGGTATAATAAATGTGTTACTAAATATCTACAAGTTGTTGGTTGGCACAACTAATCTGCTATGAATATCCGGTGCCCTGCATCAGGTATTAGATCAAATAGAAGAAAGAACTACTCTGAAACTAGGCACAAAGAAAATAATGTAAAATATGATCTATAGTAAGGACATTCTTTATTTCCTTTTGATGGAAATGTTTTCTTTCTTTATATACATAAATTTTCAATACATTAAGCTAAAATTTGAATGTGACAAGATTTCCCAGTACATGCAAACCTTGCAACGCTACTTACGGGCAGTATATAGTGAAACAGTTATTCAAATCTGTTCTGAATAACGTGGTGCCACCTTTGGAAAGTCTAGGACTTGTAAGAGCCCTGTTATTGAGAGTCAGTGACCCCCTCTCTACTCGGCTTATTTTGACACTTTTTGGGCAGGTCACATTCCAACCACAATATCAGTACTTATTTATGGTCTGTGGGCAAAGCATGACAAGACTTTGGAGAACTGCAGAAGTATGACTCTACTACTTGCTAGTCATACTGAATAATGGCTGCAGCAGCACTTCCTGTGTAATAAAACACTTCATGTATGATAAGTGGACCGTAGTGATGCAATCCACACAGCATGCAGCTACAGTACCCACTCAAATTATACCTTGAGGGTTTTTTTAAGACTTAGAATTTCCATATAGCATTAGTTTGATTATTTGTCCCTCACAGCAAAGGCAGTCTGCCAAAAATAGTTCCTTTTTATTGAAATAGCGTAAAAATAAACCAAAAGCAATGTTTTAAAATTACAAACATAAAATGTGTAGACATAATATGGTATCCAAAGAAGGCGTATCATTTAGATGCATCAGATGTGACGACCTCTGTGTTTATTGATGCCCCATCTCTAGGTTTGCTTCCACTTTTTGTAGTATAGGGTGTTTTTATCTGGTGATAACCAGACAGTAACTAACAAGTGGGCACATTGTTTAAAAGAGGTGACTCATGTCCTCTGTATGTGCTTGGGTTATCCAGTATTGGGTATGTGATCTACAGAAATGAAAAGTTCAGTTTTAATCCCACTCCCTGTTGTGTTAATGGCTGCACCCGCAGACCTGTGCCTGACTGCATAAGACACTAAGCTGAGCTGCTGATGGGTGTAAGTGATAACCCTGTGTGTTGTCCTCAGGAGCGGACATATCCTGCTGGCTTTCTGGTTCTCTCGTCAGGAGGGGAAGCTGAACAGACAACAGACCATAGAGCTTGGACACCACATACTGAAAGCACATATCTTTAAGGTATAACACAATATGGAATTTCAGTGGGAAACGGGTCTTCAGTGTGCTTATATGTTTTCGCATTAGCCTGCATCCAAACAGTCTCTTATGTGCCGCTGTATTCCTTACTGTTCTGTTTCCTCTGAGCCCTTTTGCCTTTTTCTTCTGGCACTATTTATGGGTGATGGTTTATGCATGTCCTCAAGTGCCTTTTCTTACATTCATTGTTGTCATTTATCTTTGTATTTGTTGCACTGGGATAAGGCTGGGTACACACTCTGCAATATATCTTTTGTACAGCCGATGAACAATATATTAAGTATGTGCACCTGATATGTTTGTTAACAGCTCTGGAGCATGGCAGATGCAGATATATTTTTCAGGAATATCTGTACATCTGTCAGTGTGTAAAGCCAGCTGACCCATATGCCTGCTGACAACAGTGACACTACAACTGGATAAGTGGATATACTTACCAGAATCGGATGCGTGTTTGGCGGGTTCATCATTAAAGTGTGTACCCAGTTTAAGATACAAAGCTTTTCTTTGGTACGGTTGTATCCAATGCTGGGAGCACAGCACAGCTGTGTCATAGGCAAGACAAATCAGCCTGGCCTTTTATATAAATACATGCCTAGAAAGTATGGAAAAAGCTAGAAAGTAAACGTTGCAAGAGGCTTTATGTAAACCAAGAAATTAGTCATTTGTAAAAATTTTTTATTGATTCTGAAGCATTATGAACAAAGAAGCGAACAGTGATTTGTTTGTAATATATATATATATATATATATATATATATATACACACATTTCCTTCTCCCATTTCACTGGCTTTGCTTCCCTTCTGATCCTATTTCTGTATTGTGCAGGGTCTCAGTAAAAAGGTTGGCGTTTCCTCGTCCATCTTGCAAGCACTGTGGATTTCCTACAGCACAGATGGCCTCTCTATGGCACTTGCATCCCTCCGAAATCTCTACACTCCTAACACAAAGGTAAAGGCACCGTTAGCCAACAAAGTATAATGCTAATTACTCCAAAAAAACAGGCAAGAATGAATGCAGACTAGTTCATTCCGAATCCTTACTTATTCCTGTCCACTTTCTTATTTGTTGGTTCAACAATTTGGGTGATATATCATGTCCTTACTGCAGTGGTTTCCAAACTTTTTTGAATCACGGCACCCTAGAGTATCAAAAAAAAATTCACGGCACCCCTAGGCCAAAAACTTCTTACTGAAAAATTTAGAAAGAAATATTAAATTAAGTAAATTGCATTTATTTGTCATCCTTAGGCTCAATTGTGTGGTGAGGGACAAGATTTGCTTATGTTTGTCCCCATATTTTATGACTGATAGCCACCAGCACTACTTTTGCCTATTATATTGACCATAAATAATTTGAATTGGTCTTGGACCACCAATCCAGGGCACCCCTGCAAGTGTCCCGAGGCACCCCAGGGAGCCACGGCACACAGTTTGGGAACCACTGCCTTACTGGAATCTCTGGTTGAATAGAAAGTAAACGTTTGTCTTGACAGCAAACAAGAAAAGCTACAAATACAATCTGTAACCACACTTAGCAGGTATAATGTAGCAGCTCAGTACCTCACGTCATTGGGGTGTGGTTCATCAAATCGACAGTGTCTAGGTCGACAATGTTTAGGTCGACCACTATAAACATAGAAACATAGAATTTGACGGCAGATAAGAACCACTTGGCCCATCTAGTCTGCCCCTTTTTTATTTTATCCTTTAGGCAATCTCAACCCTTTTTTCTCTAACGTCCTAGTGGATGCTGGGAACTCTGTAAGGACCATGGGAATAGCGGGCTCCGAAGGAGGCTGGGCACTCTAGAAAGATCTTAGACTACCTGGTGTGCACTGGCTCCTCCCACTATGACCCTCCTCCAAGCCTCAGTTAGATTTCGTGCCCGGCCGAGGTTGGATGCACACTAGGGGCTCTCCTGAGCTCTTAGAAAGTTATAGTCTTAGAATTTGTTATTTTCAGTGAGACCTGCTGGCAACAGGCTCACTGCAGCGAGGGACTAAGGGGAGAAGAAGCGAACTCGCCTGCTTGCAGCCGGATTGGGCTTCTTAGGCTACTGGACACCATTAGCTCCAGAGGGATCGACCGCAGGCCCAGCCTTGATGTTCGGTCCCGGAGCCGCGCCGCCGTCCCCCTTACAGAGCCAGAAGCAAGAAGATGGTCCGGAAAATCGGCGGCATGAAGACATCCTGTCTTCACCAAGGTAGCGCACAGCACTGCAGCTGTGCGCCATTGCTCCTCATACACACTTCACACTCCGGTCACTGAGGGTGCAGGGCGCTGGGGGGGGGCGCCCTGAGGCAGCAATAAAAACACCTTGGCTGGCTAAAATACCTCAATATATAGCCCCTGGGGCTATATATGAGGTAAATGCCCCTGCCAGAATCCCATAAAAAGCGGGAGAATAGGCCGCGATAAAGGGGCGGAGCCTATCTCCTCAGCACACTGGCGCCATTTTTCCCTCACAGCTCGGCTGGAAGGAAGCTCCCTGGCTCTTCCCTGCAATTCTACAGTACAGTAAGAGGGAAAAGAGAGGGGGGGCATTAAAATTGGCACTGTATACAGTATATTATATAAAAAGCAGCTATTAGGGACATAACTCAGTTAGTCCCTGTATATATATAGCGCTCTGGTGTGTGCTGGCATACTCTTACTCTGTCCCCCCAAAGGGCTTTTGTGGGTCCTGTCCTCTATTTGAGCATTCCCTGTGTGTGTGGAGTGTGTCGGTACGGCTGTGTCGACATGTTTGAGGAGGATAATGATGTGGAGGGGGAGCAGATGCCTTTAGCAGGGATGTCACCCCCTGGGGGTCAGACACCTGAGTGGATGGTATTATGGCAGGAAATGAGTGCACGTATAGACTCCTTACATAAAAAATTTGATGACATGCCGACTGTGGGACAGCCGAGTCTTCAGCTCGTGCCTGTCCAGGTGTCTCAAAAGTCATCAGGGGCTCTGAAACGCCCTTTATCTCAGGTGGCACAAGTAGATGTCGACACGGATACTGACACCAGTGTCGACGACGATGAGTCAAATTTAATGCCCGTTAAGGCCATTCACTGCATGATTGAGGCAATGAAAGAGGTGTTAAATATTTCTGATTTACATCCAGGTACCACAAAAAAGGGTATTATGTTTGGGGAGAAAAAACTACCTGTAGTTTTTCCCCCGTCAGATGAATTAAATGAAGTGTGTGAAGAAGCGTGGGCTTCCCCTGATAAGAAATTGGTAATTCCTAAGAAGCTACTAATAGCGTTCCCTTTCCCGCCAGAGGATAGGTTACGTTGGGAAACACCCCCGAGGGTGGATAAAGCGCTCACACGTTTGTCTAAAAAGGTGGCACTACCGTCCCAGGATACGGCCGCCCTTAAGGAACCTGCTGATAGAAAGCAGGAGGCGATCCTGAAGTCTGTATATACACACTCAGGCATTATACTCAGACCAGCTATTGCGTCAGCATGGATGTGCAGTGCTGCCACTGCGTGGTCAGATAAACTGTCAGAAAATATTGACACGTTAGACAGAGACACGATCCTGCTAACAATTGACCATATAAAAGACTCAGTCTTATACATGAGAGATGCACAGAGGGAAATCTGCCGGCTGGCATCTAAAATAAGTGCATTATCTGTCTCTGCTAGGAGATGCTTATGGACTCGCCAGTGGACTGGAGATGCAGATTCCAAAAGGCACATGGAAGTCTTGCCTTATAAGGGGGAGGAATTATTTGGGGATGGTCTCTCCGACCTAGTTTCCACAGCAACGTCTGGGAAGTCAGCATTTTTACCCCATGTCCCCTCACAGCCTAAGAAGGCGCCATTTTATCAGGTTCAGTCCTTTCGGTCCCAGAAAAACAAGCGGGGAAAAGGAGGGTCTTTTCTGTCAAGAGGCAGAGGCAGGGGAAAAAGGCTGCAGCAAACAGCAGGTTCCCAGGAACAAAAGTCCTCCCCCGCTTCCTCTTCCAAGTCCGCCGCATGACGGTGGGGCTTCACAGGCGGAGCCAGGTACGGTGGGGGCCCGCCTCAGGAATTTCAGCGATCAGTGGGCCCGCTCACAGGTGGATCCCTGGATCCTTCAAATAGTATCTCAGGGATACAAGCTGGAATTCGAGGCGACTCCACCCCGCCGTTTCCTAAAATCCGCCTTGCCGATTGCTCCCTCAGACAGGGAGGCGGTGCTAGCAGCGATTCACAAGCTGTATTCCCAGCAGGTGATAATCAAGGTACCCCTACTTCAACAAGGCCGGGGTTACTATTCCACACTATTTGTGGTGCCGAAACCGGACGGTTCGGTGAGACCCATTTTAAATTTGAAATCCTTGAACACATACATAAAAAAATTCAAGTTCAAGATGGAATCGCTCAGGGCGGTTATTGCAAGCCTGGACGAGGGGGATTACATGGTATCCCTGGACATCAAGGATGCTTACCTGCATGTCCCCATTTACAATTCTCACCAGGAGTACCTCAGATTTGTGGTACAGGACTGCCATTACCAATTCCAGACGCTGCCGTTTGGACTCTCCACGGCACCGAGGGTATTTACCAAGGTTATGGCGGAAATGATGATACTCCTTCGAAAAAAGGGAGTTTTAATTATCCCATACCTGGACGATCTCCTAATAAAGGCACGATCCAAGGAACAGTTGTTAGTGGGAGTAGCACTATCTCAGGAAGTGCTGAGCCAGCACGGCTGGATTCTGAATATCCCAAAGTCACAGCTGGTCCCCACGACACGTCTAATGTTCCTGGGAATGATTCTGGACACGGCCCAGAAAAAAGTGTTTCTCCCGGAGGAGAAAGCCAGGGAGTTGTCTTCTCTAGTCAGAGACCTCCTAAAACCAAAACAGGTATCGGTGCATCACTGCACGCGGGTCCTGGGAAAGATGGTAGCTTCTTACGAAGCAATTCCATTCGGCAGGTTCCATGCCAGGATTTTTCAGTGGGACCTGTTGGACAAGTGGTCCGGATCGCATCTTCAGATGCATCGTTTAATAACCCTGTCTCCACGAACCAGGGTGTCTCTTCTGTGGTGGCTGCACAGTGCTCATCTTCTGGAGGGCCGCAGATTCGGCATACAGGACTGGGTCCTGGTGACCACGGATGCCAGCCTACGAGGCTGGGGGGCAGTCACAAAGGGAAGAAATTTCCAAGGACTATGGTCAAGTCAGGAGACTGCCCTTCACATAAATATTCTGGAACTAAGGGCCATTTACAATGCCCTAAGTCAAGCAAAATCCCTGCTCCTACACCAGCCGGTGCTGATCCAGTCAGACAACATCACGGCAGTCGCCCATGGGAATCGACAGGGCGGCACAAGAAGCAGGACGGCGATGGCAGAAGCCACAAAAATTCTCCGATGGGCGGAGAATCATGTACTAGCACTGTCAGCAGTGTTCATCCCGGGAGTGGACAACTGGGAAGCAGACTTTCTCAGCAGGCACGACCTCCACCCGGGAGAGTGGGGACTTCATCCAGAAGTCTTCCAAATGATTGTAAATCAATGGGGTCGTCCACAGGTGGACATGATGGCGTCCCGCCTAAACAAAAAACTAGAGAAGTATTGCGCCAGGTCAAGAGACCCTCAGGCGATAGCTGTGGACGCTCTAGTGACACCGTGGGTGTACCGGTCAGTTTGTGTTCCCTCCTCTACCTCTCATACCAAAGGTATTGAGAATAATAAGAAAGCGAGGAGTAAACTCAATTCTCGTGGTTCCGGATTGGCCGAGAAGAGCGTGGTACCCGGAACTTCAAGAGATGATCTCAGAGGACCCGTGGTCTCTGCCGCTCAGACAGGACCTGCTGCAGCAGGGCCCCTGTCTGTTCCAAGACTTACCGCGGCTGCGTTTGACGGCATGGCGGTTGAACGCTGGATCCTGAAGGAAAAGGGCATTCCGGAGGAAGTCATTCCTACGCTTATTAAAGCCAGGAAAGATGTTACGGCAAAGCATTATCACCGCATATGGCGGAAATATGTTGCATGGTGCGCGGCCAAAAAGGCCCCAACAGAGGAATTTCAACTAGGTCGATTTCTGCATTTCCTGCAAGCAGGAGTGAATATGGGCCTAAAACTGGGCTCCATTAAGGTACAGATCTCGGCTCTGTCGATTTTCTTTCAAAAAGAACTAGCTTCAGTACCTGAAGTTCAGACATTTGTGAAAGGAGTGCTGCATATTCAGCCCCCATTTGTGCCTTCTGTGGCACCTTGGGATCTCAACGTGATGTTGAGTTTCTTAAAATCACATTGGTTTGAGCCACTAAAAACCGTGGATCTGAAATATCTCACGTGGAAAGTGGTCATGTTATTGGCCTTGGCTTCAGCCAGGCGAGTGTCAGAGTTGGCGGCTTTATCATGTAAAAGCCCTTATCTGATTTTCCATATGGATAGGACAGAATTGAGGACTCGTCCCCAGTTTCTTCCTAAGGTGGTGTCAGCGTTTCACCTGAACCAGCCTATTGTGGTGCCTGCGGCTACTAAGGATTTGGAGGACTCCAAGTTGCTAGACGTTGTCAGGGCCCTGAAAATATATGTTTCCAGGACGGCTGGAGTCAGAAAATCTGACTCGCTGTTTATCCTGTATGCACCCAACAAGCTGGGTGCTCCTGCTTCTAAGCAGACTATTGCTCGTTGGATTTGTAGTACAATTCAGCTTGCACATACTGTGGCAGGCCTGCCACAGCCAAAATCTGTCAATGCCCATTCCACAAGGAAGGTGGGCTCATCTTGGGCGGCTGCCCGAGGGGTCTCGGCTTTACAACTTTGCCGAGCAGCTACTTGGTCAGGGGCAAACACGTTTGCAAAATTCTACAAATTTGATACCCTGGCTGAGGAGGACCTGGAGTTCTCTCATTCGGTGCTGCAGAGTCATCCGCACTCTCCCGCCCGTTTGGGAGCTTTGGTATAATCCCCATGGTCCTTACGGAGTTCCCAGCATCCACTAGGACGTTAGAGAAAATAAGAATTTACTCACCGGTAATTCTATTTCTCGTAGTCCGTAGTGGATGCTGGGCGCCCATCCCAAGTGCGGTTTATCTGCAATACTTGTACATAGTTATTGTTAACTAAATCGGGTTATTGTTGAGCCATCTGTTGAGAGGCTCTATTGTTTCATACTGTTAACTGTGTTTCATATCGCGAGTTGTACGGTGTGATTGGTGTGGCTGGTATGAGTCTTACCCGGGATTCAAAATCCTTCCTTATTGTGTACGCTCGTCCGGGCACAGTACCTAACTGAGGCTTGGAGGAGGGTCATAGTGGGAGGAGCCAGTGCACACCAGGTAGTCTAAGATCTTTCTAGAGTGCCCAGCCTCCTTCGGAGCCCGCTATTCCCATGGTCCTTACGGAGTTCCCAGCATCCACTACGGACTACGAGAAATAGAATTACCGGTGAGTAAATTCTTATTTTAACCTTGATTCTTTGTAAGGATATTCATATGCCTGTCCCAAGCATGTTTAAATTGCCCTACAGTCTTAGCCTCTACCACCTCTGATGGGAGGCTATTCCACTTATCCACTACCCTTTCTGTGAAGTAATTTTTCCTTAAATTTCCCCTGAACCTCCCCCCCTCCAGTCTCAATGTATGCCCTCGAGTTCTAATACTACTTTTCCTTTGAAGAATGTTTCCCTCCTGAACTTTGTTAAGACCCTTTATATATTTGAAAGTTTCTATCATGTCTCCCCTTTCCCTTCTCTCCTCCAAACTATACATGTTAAGATCTTTTAGCCTTTCCGGGTAAGTTTTGTGATGTAGGCCATGCACCATTTTAGTTGCCCTTCTTTGTACACTCTCTAATGTATTTATATCCTTCTGGAGATAGGGTCTCCAGAACTGGACACAGTATTCCAGATGGGGCCGTACCAATGACCTATACAGTGGCATTATCACTTCTTTTTTCCTGCTACTGATTCCTCTCCCTATGCAACCAAGCATCTGACTATAGGTCGACAGTCACTAGGTCGACATGGATGGAAGGTCGACAGGGTTTCTAGGTCGACTTGTGCTAGGTCGACAGGTCTAAAGGCCGACATGAGGATTTTTAATTTTTTTTTGGTGTCGTTTTCTTCGTAGAGTGACCGGGATCCCAAATTAGTGCACCGCGTCCCCTCGCATGGTGCCTTCGCTCCGCTACCGCTTCGCTCGGCACACTTTACCGTTCCAATCGTAGTCCACGTGGATCGTTAAGTATGAAAAAATTCAAAAAAAGAAAAAAAATGTGAAAAACTCATGTCGACCTAGAAACCCTGTCGACCTTCCATCCATGTCGACCTAGTGACTGTCGACCTATATTGGTCGACCTAAACATTGTCGACCTAGACACTGTCGATCTTCAGACCGGATCCCACGTCATTGACCTTTCCTGTTGCTGCTAATGTAGCTGTCCTCAGAGAACCTTTAAACTTTGCCCTATTCACTATTGGCAATGTGGTCATGTCATCCTAATGGATCTAACAATGCGAGGCCCTCAAATGTATCTTTCTGAACAGCGAAAAAATAATAACATTTTATTACACAATCTCCCACCAAAACTAACTTCCAAAATCCCTTCTCCAGGGTCTAGAGCAGTGGTTCTTAACCTGAGTTCGATCGAACCCCAGGGGTTCGGTGAGTCAGTCTCAGGAGTTCAGCAGAGGTGTGTGTCCATTCCGTTCGCCAAGGTTGCCAGGTGTTCTAATATACATTTGGCATTCACACAATACTTTTATGGCATTCTCAATGTTTCTCCATAAGAAACTGAAGGCTATTGACGAATGGCAAAAAATGCCATACATGGCACGAACTTGCAGCCCTGTCGTTCACCCCACTCGTATGATTTGTGACCTCACGCCCAGCATGTCCATTATTGGCTGCTCGCTTAGCCTCAATATCTGTGCTGCAGGGAACTTGGTGCGCTCAGTAGTCGACTTGTGACTGTCGTGATTGTACTTCATTTGTGAATTCCTTTTTAATATTCCAATCCCTTCCTACTATGTCGAGCAAAATAAGAAAGTGGTCAGACGAATACGTATAATATGGATTCACGTGTATAATGTGATGGAAATGTGTAAAATGTGATGGAAGTCAGCGTCCTCAATGCATGATTTGCAATGCCTAGTTGAGCAATTCTAGTCTAGCACTGGCAAAACTAAGGGAACACTTCCTAAATCTGCATGGAAATGGGAAATACAAGAAGACAACGCTTGCTTAATTCAAGGTGAAGAGAGCCAGATTCGATGAAAGGGCAACTCTGCCTGTTCTCGGCTTTGTACCCATCGACAAACCGATCCTAACAGCATCATACGAAGTTGCGTACCTGATCGCAAAGCAGGGAAAACCACACATCATTGGTGAAATACTCATAAAACCAGCTGCGTTAAAGATGGCGAATATCAAGCTGCTGCAAATAAGTTGTCCCAAATTCCTCTTTCAAATGACACCATCAGCAGCAGAATAGATGACATGAGCAATGACATCTTGGCTCAGATAGTTGCAGATCTGATTTCAAGCCCAGCAAACAGCAGTCTCCAACTCGATGAGACCATCGATGTTTCCAATCTAAGCCAGCTTGTTGTATTTGTGCGCTATGTGAAAGACGACATGATAAAGGAAGATTTTTTTATTTTGTAAGCCTCTTACAACAACAACTAAGGCAGCCAACATGAAGAAACTTGTGGATGACTTCTTCAGAGACAACAGTCTTTTCGTGGGATATGATTTCTGAAAATTGTTCAGACGGAGCTCCAGCCATGCTGGGACGAAACTCTGGTTTTGGTGCGCTGGTGAAAGTTGCTGCACCACACATCATCTGTGTTCTGTACAGGCGTGCGTTGGCAATGAAAACCTTACCCCCAAAACTGGCAGAAGTATTAAAAATTGCAGTGGAATGTGTGAACTATGTGCGAAATAGTGCCCTGAAGCACCGCATCTTCAAAGAGCTGTGTAATGAAATGGGCTCTGAATTCAAGGTACTTCTGTACCATTCTAACATACAGTGGTTATCTCGGGGAAAGGTGCTGAATCGTGTTTTTGCCATGCGTCTGGAATTAGCCCTGTTTTTGCGAGAGCACCAACATTCTCATGCAGATTGCTTCAAAAATCCTGAGTTCATTCTCATTTTGGCGTACATGGCCAATATCTTCGATGCTCTCAATCATCTCAATCAACAGATGCAGGGGGGTGGAGTCAACATTATCGAAGCGGAAGAAAACTTGAAGGATTTTCAAAAAAGCTGCCGTTATGGAAATGGACGAACAGAGAATGATACTGTAACTTTGCAAACTTTCCACTTCTGGACGACTGTGTAAGTAAGATTGAAGATGAGTTTGGGATCGGAGACATTTCTGTGCCCGGGGAACTGAAGCAAGCAATTGCCATGCACTTAGATGAGCTTGCAAAGTCTCTCGACCGATACTTCCCCACCAGAGAGTCATATCCAGCATGGGTGAGACAGCCGTTCACGTTTAGTGTTGCGACAGCAGATGTCAATGATGAGTACCTCGACGAAATCATTGAACTTCAGCAGAGCCAGGTTCAACAGCAACTCTTCAGAACAACAACGCTCTCAACATTTTGGTGTCACCAAATCGTACCATACCCTCTTATTGCTAAGAAAGAGCTTGAGATACTCATACCGTTTGTTACAACGTATCTTTGCGAGCAATCCTTTTCGAGGATGGTAGACATAAAAACAAAGAAAAGGAATAGACTTTGTTGCGAAAATTATATGAGAGTGGCACTTACCAAGGTGACGCATTTCTGAACTTGTCTCTAAAAGGAAACGGCAAAAGTCACATTGATTTGCATTAAATATTCATTGAGTTATGTTTTTGTGTGACATTCATGATTTGTTGGTTTTGTTCTTTGAACACAGTGATTTTATGTGCAACTGATGCATGGTTCATTTTGTGCACTAATAAAATATATATCTGTTTTGAATTTGAAAAAAAGTTTTATTTTTATTTTTCCAACTATCAAGGGTACGGTGAATGCACGTATGAAACTTGCGGGGTTCAGTACCTCCAACAAGGTTAAGAACCACTGGTCTAGAGCCACCTAGAAGCTGAAATAGGATCCATAGAGCTCACGTTTCAATCCTTTAAACGTTTGAAGATTTAAAACATTTTAAATACATTTTAGATGTGTGCTTAGCCTATACCCAGCACCCCGTGCACAGTTGAACATACTATATTGTTAAAGGCTCATACCCACTGACAGAGTACATACATTTTGGAACACATGTAAATGGTTCTGACACTAGAAGCTATTATTACTAGACTTACCATATGCATTGGTGTTTTACTTTAATTGAAATAGCAACAGTTATGTCCCTAGTACTTACCAGGAAGCACGGTTCAGTCCTCATCAATGCATATAGCTGAGAACTGATGCACTAAGCAATTGCAATTGCAGGACTGCTGTATTACATTGATATCTGTTTACTTGAAATTAGATATGTGGACTAACACTGTCCCTTAATAACTGCCAATGGTTAGACTGATGCTATGTTTATTACTGTATGTCCAGTTCACAATTTAATTTTTTCTCGCCATCATCACTAATGTTCTTCACATCCTCAGGTGAGCCGGCTCCTAATCATGGGTGGAGCCAATGTAAATTACCGCACTGAGGTTCTGAACAACGCGCCTATCCTGTGTGTTCAAGCGCATCTGGGATACACTGAGATGGTGGCACTGCTCCTAGAGTTTTCCGTCAATGTAGATGCAAGCTCAGAGAGTGGCATGACCCCTCTAGGTTATGCTGCGGCTTCAGGTCACCTGACCATTGTCATTCTTCTTTGTAAGAGGAGAGCCAAGGTGAGTAGAAATGCTGATACTTAAAAAAAACTAAGCAGATCATGTATATGAAGGCTGCATCTGATGACATTTTCATAGGCTGTATATACCAAGAGTATTACAATTCACTAATAGAACTAAGGACATAGAACAGGGGTGGCCAACCAGTCAGACACAAAGAGCCAAAAAATATTGTTAGGCACGTCAAAGAGCCGACATCAAGCTACAGGCGCACATGCAAAAATGGGGTGTAGCCTTGTGCCTGCTAGTATAAAGTACATTTAAAAAGCAAGATCCACATAAAACATATTTTTAAAGCCAGATCCAACATAAAATACATTTAAAAAGCCACTTCCACATACCTTACTGTGTCACTTCAGCAAGCTACCTCATGTGTCACTCCTGCTAGCACACTCCTACAGTATGTCACTACAGCCAGCTCCCCATGAATCACTCCTGCCAGCACTCTCCTGTGTCACTCCTGCCAGGACCCTCATGTGTCACTACAGCCCCTCCGAAAATACACCTCGTGCCATTGCAGCAGCCCCTTATGTGTCCTCTGTTTGCCAGTGGGTGTCTCACCTCTAGTATCTGGCTCTCAGCTCTCAGTCCCCGTAGTGCTGCTGCTGCCTGTCTGGCTGGAGTGCAGCAGTTTCTGGATCTGTTGTGGTCACGTGACTTTGAGTGTTGGGAGCTATATTTGAATAAAGAAAGAGCCACATGAGGCTCAAGAGCCACAGGTTGGCCACCGCTGACATAGAATGTTATTTTGAGTGCATCGCTGCTTCAGTATGACTGAGAAAGAAAAGGATGTTGTCAGTGGTGTAATCAGCTACCTGCCTTGGGTGCAATTCCCCTTTCTTTACCCATGCACTTACTGTACTGTCACTGTACTGGAGAGGGAAGAATGGAAAGAGGAGATTCTTTACCCATGCACTTACTGTACTGTTACTGTACTGGAGAGGGAAGAATGGAAAGAGGAGATTCTTTACCCATGCACTTACTGTACTGTTACTGTACTGGAGAGGGAAGAATGGAAAGAGGCGAGTCTGCTGGGAAGTGAAGGCACTGTCTGCAATCATCATCATTATTAACGTAATTTCTTGTTCTGCAGTGTATTTTGATTAGCTGTCAGGTTTCAGAGTAGGAGCGGAAAGGAGCACTATCGGCTAATAATCCTGAGTTTCTTCAGTGGTCCCATGAATGTTGTAGAGAGAGCACTGCAGTAGCAGCAGTTTGTCCCCTGCATACAGGTGACAGGACAAGCACTCACTGATCTGCTGCTATCAGCAGGCTTTTACAGTATAGAGAAGTGAAGGTGCCTCTCTTCAGATAATGGGGAGGCAATCAATTTACTGGCTGTCAGGATACAGACGCCGGAATCCCGACACCCAGTGAAATACCGTCGGTCGGAATCCCGATTGCCTGCTGCAATCCCTACTTGGGTGGTGGTCCACATCACACCCCCCTCCCCCCCCCAAGGGGGAATATAACCCTGTGGCGACCGAAGGTTGCCACCGGGCCCAAAGCGTGGCAAGTGCACTTGCCGCTGGTATCCCGGCTGTCGAGTTATCATGCTGAATCCTAGACAATTACATCTACAGAAGGAAAGTGGCTCTATAGAAAATAGATATAATAAGAATGGCTACCAAGCATGCAATCTTGTTTTGCACAGTTACTTTTTCCTGCATTTAGTATAAGAGCAAGCACAGTGAATCACATCTAACAGTGACTGTGCTCTGCACAGGAGCCTCTTGCAGACTAGATGTAACTCTCAGGCTATTAGTTGGACTTTGCTGCTTATCTCATGTTTAATCAAGTCATTTAGATCTCATGAGAATGGAGTAAAAATGTCACAGTTGTTCTACAGCATATCAAGGACTCTTAGGCTGTGATACTTGTCAGGAAATTCCTATAGTATTATGTGTCCTTTCTTCTCCCCATTCAGAGCTTCAGAAATATACTGAAATTCGTTTTTGCGCCAGTTATTTTCATATTAACAATATAATTTTATTTAATTTAATCATGAAATTATAGTATGTATATTCTCACATTACCTAAGTAAAATTGCTAAGGAACAAAATTTTCAACCAACTACAATAAATGTCAGCTATCCTATTTAATAAGGATCTTCTTCAGAAACGGATTATCCCTATGCCGAAAAAAGAGACTGGAAATAACCCAGAGGGAGATTGTGACTAGTAACTGCAATTTACAGAGCTTGCGCGGTCCGGTCTCCCAAACGTAGATTATTGGGGACAGTATTGGTCATCTTAATGTGGAGAATATGTTCACCATAGGTATCCAGTGTAATCACAGTAATTAAAATTTGGACAATTTGTGGCTTATGAATTGCATGTGATTTTAGAATCTGTTTGTGTACCATAGCTGTAGTTTAATATTTTTTTTAGTTTTGTGTGATTTTGACACCTACATTTGAATGAAATACAATTATATATTTAATTTTTATCTTAAAATGTAACTTTTCAGCATACTAACATGCATGCTGGTCAACAGGGCACTGCAAAATAAACAGTGTAGCTGATTTGGGCATTCAGACAAGTGTCCTATTTTGTCTGGATTTCCATGAGGTACCCCCCTGATGATTTCCACCATCAGGAGTGTACCTCAGTATGTGGCCTTCTTGCCAGGCATCCCTACATCTGACATTGATCTCGGGCCCAGTCCCTAAGGTGATACGGCCAATCTCCTTGCAGCATGTAACGTATGCCCCAGTATTTGCAATGGGGCATGGCTGTTAGCCCGAAGTACTGATCATCAGATCTCCCAGCGATACTGTTGGCAGCTATAGTAGCAAAGCTAACTGCTGTAGTGGCTGTTGGAATTCAGCAGGGAAGAGGCAGCTACTAGTGCCAGTTTTGGCTGCTGTCCTCAGGTCTGCAGCACTTCTAGAGTTACTATATTCTACAAATACTGGTGTCTGCACTGGAGGACGGCTGCTGCAGATCTGCTAAGCACTTACCAGCGCCTATAGAAAGCACAAAATGGTGCAACACAGCCGCATCTATAATATCCTGACATGCAGCTTTCATTACAAAGAGTAAAAATTAATAAAGTATGCGTGTGTTTGAGCCACCTACAGCCCACCAGCATAATTCGAGAACAGTCATCAACACTTTGAGACACACTGGCAGGCTGGAGGTGTACAGTCACATTTTGTGAAATAATTATTTTGTTTTTCACACTTTTACGTTTTGGAATGAAAGTTGCACTTTCACACATATCATAGCCGGGTTGCTTTTATATTATGTTTAAGAGAGTGTTTACTCTGTAGAGTGATGCAACATACTATTCCCAGAATGACAAGCACTACACTTCTATGTGCTCATTGTCATTCTCTTCTCTTCTACGTGCCTAGTTCTCCAGGCTGTGTGTGTGTGTGTGTGTGTGTGTGTGTGTGTGTGTGTGTGTGTGTGTGTGTGTGTTTCTTAAATTAATTTCAATATGTAGCTTAAATATGTGCTTGTCTGGTGTGAATCTAGTGATGCTATAAATAACTATATACATTGATACTTTTATTATTAGCTTAGCAAAAACAAAATGTTATTGAATACAAAGTATTTAAAGTTAGATTTAGTTGTCATTTGTATAGCAACTTAAACTATAAATTAGTGTTAGCGAGAGATAATTAGATTATATCCTTTGTCTATGCTTCTGCATTATATGACGTGTTCTGCGCATAGGCAGCCTGTTAAGGGGGGTACTCATGGAGAGATCCATGCTTAAAATCTTAAGCAATCTAACTATCTAGCACATCACTCCCCCCCGTCCTCCCCCGCATCGCTCAGCACACATCGGTTCGCTCAGCACACAGCTCTCCGGTGTATGCCTTTATGGATGAGGCCATGGAGATGTGGTTGGTTGGTTGCATGCAGTGTAGACATTCTGTCCCCATCCCACAGGTTCCAGTGTCTGGGAAACTGACCAATTCTGCAGGTCAAGCTCTTGACAGATAAGTCACTGTCAGACAAGTTGACAAAACGAGAGAAGAAGGGAAACATAATGTGATTAACAGTCCCCGTTTTATGTTGTGCCCCTCTATTTTCACCTACTACCTTATTTCTGTGACCTCATACTTCTTTCTCTTATATTTTTATCTTTATCCATGCTTATAGGTGGACCTCCTTGATAAGAACGGGCAATGCGCACTAGTCCATGCTGCTCTGCGAGGCCACCTGGAGGTAGTAAAATACCTCATCCAGTGGGACTGGACTATGGCTGGGCAGCAGCCTGGAGTCCTAAAGAAGAGTCAAGCCATCCAGCAAGCCCTGATTGCAGCAGCCAGCATGGGATACTCAGAGGTGAGACAGAAGCCTCAGAAAATAGTCAAGTACTAATATGCGGTTTTGCCAACCATGCCAGAATAGGTTAAGCTTGTTTTCTTATCAGTTGCTGTTTTTGCACAAATCAATTCCCCACCCCCACCCCCGTCCCCTCCCCTGACTCTGGTGTATTCTGAGTGCTAAAATAATAATCACTCCTGAACAAGACCAGTCCTGCTGCTTGTTCATGCTGGCAATGGTAGGAGTTGTAGCCTTGTATTCAGTAGCAAAAGTAGATGCACAAGACTCATTTCCACCTCCTGGGATCCTGATACCTTAATAACAAGACTGAACATTTCTCTCTCAGAAAATCTATAGTCACATCTAATCCTGGGTTTAACGGAATAGTGTTCCTATAGCTTTATTACTGGGGCATAACGTATCTGCCATCTTACTGTTCTAGATTGTCTCCTACCTCTTGGATCTACCAGAGAAGGATGAGGAAGAGGAACAGAGAGCTCAGATCAACAGCTTTGACGGATTGTGGGGAGAGACAGGCAAGTGTTCTGGAGAATGGTTTGTACACCTTCTGGAGTACTTATGAGACCTATTTATTGTTGTGACTTTGAGTGGGCCGTGGAGGATGTCAGCCGAACTCTGACTTTTTTTTTTTTTTTTTAAATGGGAAACATTTACAGGGCTAATCCATGCCTTGTAAATGATTGTCCCCATACAAAAACGTCCGAGTTGGGATGGCATCCTGCACGACCACTGAACTTGGACTTTATTACATTCCGCCCCTTATACCATGTTATCGTTAGATTCAGTTTCCTCTAATACACTTTATGGTGAACTTTCATCCACTATTTCCCCCTACCGTATTGTTCTCCGACTCCTTTGCAGTACAATTGTGCCACTTCCCAGTGCTTCTTTTCTTATCGTGATCTTATCATCTTTTAATTTCCTCATGTCACAGCACTGACAGCTGCTGCGGGTCGTGGGAAGCTTGATGTTTGCCGCCTACTCCTGGAGCAGGGTGCTGCTGTATCTCAGCCTAACCGAAGAGGCGTTGTCCCAATATTCAGTGCTGTAAGACAAGGGCACTGGCAGGTAATACTCATCATGATAACTGTGTCTTGTGCTGAATGATATAAGGGCGGGGTAAGGGATTACAAAACTCTGTCTCCTTCACAGATCGTAGACCTACTACTTACACATGGTGCAGATGTTAACATGGCAGATAAGCAGGGTCGTACTCCATTAATGACTGCAGCATCTGAAGGGCATGTAGCCACTGTCGAGTTTCTGCTGGCACAAGGTTGGTACACGTAGGTTTATTATGATGCATTAAACCTCAGACTTATCTGTAGCTTTTGAATATAGCTAGAAAGTGGCTTAATGATGTCACTGGTTTCTAGGGAATTCTCATGAATATTGATCCAGTGCACAAAATAGCTGAATGTAGGTGATCAGTGCGCTTTAATACATAAATCCTACTTGCAGAGTGTGAAAATACTATATAGAAATTATTACATTTTAAATATACATCTTCAGGTATTAGCATTCTAAACTAGAAACTAGTGTATCGCTTTCTGTTAGATGTCCGTTGTACACCAGAAGTATTGCTGAGTTGGAAAACTTGGTGGAGTAACCTGCTGACTAGAAATTAGTTAATCATGGGGCTGCACATTGTGAAATAAGGAGTGAATGTCTGGGAATGACAGCCTATACAGGCCGGATGTAATGCAGTGCGAGACGGCCAGAGCTCTCGAGATTCCAGCCCAACGCGTACGATGTTGTTTTTTTTAAAGCGGCAATCATTTACAAGGCAAAACCAACCTGGTTTTTACCATTTGATTCAGAGTAATGTGTTGAGGATTAAAATGCTCGTCTAAGCAGATGACAATTTTTTTATATTTGAATTGTTAAATACAATCTAATTTGGAGTTAAAAGTCCTGGTTTTTTTTGGGGGGGGGTGGGGGGTGGTATGTGTCAGTTGGGTGGCTCTGTGCGCATGCGCACAGCGTCTATTCACTAGAGACGGAGGGAGAGGGGGCATGCCAGCAGCTCACAGAGCGCTGGGCATGCCCCCTCAGTGCCAAAAACCGGGGAGGGGGAGGGGTATTGACTCGTGTTCGCGGCACCCCCACAAAGCCACGCCCCTTCCCCGAGGCCATGCCCCCTTTTCCGTCCCACTTTCTGCAGCCAAGAAGTTGGGAGGTAGGTGGTTGTAGCAGTATGGGATACATATTTTAGGCAGCAGGAGAAGATTTTTGGGAAGACATTGAAATCCTGTTTTCTGTCTCACTTTGAAGGAGCTTCCATTGGCCTCATGGACAAGGAGGGACTGACTTCTCTAAGCTGGGCCTGTCTGAAGGGGCACCTCGCTGTGGTGAGGTCACTGGTGGAAAGCGGGGCTGCCACTGACCATGCTGACAAAAATGGACGTACACCACTGGACCTCGCAGCCTTTTATGGAGACGCTGAGGTGGTGAGTATCTCTATAGTAGGTAATGGAATATTACAATAATTCCATTTGTGATGAGGATTTTACCAGATATATTGCGTTACAAGTTGGACTGTAGCAGTAAGGGCCCAGATACCGGCCAGCTGGTGACTAGGTTATGGTACTTAGAATCTCTTTGTTGGTGGTAGTGTCATAGAGACTCATAAATTGCCATTGCTGTAAGAATTCATAGTAATGTACAGCATCTCTTTATTGACAGATACAACTGTATTATAAGAAATTTCACTGAAATAAATCTGAAGTGCATGTTGTTGGCACACAACATAAGAGTAATCCCCTTCGATCAATAGATAAAATATTAGAACATACTCCACTTTCAAGTAGATTGTTGATATATTCTCCAGGGCTGGAAATTTTATGAAGCCAATGTGAAATTTTGTTATCTATTTGTCGAACCTGACCTTTGTCGGAATCACATGGGATTAGCCTTTTAATTTAAAACATGGCCCCCTTATGGGCCAACCAACATGTTATGCCATTCTGTAACTTAAATAAGGAATTTCAGAATGCACAGTAGTGTATAACACTGATAAAACCTATTTCTGTCCAGAATTATATATACACTGCTCAAAAAAATAAAGGGAACACTAAAATAACACATCCTAGATCTGAATAAATGAAATATTCTTATTAAATACTTTGTTCTTTACATAGTTATTTTATTATTTATTACCAGTTATTTATATAGCGCACACATATTCCGCAGCGCTTTACAGAGAATAGTTGAATGTGCTGACAACAAAATCACACAAAAATTATCAATGGAAATCAAATTTATTAACCCATGGAGGTCTGGATTTGGAGTCACACTCAAAATGAAAGTGGAAAGACACACTACAGGCTGATCCAACTTTGATGTAATGTCCTTAAAACAAGTCAAAATGAGGCTCAGAAGTGTGTGTGGCCTCCACGTGCCTGTATGACCTCCCTACAATGCCTGGGCATGCTCCTGATGAGGTGGCGGATGGTCTCCTGAGGGATCTCCTCCCACACCTGGACTGAAGCATCCGCCAACTCCTGGACAGTCTGTGGTGCAACGTGGCGTTGGTGGATGGAGCGAGACATGATGTCCCAGATGTGTTCAATTGGATTCAGGTCTGGGGAACGGGCGGGCCAGTCCATAGCATCAATGCCTTCGTCTTGCAGGAACTGCTGACACACTCCAGCCACATGAGGTCTAACATTGTCTTGCATTAGGAGGAACCCAGGGCCAACCGCACCAGCATATGGTCTCACAAGGGGTCTGAGGATCTCATCTTGGTACCTAATGGCAGTCAGGCTACCTCTGGCGAGCACATGGAGGGCTGTGTGGCCCCCCCAAAGAAATGCCACCCCACACCATTACTGACCCACTGCCAAACCGGTCATGCTGGAGGATGTTGCAGGCAGCAGAACGTTCGCCTTGGCGTCTCCAGACTCTGTCACGTCTGTCACATGTGCTCAGTGAGAACCTGCTTTCATCTGTGAAGAGCACAGGGCGCCAGTGGCGAATTTGCCAATCTTGGTGTTCTCTGGCAAATGCCAAACGTCCTGCACGGTGTTGGGCTGTAAGCACAACCCCCACCTGTGGGCGTCGGGCCCTCATACCACCCTCATGGAGTCTGTTTCTGATCGTTTGAGTAGACACATGCACATTTGTGGCTTGCTGGAGGTCATTTTGCAGGGCTCTGGCAGTGCTCCTCCTGTTCCTCCTTGCACAAAGGCGGAGGTAGCGGTCCTGCTGCTGGGTTGTTGCCCTCCTATGGCCTCCTCCACGTCTCCTGATGTACTGGCCTGTCTCCTGGTAGCGCCTCCATGCTCTGGACACTACGCTGACGGACACCGCAAACCTTCTTGCCACAGCTCGCATTGATGTGCCATCCTGGATGAGCTGCACTACCTGAACCACTTGTGTGGGTTGTAGGGAGGTCATACAGGCACGTGGAGGCCACACACATTACTGAGCCTCATTTTGACTTGTTTTAAGGACATTTCATCAAAGTTGGATCAGCCTGTAGTGTGTTCTTCCACTTTAATTTTGAGGGTGACTCCAAATCCAGACCTCCATGGGTTAATAAATTTGATTTCCATTGATAATTTCTCTGACGTCCTAAGTGGATGCTGGGACTTCGTAAGGACCATGGGGAATAGCGGCTCCGCAGTAGACTGGGCACAACTAAAGAAAGCTTTAGGACTACCTGGTGTGCACTGGCTCCTCCCACTATGACCCTCCTCCAGACCTCTGTTAGAATCTTGTGCCCGGCTGAGCTGGATGCACACTAGGGGCTCTCCTGAGCTCCTAGAAAAGAAAGTATATTTTAGGTTTTTTATTTTCAGTGAGATCTGCTGGCAACAGACTCACTGCTACGAGGGACTAAGGGGAGAAGAAGCGAACCTACCTGACTGGAGATAGTTTGGGCTTCTTAGGCTACTGGACACCATTAGCTCCAGAGGGATCGAACACAGGACCCGACCTCGATCGTTCGATCCCGGAGCCGCGCCGCCGTCCCCCTTACAGAGCCAGAAGCATGAAGATGGTCCTGAAAATCGGCGGCAGAAGACTTCGGTCTTCAACAAGGTAGCGCACAGCACTGCAGCTGTGCGCCATTGCTCCTCATGCACACCTCACACTCCGGTCACTGATGGGTGCAGGGCGCTGGGGAGGGGGGCGCCCTGAGCAGCAATACAGGTTGAGTATCCCATATCCAAATATTCCGAAATACGGAATATTCCGAAATACGGACTTTTTTGAGTGAGAGTGAAATAGTGAAACCTTTGTTTTCTGATGGCTCAATGTACACAAACTTTGTTTAATACACAAAGTTATTAATAATATTGTATTAAATGACATTCAGGCTGTGTGTATAAGGTGTATATGAAACATAAATGAATTGTGTGAATGTAGACACACTTTGTTTAATGCACAAAGTTATAAGAAATATTGGCTAAAATTACCTTCAGGCTGTGTGTATAAGGTGTATATGTAACATAAATGCATTCTGTGCTTAAACTTAGGTCCCATCACCATGATATCTCATTATGGTATGCAATTATTCCAAAATACGGAAAAATCCGATATCCAAAATACCTCTGGTCCCAAGCATTTTGGATAAGGGATACTCAACCTGTATTAAACACCTTGGCTGGCAAATCTACACAATATATAGTCATATAGGCTATATATGTGTAAAATACCCCTGCCAGAGATCCATAAAAAGCGTGAGAAAAGTCCGCCGAAAAAGGGGCGGGGCTATCTCCCTCAGCACACTGGCGCCATTTTTTCTTCACACTGCAGCTGGAAGACAGCTCCCCAGGCTCTCCCGTGTAGTTTTCAGGCTCAAAGGGTTAAAAAGAGAGGGGGGGGGGCACTAAATTTAGGCGCAATATTGTGTATACAAGCAGCTATTGGGGAAAAAATCACTCAGTTATAGTGTTAATCCCTGCATTATATCTAGCTCTGGTGTGTGCTGGCATACTCTCTCTCTGTCTCCCCAAAGGACTTTGTGGGGTCCTGTCCTCAGTCAGAGCATTCCCTGTGTGTGTGCGGTGTGTCGGTACGGCTGTGTCGACATGTTTGAGGAGGAAGGTTATGTGGAGGCGGAGCAGATGCCGATAAATGTGATGTCGCCCCCTGGGGGGCCGACACCAGAGTGGATGGATAGGTGGAAGGTATTAACAGACAGTGTCAACTCCTTACATAAAAGGCTGGATGACGTAACATCTATGGGACAGCCGGCTTCTCAGCCCGCGTCTGCCCAGGCGTCTCAAAGGCCATCAGGGGCTCAAAAACGCCCGCTACCTCAGATGGCAGACACAGATGTCGACACGGAGTATGACTCCAGTGTCGACGAGGTTGAGACATTTACACAATCCACTAGGAACATCCGTTGCATGATCTCGGCAATGAAAAATGTGTTACACATTTCTGACATTAACCCAGATACCACAAAAAAGGGGTTTTATGTTTGGAGAGAAAAAGCAGACAGTGTTTTGTTCCCCCATCAGATGAGTGAATGAAGTGTGTGAAGAAGCGTGGGTTCTCCCGATACGAAAATGGTAATTTCTAAAAAGTTACTGATGGCGTACCCTTTCCCGCCAGAGGATAGGTCACGTTGGGAGAATATCCCTTAGGGTGGATAAGGCGCTCACACGTTTGTCAAAAAAGGTGGCACTGCCGTCTTAGGATACGGCCACTTTGACGGAGCCTGCTGATAAAAAGCAGGAGGCTATCCTGAAGTCTGTATATACACACTCAGGTACTATACTGAGACCTGAAATTGCCTCAGCATGAATAGTGCTGCTGCAGCGTGGTCTATTACCCTGTCAGGACAGGGATACTATTTGCTAACCATAGTGCATATTAAAGAAGTCGTCTTATATATGAGGGATGCACAGAGGGATATTTGCCGGCTGGCATCCAGAATTAATGCAATGTCCATTCTGCCAGGAGGGTATTAACCCGGCAGTGGACAGGCGATGCTGACTTTAGAAGGCACATGAAGATTCTGCCTTATAAGGGTGAGGAATTGTTTGGGGATGGTCTCTGGGACCTCGTATCCACAGCAACTGCTGGGAAGGAAAAAATTTACCTCAAGTTTCCTCACAGCCTAAGAAAGCACCGTATTATAAGGTACAGTCCTTTCGGCTTCAGAAAAGCAAGCGGGTCAAAGGCGCTTCCTTTCTGCACAGAGACAAGGGAAGAGGGAAAAAGCTGCACCAGACAGCCAGTTCCCAGGATCAAAAATCTTCCCCCGCTTCCTCTGAGTCCACCGCATGACGCGGGGGCTCCACAGGTGGAGCCAGGTGCGGTAGGGGCGCGTCTCGGGAACTTCAGCGACCAGTGGGCTCGCTCACAGGTGGATCCCTGGGTTCTGCAAGTAGTATCACAGGGATACAAGCTGGAGTTCGAGGCGACTCCCCCTCGCCGTTACCTCAAATCAGCCTTGCCTGCTACCCTCGAGGAGAGGTAGTACTGGCGGCTATTCACAAGCTGTACTTCCAGCAGGTGAAAATCAAGGTACCCCTCCTTCTACAAGGCCGGGGTTACTATTCCACAATGTTTGTGGTACCGAAACCAGACGGGTCGGTGAGACCCATTATAAAATTGAAATCCTTGAACACTTATATACGAAGGTTCAAGTTCAAAATGGAATCGCTCAGGGCGGTTACTGCAAGCCTGGACGAAGGGGATTACATGGTATCACTAGACATCAAGGATGCTTACCTGCATGTCCCCATTTACCCTCCTCACCAGGAGTACCTCAAAATTGTGGTACAGGACTGTCATTACCAATTCCAGACGTTGCCGTTGGTCTGTCCCCGGCACCGAGGGTATTTACCAAGGTAATGGCCGAAATGATGATACTCCTTCGAAAAAAGGGAGTTATAAAAATCCCGTACTTGGACGATCTCCTTATAAAGGCGAGGTCCAGGGAGCAGTTGTTCGTCGGAGTAGCACTATCTCGGGAAGTGCTACAACAGCACGGCTGGATTCTGAATAGTCCAAAGTCGCAGCTGGTTCCTACGACGCGTCTACTGTTCCTGGGTATGGTTCTGGACACAGAACAGGAAAAAGGGTTTCTCCCGGAGGAGAAGGCCAAGGAGTTGTCATCTCTAGTCAGAGACCTCCTAATACAAATACAGGTGTCGGTGCATCAATGCACGCGAGTCCTGGGAGAGATGGTAGCTTCTTACGAAGAAATTCCATTCGGCAGGTTCCATGCAAGGATCTTCCAGTGTGATCTGTTGGACAAGTAGTCCGGGTCGCATCTTCAGATGCATTAGCTGATAACCCTGTCTCCAAGGGCCAGGGTGTCGCTGTTGTGGTGGCTGCAGAGTGCTCATCTTCTAGAGGGCCGCAGATTCGGCATACAGGACTGGGTCTTGGTGACCACGGATGCCAGCCTTCGAGGCTGGGGGGCAGTCACACAGGGAAGAAACTTCCAGGGACTGTGGTCAAGTCACGAGACTTCCCTACACATAGATATTCTAGGACTAAGGGCCATTCACAATGCCCTAAGTCAGGCTAAACCCCTGCTTCAACACCAGCCGGTGCTGATCCAGTCAGACAACATCACGGCGGTCGCCC